>NC_069499.1:79608072-79945572 GCF_027579735.1 Bombina bombina
TATGTGTGCATGGTGTTTATGTGTGTGTACATAATGTGTGTGTGTATATATAATGTGTGTGTAGGTGGTGTGTGCATGGTGTTTATGTGTGTGTGTGTGTGTATATAATGTGTGTGTGTCTGTATATATGTATGTATGATTTGTGTGCATGGTGTTTATGTGTGTGTACATAATGTGTGTGTGTATATATAATGGCATCTACTTATCAAGCCGTCGACTTTCTTGCATTCGACAGCACCAACACGCTTGCCTAAGATCGCCTAACATCGCGGCCGCGGACCTGAATACGTTCTCCAAAGTTACCAAAAAAACTGTCAAAAAGCCACGCACCAAGTACGGTGCGATGAGCAGCGGACTGTTGTTAACTAACAGTCATTGATCTCGCTGCTCTTCGGCTTTTTTCAGCTTTCTTGGTATTCTGTTACTAAACACCCACACTATACTAACTGTTTTACCCCCTATACCGCCGCTCCCGGAGCCCACTGCAACTCTAATAAATGTATTAACCCCTAAACCGCCGCTCCTGGAGCCCACCGCAACTCTAATAAATGTATTAACCCCTAAACCGCCGCTCCTAGAGCCCACCGCCACTTACATTATACATATTAACCCCTAATCTTCCTCCCCCTACACCGCCGCCACCTACATAAAGTTATTAACTCCTATCCTACCGCTCCCAGACCCCGCCACAACTAAATAAAGTGTTTAACCCCTAAACCGCCGCTCCTGGAGCCCACCACCACCTACATTATATTTATTAACCCCTAATCTGCCCCCCTACACCGCCACCACCTACATTATATTAATTAACCCCTAATTTGCCCCCCCCCCCAATTAAATAAAATTAAATAAAAGTATCTACAAAAATCTACAAAAAAAAACAAACACTAAATTACAGAAAATAATAAAATAATTACAAGAATTTTAAACTAATTACACCTACTCTAATCCCCCTAATAAAATAAAAAGCCCCCCAAAATAAAAAAAGCCCTACCCTAAACTAAATTACAAATAGCCCTTAAAAGGGCTTTTTGCGGGGCATTGTCCCAAAGTAATCAGCTCTTTTACCTGAAAAAAAAGTACAATAACCCCCCCCAACATTAAAACCCACCACCCACACACCCAACCCTACTCTAAAACCCACCCAATCCCCCCTTGAAGATCACCCTACCTTGAGACGTCTTCACCCAACCGGGCTGAAGTCCTCAACGAAGCCGGGCGAAATGTTCCTTCAGACGGGCAGAAGTCTTCATCCAAGCCGGGGCGAAGAAGTCCTCCAGACGGGCAGAAGTCTTCATCCAGACGGCATCTTCTATCTTCATCCATCCGGCGCGGAGCGGGTCCATCTTCAAGACATCCGGCACGGAGCTTCCTTCCTGGCCGATGACTAACCAACGAATGAAGGTTCCTTTAAATGACGTCATCCAAGATGGCGTCCCTTCAATTCCGATACCAGTACCCAGTTTCTGCAAAAAAATGCTTTTTTATTATTATTTTTTTCTGTAGTGTAGCTTCCCCCCCCAAAGAACAACCCCCCTCCACCTCCAAGATCACTTTGATTTTTCCAAAAATTCATTTTTACCCAACTTTTATTTTCAAGTGTTTTCTGTAGTGTAGCCGTTCCCACCCTCATCCACCCCGTTCACGCGCCCGCCCCCACCCCCGTGCACATGCGTGCGCGTCCGTGCGAGCCCCCGGTGATCCCGCCCACGATCCCGCCGCCCTCGACGTCATATGGCCCATCAATGGCCGCCCACCCGCCTCCCACGTAAACTCCCACCCACCAACGATACCGGCCATCGATGTCCGGTGCAGAGAGGGCTCTCTCGGCATCGGATGGCCAAGGGGGGTTATTGCAGGATGCCTCGATATCGAGGCATCACTGCAATAACCGGAAAGTCGCTGGAAGTGATCAGGATCGCTTACAGCTGCTTTTCAGACCAAGGACGTACACCATACGTCCTCGGTCATTAACTGTATTTTTTTTTAGGACGTATGGCGTACTTCCTTGGTCGTTAAGGGGTTAAGGGGGGATTGGGTGGGTTTTAGAGTAGGGTTGGGTGTGTGGGTGGTGGGTTTTAATGTTGTGGGGTATTGTACTTTTTTTTTAGGTAAAAGAGCTGATTACTTTGGGGCAATGCCCCACAAAATGCCCTTTTAAGGGTTATTTGTAATTTAGTGTAAGGTAGGGCTTTTTTTTATTTTGGGGGGCTTTTTTATTTTATTAGGGGGATTAGAGTAGGTGTAATTAGTTTAAAATTCTTGTAATTATTTTATTATTTTCTGTAATTTAGTGTTTTTTTTTGTACTTTAGATAATTTTATTTAATTTAATTGTAGTTAATTGTAGTTAATGTAGGTAATTAATTTAATTATAGTGTAGAGTTAGGTGTAATTGTAACTTAGGTTTTTTTATTTTACAGGTACTTTTGTCTTTATTTTAACTAGGTAGTTATTAAATAGTTAATAACTATTTAATAACTATTTTACCTAGTTAAAATAAATACAAAGTTGCCTGTAAAATAAAAATAAATCCTAAACTAGCTACAATTTAACTATTAGTTATATTGTAGCTATCTTAGGGTTTATTTTATAGGTAAGTATTTAGTTTTAAATAGGAATAATTTATTTTGATTTACTTAAATTATATTTAAGTTAGGGGGTGTTAGGGTTAGTGTTAGACTTAGTTTTAGGGGTTAATACATTTAATATAGTGGCGGTGGTGTATGGGGGGCAGATTGGGGGTTAATAAATATAATGTAGGTGGCAGCGGTGTAGGGGGGGCAGATTAGGGGTTAATAAATATAATGTAGGTGGTGGTGGGCTCCGGGAGCGGCGGTTTAGGGGTTAAACACTTTATTTAGTTGCAGCGGGGTCCGGGAGCGGCGGTTTAGGGGTTAATAAGTATAATGTAGGTTGCGGCGGTGTAGGGGGGCAGATTAGGGGTGTTTAGACTCGGGGTACATGTTAGGGTGTTAGGTGTAGACATTCCCATAGGAATCAATTGGATATCGGGCAGCAGCGAACATGAGCTCTTGCTGCTTTCCGACTCCCATTGATTCCTATGGCATCCGCCACCTCCAGGGCGGCGGATTGAAAACCAGGTACGCTGGGCCGGAAAAGTGCCGAGCGTACCTGCTAGTTATTTGATAACTAGCAAAAGTAGTCAGATAGCGCCGAACTTTCTTTCGGAACATCTGTAGTGACCTAAGCATCAATCTGTGTTGGACTGATCGTATGTTACGTCACTAAATTCTACTTTTGCCGGTCTGTAGGGTTTGATAACTAAGGCGAATCAGGCTCACCACAAATACGCTGCGGAATTCCAGCGTATTTGCGGTTGACGGCTTGATAAATACATGCCATAATGTGTGTGTCTGTTTATGTGTATGTATGATATGTGTGCATGGTGTTTATGTGTGTGTACATAATGTGTGTGTGTGTGTATATATAATGTGTGTGTGTCTGTATATGTGTATGAATGATATGTGTGCATGGTGTTTATGTGTGTGTACATAATGTGTGTGTGTGTGTATATATAATGTGTGTTTGTCTGTATATGTGTATGAATGATATGTGTGCATGGTGTTTATGTGTGTGTACATAATGTGTGTGTATATGTGTATTTATGTGGTGTGTGCATATGTGTGCATGGTGTTTATGTGTATGTGTATTTATGTGGTGTGTGCATGGTGTTTATGTGTGTGTGTATATGTGTATTTATGTGGTGTGTGCATATGCGTGCATGGTGTTTATGTGTGTGTGTATATATGTGTATTAATGTGGTGTGTGCATATGTGTGCATGGTGTTTATGTGTGTGTGTATATATGTGTATTAATGTGGTGTGTGCATATGTGTGCATGGTGTTTGTGTGTACATGTGTGTGTTGGATGTATATGAGGGTGTGAGCATATGTAATGTGTATATATATGTTTGCGTATGTGTGGTGTATATGTGGGTGTGTGTGCGTATATAATGTATGTATGTGGTGTGTACATGGTGTTTATGTGTGTGTATGTATATATATAATGTGTGTGTGTCTTTATTGTGTATATGTGTATGTATGATATGTGTGCATGGTGTTTATCTGTATATGTGTGTGTGTACATGTGTATTAATGTGGTGTGTGCATATGTGTGCATGGTGTTTATGTGTGTGTGTGTGTACATATAATGTGTTTGTGTCTGTATATGTATATGTATGTGGTGTGTGCATACGTGCGCATGGTGTTTATGTGTGTGTGTTTGTATATAATGTGTGTGTGTCTGTATATGTGTATGTATGTGGTGTTTTTTAATACGTGTGCATCATGTTTATGTGGGTGTGTGTGCATATAATGTGTGTGTGTGTCTGTATATGTGTATGTTTGTGGTGTGTGCATACGTGTGCATGGTGTTTATGTGGGTGTATATGTGTATTAATGTGGTGTGTGCATGGTGTTTATGTGGGTGTATATGTGTATTAATGTGGTGTGTGCATGGTGTTTATGTGGGTGTATATGTGTATTAATGTGGTGTGTGCATGGTGTTTATGTGGGTGTATATGTGTATTAATGTGGTGTGTGCATGGTGTTTATGTGGGTGTATATGTGTATTAATGTGGTGTGTGCATGGTGTTTATGTGGGTGTATATGTGTATTAATGTGGTGTGTGCATGGTGTTTATGTGGGTGTATATGTGTATTAATGTGGTGTGTGCATGGTGTTTATGTGGGTGTGTGTGTATATATAATGTGTGTGTGTACATGTGTATTAATGTGGTGTGTGCATACGTGTGCATGGTGTTTATGTGGGTGTGTGTGTATATATAATGTGCGTGTGTCTGTATGTGGTGTGTGCATGTGCATACGTGTGCATGGTGTGTGTATATATAATGTGTGTGTGTGTGTCTGTAAATGTGTGCGCATGAGAAAAAAGGACAATGGACTAAGAGGAAAGAGTGTGGGAATGATCCAATAGTGTGATAGGTTTTCTGGGTGTAACATTGGAAATTGTCTCATGATCCAGAAAGAGGACAGAATAAAAGGGACATGGTGACATATCCATAGGCTCCAATTGGCCCCTGGGTTGCTTGTTATACAACATTGCCTATAAACTTGTCCTGTCTTACTCCCCACAAGTAGAAATTTATGTTTTCATTTGTTAAATTACTTAATTTTAGGAGGCATAGTACTCAAAGGTTTCCATATATATTAAAAAGCAACAGTTAAAGTTTTTTTTTTCCAAGAAAATATACTTAGTCAACATTGTTTAAATTTAAAGTGAAACTAACAGGAAGTATGTGTGTGTGTAAAAATGACACATATGTATCAGCTGCTCATTGGTAGGGATGGGCGAATGTTTCTAAAAATTCGAAATTTAAAACAAATTTTTATACATTTGTTCATTCGAATCGAATTTCGAATGTTTATATAATATTCTTACATTCTATTTTCGAATTTTCAATTTCGAATTTTTCAATAAAATTCGAAAATATTCGTTAGAATAATAGAATGTTTAGCTATGTATTCATTCAATTTCGAAATGTAATATTCAAATTCAAAATGTGACATTCAAATTCGAAATTGTATTTCTAGTCTGCAACTGTGTTTAATAAATGTAATATTCAAATTCGAATGCTACATTCGAATGTGACATTCGAATTCAAAATAGTATTTCTAGTTTACAACTCAACTGTGTTTAATAAATGTGATATTCGATTTGAATGTGATATTCGATTCAAATGTGATATTCGATTAGAATGTGACATTCGAATTTGAAATAGTATTTCTAGTCTAATACTGTGTTTTATAAATGTAATATTCAAATTCGAATGTGATATTCGATTCAAATGTGATATTCAATTCGAATGTGACATTCTAATTCAAAATAGTGTTTCTAGTCTACAATTGTGTTTTATAAATGTAATATTCGAATTCGAAAGTGACATTCAAATTCGAATGTGACATTCAAAAACTGTAAATAACTAGAAAATCGAATTTTTAAGAATATTCGTTCTTATCAACATTCTATTATGTAAATCGAATTTCTACAATAACATTCATTCTAACATTCGAATTCGAATATAAACACATTCGCCCATCCCTACTCATTGGCCAACAGGGACAACTTTCACAAAAACTGCTTTTTTTCCAAAACTTAAAGCACTATAATTAATTTTTGTATATTCTCTTTTACATGTAAAAGATATGTATTTTTTAATGTATTCAAATGAACCCATAGTATATTTCTAAATAAATCCTTTATTTCTAATCCCTTCTGCTAAATGCAGGTCCCAAATGTCACTGAACTTGCCATAAAACCTTAATATTAAAAATGATTCTACAAAACTAAGTTGCTTATTTGACTGGAAGTTATATTATCAATGTATTTGTATAAATGCTCTGCATCTAACCCCTGGTTTGCATAAATACATTCAAGAAATGTAATTACTGTCCTAAAGCTTTTTCGGATTTTAGATGGTTCTCAAAAATATTTCCATTGAATAGAGCTATAAGGAGTCAATTTGACTCTTAAATACATTTAACAGCAATGAAAGTAGTTTCACTTCTGAACAAACATAATTTAGTTGCATTGAATACTAGTTATCTAAAGGGACAGTCTACTCCATAATTGTTATTGTTAAATAAGCCCTCATTCTTGGCGACTTTAACATTCCTCTTGACAATCATACTGCCTCCTCTGCAAAACAAATTCTGAAACTCACTTCCTCTTTCGGTTTGTCTCAATGGACTGACTCTCCCACTCACAAAGATGGTCACTCCCTTGACATAGAAACATAGAAACATAGAATTTTACGGTAGATAAGAACCAAAAAGGCCCATCAAGTCTACCCATATTACATGTTACTTTTTCCTTAGGATAGCCTTATGCATGTCCCAGGCATTTTTAAATTACTTTACAGTCTTTGTGTTTACCACCTCAAATGGAGGTTTATTCCATGAATCCACCACCCTTTCTGTAAAAAAAATGTTTCCTCAAATTTCTCCTGAATCTGATACCCTCTAACTTTAGATTGTGACCCCTTGTTTTGGCATTTTTATTTTTTTGTGAAAAATGCTTTCAGCTTCTATTTTATTAAGTCCCGTCATATATTTGAAGGTTTCTATCATGTCACCTCTTTCCCTTCTATTCTCTAAAGTATACATATTTAGATCATAGAGTCTTTCTTTGTACGTTTTATATTTTAGACTATGTACCATTTTAGTAGCCCTCCTTTGGACAGCTTCTAGTTTATTTATATCTTTCTGAAGATATGGTCTCCAGAACTGTACACAGTATTCCATATTTGGTCTAACTAATGATCTGTAAAGTGGCATAAGAACCTTGCTATTTCTGCTACTAAAACCTCTTCCAATGCAACCAAGCATTTGACTGGCCTTGCTGGCTGCACTGCTGCATTTTGTACCAAATTTTAAATCATCTGAAATAATAATTCCCAAATCCCTTTCTTCTTTAATTACAGTCAGTAATGTACTATTGAGACTATAATTGGCCTTTGGGTTTTTGGATCCATATGCATAATTTTGCTCTTGGTAATATTAAATTTCAGATCCCATTTATTTGACCAGTCCTCTAGTTTATTAATATCACAGTTCATTTGATCAACTCCTTTGATCTTTAGCTATCAGTGCACTATTTCAAACTTCACAAACTCCCCTTTTCCTCTTTCTGACCACCATCTCCTCACTTGCAACATCACATCCCTCCCTACAACTCTCCCTCCTTCTACTCCTCACACCAAACTTCACAGAAGCATTATGTCATTAGATCAGCAACAGCTTGCTAATTCCCTCAAACCTCTCCTCTCATCCATCTCCTCCTTCTCCTGCCCTGACCACTCTATCTGCCACTATAATTCCACCCTTACATCGGTCCTTGACAATCTGGCCCCTCTTACCATAGCTCGGAAAACACAAACTTATACTTCTCTGACACGGTATCTGCGCAGATGTTCCTGTACTGCTGAGCGGCACTGGAGAAAATCTCGGAGTTCAACTGATTTTCTTCATTACAAGTTCATCTTGAACTCCTACTATTTTGCCCTTAATCTCTATAAGCAACATTACTTCTCTACTCTTATCTCTACTCTTTCTTCAAACCCAAAACGTCTGTTCTCCACTTTCAACACTCTTCTCCGCCCACCCCCATCTCCTAATACAACTTCTCTGTCAGCTCAAGACTTTGCCAACCACTTCAATAACAAAATCGACTCCACCAGAAACAAAATCAGCTCTCAACATACTTCCATTCTCTCACCCCCTCAAACGCACACAATCAACCACAACCCACATAGCCATTTAGCACTTTCTCCCCTGTTACTAAGGAAGAAGTTTCTGCACTTATACTGCGCTCTCACCTCACTACCTGTCCCCTTGACCCTATCCCCTCACAGCTACTCCCCTCCCTCTCTTCTGCAATTACCCCTATACTCACACACATTTTCAACCTCTCCCTCAGCATTGTTATATTTCCCTCATCTCTAAAACATGCACTGGTCACACCTATACTCAAAAATACTTCTCTCGATCCAACCTCCCCATCCAACCACCGCCCTATTTTCCTACTCCCTCTTGCCTCAAAGCTTTTTGAAAAGCTAGTATATGCATGCCTATCCCATTTCTTTACATTAAACTCCCTCCTTGACCCACTGCAATCAGGATTTCGCCCCCATCACTCCACAGAGACAGCAATCGGTAAGGTTACCAATGACCTACTTACAGCAAAATCAAAAGGCCACTTCTCTCTGTTTATCCTCCTTGATCTGTCTGCAGCCTTTGATACTGTTGACCACCCTCTTTTGCTCCAAACCAGTCGGATCCTTCGGCATTTGTGACACAGCCCTCTCGTGGTTCTCTTCCTACCTGTTAAACCGTAACTTTAGTGTAGCCTTCTCTGGGGCCTTCTCTGCCCCGTCACCACTTTCTGTTGGGGTACCGCAAGGCACTGTCCTCGTTCCCTTCTCATCTCAATCTAAACGTCATCATTAGGTTCCCTAATAAAGGTTCCAATATCATTTGTATACCGACGACACCCAAATCTACTGCTCTGCACCAGACCTATCTCTACCCTCTCTGGCCTCCCGAGCTGCCACCTAGCTCCTTTACAATCCATAAAGAATGCCTCTGCCTGGCTCATCTTCCTTACATGTCTTTCTTCATCTGCTGCACCTCTCTGCCAATCCCTTCACTGGCTTCCTCTTGCCTCCAGGATTAAACACAAAATTCTCACTATGACATACAAAGCCCTCAACTGCACTGCTCACCCCTATATCTCAGACCTTGTCTCCAGATACTCTCCCTCCGTTCCCCTTCACTCTGCTTATGACCTCCTACTCTCCTCCTCTCTTGTTACCTCCTCACACTCCCGTTTACAGGACTTCTCCAGACTGGCTCCCATCTTGTGGAACTCTCTGCCTTGCTCCTCAAGACTCTCCCCTAGTTTTAAAAGCTTCAAGTGCTCCCTAAAGACTCTACTGTACAGAGATACAGAACAACCTATACTAACCTTTCTTTATACCAGTTCCTCTCCTCCATTGCTATCCCCTTGAACCACCTTAGCATGTAAGCCTAAGAGCTCAGCTGTTTATAGATCACCTTCTTAAGAGCTGACTACAACAGTATGACTCTTGGCAGGGCCCTCTACCCGTTTAATCCCTATAAATGTGTCCTTGTGTTCCGCCTATTTTTATAGCACTGCAGAATCTGTTGGCGCTCTACAAATAACCGGTAATAATAATAATAATCCCTTTACTAACTATTACCCATAGCCAATACAGTAAAATTAATATACTTTTTACCTCTGTGATTACCTTGTATCTAAGCCTCTGCAGACTGCCCCATATCTCAGTTCTTTTGACAGACTTGCATTTTAGCCAATCAGTGCTGACTCCTAAGTAACTCCACGGGAGTGAGCACTGTGTTATCTATATGGCACACATGAACTAGCACTGTTGCCTTTGTTCATGGGTACAACAAAAGATTAATTTATCATAGACCCATAAAATTCTCATTTACTCCTTAAGATGCTGGTCTGAAAGGCTTTAGGAGAATGTTTTTCCGTTTTTGCAATGAGAGGACACTGTTTCAGTTAATGAAGAAATAAATGAAAAGTTGTTGTTTTTTAATCTTATTATATTTACTTAAAGTGACTTTTTTTTTTTTATATTCTGTTCCTGAAGTTTAAATTATAATTTCATAAAATATATAGACTACAGAACCATTTCTTTAACTTCAACAAACACAGCAGGGTAATGTTCACATTCTGCTGCCATATGTTATGATTTCTGGATAAGATTTTTTTTTTTTTTTTTTTACTTGCAAAATTAAGAAGAAATGTTATCTTCACATCTTTGTAAAACTTATGTAACAAACAACCAGCGTCAGGATGCTTGTCTTAAAATGATTCACTGTGGTCTTGTAGCAAATCCGATCACAATGTTTTTTTGCATGTCATATTTTGGTTTTAGTAGTTGTATTTAAGCGTGTAATGTTTTTTAAAGGGAAACAGTTCCTCCATTTTCTGAAGCATGAAGCCTGTTTCAAACAATCCAAACTTTTTTCTCAAGATACATAATTAAATTCTTCTTGTAATATTCTATAATGAATTAATAACATGTAGATGTATTTTTTAAAGTTCCATTACCTGTTAAAACATTGATAAAACAAGTGTAAAGTTTCTTTAAAACAATGGGAGCTGCCATGTTGTAACTTCGGTTACCTTCTCTTCTGTGGCCAATTAGGGACAGTTATAAAAGCTCACAATTTCAGAATGGAATTACAAGAAAAGAGGACAAATTAAAATATTAAAATTAAAATATATTGCAGAGTTTTTATATATATATATATATATATATATATATACATACAGGGCTAAAAATTTCCACTCTTTACTAGCCATTGGCGATCGGAAATTTAATAGTGGCGAGTAAAAGTTAGTGAGTGAAAAAATATGCACTGCTATTGCATTTTGGGCTCTGTGCTAAAAATATTATCTGAAGGGATATTATATATCCTAGAAAGAGCAAAGGATGTGCTATTCCTCTAGGGCTGTAAGAACATAATTGATGCTTAAACTATTACTTCTGAGAGGGTAAACGGGGGCAGAGAGAGAGAGATTGGAGACGAAAAGTAAAAGTGGAGCGGAAGATAGCTTTAAAAGAGAGGGGGAAAAAAGAGAGAGTAAAAAGATATGAGACCGGGAAAAGAAAGAGTGTACAGAGAAGAAATGGCATGAGAGATAATGGAGAGGGTAAAAAGAGAAATTGAAGAGAGGAGGGAGGGGAGAAAGAGAGTTAAGAGACAGAGGCCTCTAGTTATCAAGCTGTCAACCTCAAATACCCTGGAATTCCGCAGCGTATTTGTGGCGAGGCTGATTCGCCTAAGTTATCAAGCCCTACAGACCGGCAAAAGTAGAATATAGTGACGTAAGCTTCGATCCGCCGGACTCAGTCCGACACAGATCGATTCTTACGTCATTCCAGATGTTCCGAACGCAAGTTCGGCACAATCTGACTACTTTTGGAAGTTATCAAATGACTACCAGGTACACTCGGCACTTTTCCGGGCCAATGTACCTGGTTTTCAATCCGCCGCCCTGGAGGCGGCGGATCCCATAGGAATCAATGGGAGTCTGACCATAGCGAAAGTTCATGTTCGCTGCTGCCCGATATCCCATTGATTCCTATGGGAGCTGTCTACACCTAACACCCTAACATGTACCCCGAGTCTAAACACCCCTAATCTGCCGCCCCCTACACCGCCGCAACTAAATAAATGTATTACCCCCTAAACGGCTGCTCCCGGACCCCGCCGCAACTATAATAAATATGTGAACCCCTAAACAGCCGCTACCGGACCCCGCCGCAACTATAATAAATATGTGAACCCCTAAACCGCTGCTCCCGGACCCCGCCGCCACCTACATAATACCTATTAACCCCTATTCTGCCCCCCTATACCGCCGCCACCTATAATAAATTTATTAACCCCTATCCTGCCCCCCCTATACCGCCTCCATCTATATTAAACTAATTAACCCCTAAACCTATGTCTAACACTAATAATTATATTGTAGCTATTTTAGGATTTATATTTATTTTACAGGCAAATTTATATTTATTAACTATTTAATAGCTACCTAGATAAAATAAAGTCAAATTTACCTGTAAAATAAAAACTAACCTAAGTTACAATTACACCTAACACTACACTATCATTAAATAAATTATTCCTATTTAAAACTAAATACTTACCTGTAAAATAAACCCTAAGATAGCTACAATGTAATTAATAATTACAATATAGCTATTTTAGGGTTTATATTTATTTTACAGATAACTTGGTATTTATTTTAACTAATCAGCCAATTATTTTAACAATCAGCCAATCAGATTGAGCTTGCATTCTATTGGCTGATCGGAACATCCAATAGAATGCGAGCTCAATCTGATTGGCTGATTGGATCAGCCAATCAGATTTTTCCTACCTTAATTCCGATTGGCTGATAGAATCCTATCAGCCAATCGGAATTCGAGGGACGCCATCTTGGATGACGTCACTTAAAGGAATATTCATTCGGCGAGTAGGCGTCGGTGAAGAAGGATGGCTCCGCGTCGGCTGCTTTGAAGATGGCTCCGCTCCGGATGGATGAAGATTGAAGACGCCGCCTGGATGAAGACTTCTATCGGATGGAAGACCTCTTCAGCGCCCCTTGGATGAAGACTTCTATATGATGGAAGACATCTTCAGCGCCCCTTGGATGATGACTTCGGCCCGGCTGGGTGAACACGACTCAAGGTAGGAAGAACTTCAGGGGGGTAGTGTTAGGTTTATTTAACGGGGGTTTGGGTTAGAGTAGGGGTATGTGGGTGGTGGGTTTTAATGTTGGGGGGGTTGTATTTTATTTTACATGCAAAAGAGCTGATTACTTTGGGGCATGCCCTGCAAAAAGCCTTTTTAAGGGCTGGTAAAAGAGCTGGTTACCTTGTAAATTAGTATAGGGTAGGGACTTTTATTATTTTTTATTTTTTTTTTATTTTATTAGGGGGCTTAGATTAGGTGTAATTAGTTTAAAATTCTTGTAATCTTTTTTTATTTTCTGTAATTTAGTGTTTGTTTTTGTACTTTAGTTAGTTTATTTAATTGTATTTAATTGTAGCTACTTGTAGGTAATTTATTTAATTAATTTAACGATAGTGTAGTGTTAGGTTTAATTGTAACTTAGGTTAGGATTTATTTTACAGGTAATTTTGTATTTCTTTTAGCTAGGTAGTTATTAAATAGTTATTAACTATTTAATAGCTATTGTACCTAGTTAAAATAAATACCAAGTTACCTGTAAAATAAATATAAACCCTAAAATAGCTATAATGTAATTATTAATTACATTGTAGCTATCTTAGGATTTATTTTACAGGTAAGTATTTAGTTTTAAATAGGAATAATTTATTTAATGATAGTGTAGTGTTAGGTGTAATTGTAACTTAGGTTAGTTTTTATTTTACAGGTAAATTTGACTTTATTTTATCTAGGTAGCTATTAAATAGTTAATAACTATTTAATAGCTATTGTACCTAGTTACAATAAATTTAAATTTGCCTGTAAAATAAAAATAAATCCTAAAATAGCTACAATGTAATTATTAGTAATATTGTAGCTATATTAGGGTTTATTTTATAGATAAGTATTTAGTTTTAAATAGGAATAACTAATTTAATAAGAGTAATATTTATTTAGATTTATTTAATTAATATTTAAGTTAGGTGGGGTGTTAGGGTTAGTGTTAGACTTAGGTTTAGGGGTTAATAATTTTATTATAGGTTGCGGCGGTGTAGGGGGGGCAGGATAGGGGTTAATAAATTTATTATAGGTGGCAACGGTGTAGGGGGGGCAGATTAGGGGTTAATAAGTTTAATATAGGTGGCGGCGGGGTCCGGGAGAGGCAGTTTAATGGTTAAACAATTAATTTAGTTGCGGCGGGGTCCGGGATCCGCAGGATAGGGGTTAATAACTTTATTATAGGTGGCGGCGGTATAGGGGGAGCAGGATAGGGGTTAATAGGTATTATGTAGGTGGCGGCGGGGTCCGGGAGCGGGGGTTCAGGGGTTAATACATTTATTATAGTTGCAGCGGGGTCTAGGAGTGGCGGTTTAGGGGTTAATAACTTTATTTAGTTGCGGGGGGCTCCGGGGGCGACGGTATAGGGTAGAACAGTATAGTTAGTGTGGGTGCTTAGTGACAGCTTATCAATAAAGCTGTAAAAAAGCCGAAGAGCAGCGAGATCGGATGAGTGATAACTATCACAGTCCGCTGGACCACTTGGTGCGCAGCATTTTGACAGCTTTTTTGATAACTTTGGCGAACGTATTCAGGTCCGCGGCGGCAATGTGAGGCGAGCTTAGGCGAGCGTATTGGGGCCGGCGAAGGCAGGTACGTCCGGAGCTTGATAACTAGAGGCCAGAGATTGGAGAGGAAATGATTATTAAAAGAAAATTTCCAGGTCTGCTATGACCTTCCATGACTGTCAGCACTCTATTTCTCCACTCTCTCACTTATACAACTTCCTATTTCTACCCAGCTGTTGTCTTACCCAGAACCACCAAGTTGATGTTGCTAACTGCTATGCACTTATTTTTTGTTAATCTTTTACTGTATGTAGCATTATTTAATTTATGGTATAAAATTAAAAATATTAAAAATGACTGCACAATAATGTGTTTTACAATGGCTAAACATATGCAAAAGATGGGTTGGAGTAGTGTGGGTGTGGTGTGGGCAGGATCAGAAGTGGCTAGTAACATTTTGGCCTGGCTAGTAGCTTACAACCTGAAATTTTGAGCCCTATATATATATATATATATATTATCATTTTATATTACTCTCTCAAAGTAATTAATGTCCCTTTATAGCTGTTATTTCAGTAGCATTTTCCACTGTTGTCATTCCAGTAGAAAACCACCGGTTATTATTATTAAGATAATTTATTTGTAAAGAACCACAATGTTCTGGAAGACTGAATACATGATCATTGGGTTGCACAGTACAATTAGAGTTGACAATGAAATTGACACAGGAGTAGGTGTGTCCTTCCCAAAAGAGCTTATAATGTAGAGACTGGCTGAAGAGTATGGGTAATTATGAAACCAGGACCCGAGCATTTTAGGCTCTGGGCCTGAAATGCTAGTTAAAGGACTATTAAACATAATATTTCAAAAGTGTTGAAATGTTTCATTATTTCAAGTGAACCATTATTGCAATATACATTAATTATTTATTTTGCTGCCTTATACTGTAACGTACATCTGAAAATTGAGCTTGTTCCACTTTCTCCGTGGAAGGTTTTGGTTAATACTTTGAGGTAATTTATGTAAGCTTTTGTTTACCTCGTCTGACCCCTAACCTTCTCTGCAATTGCTTGCTATTAAAAGGGGGATTATCAGTTTTGCATCAACAATCATTATATATGCAATAGCAGTAAGCATACCAGGCAGTTTAGGTGTGAATATTATTGTAAATACATAAATATATAATTGTATTTAGCTATTATAAGGAGAATAGAAAGGAATATATGCCTGTCTGTTTAAATACCAGTTAAATACATTTGCCTAGATTACGAGTTTTGCGTTAACAGGGGTGTGGTGCTAACGAGCAGTTTATGCTCACCGCTCACTTACAGACAGCGCTGGTATTATGGGGTTTTACAAACCCGGCGTTAACCGCAAAAAAGTGAGCGTAGAGCAAAATGTTGCTCCACATCTCACCTCTATACCAGCGCTGCTTACGTTAGTGCGAGCTGGTAAAACGTGCTTGTGCACGATTTCCCCATAGGAATCAATGGGGGAGAGCCGGCTGCAAAAAAGCATAGTATAGCTCCTAACGCAGCCCCATTGATTCCTATGGAGAAATAAAAGTTATGTCTAAACCTAACACCCTAACATGAACCCTTAGTCTAAACACCCCTAATCTTACACTTATTAACCCCTAATCTGCCGCCCCCGACATCGCTGACACCTACATTATATTATTAACCCCTAATCTGCCGCTCCGGACACCGCCGCCACCTACATTATACTTATGAACCCCTAATCTGCTGCCCCCAACATCGTCGACACCTACATTATATTTATTAACCCCTAATCTGCCGCCCCCAATGTCGCCGCAACCTACCTACATTTATTAACCCCTAATCTGCCGCCCCCAACGTCGCCACCACTATAATAAAGTTATTATCCCCTAAACCTAAGTCTAACCCTAACCCTCCCTAACTTAAATATAATGTAAATAAATCTAAATAAAATTACTACAATTAACTAAATCATTCCTATTTAAAACTAAATACTTACCTATAAAATAAATCCTAAGCTAGCTACAATATAACTAATAGTTACATTGTAGCTAGCTTAGGGTTTATTTTTATTTTACAGGCAACTTTGTATTTATTTTAACTAGGAACAATAGTTATTAAATAGTTATTAACTATTTAATAACTACCTAGTTAAAATAAAGACAAATTTACCTGTAAAATAAAACCTAACCTAAGTTACAATTACACTTAACACTACACTACAATTAAATTAATTACCTAAATTAAATACAATTAATTACAATTAAATAAAATTATCTAAAGTACAAAAACAAACAAACACTAAATTACAGAAAATAATAAAGAAATTACAAGATTTTTAAACTAATTACACCTAATCTAATCCCCCTAACAAAATAAAAAAGCCCCCCCAATATAAAAAAGCCCTACCCTACACTAAATTACAAATAGCCCTTAAAAGGGCCTTTTGCGGGGCATTGCCCCAAAGTAATCAGCTCTTTTACCTGAAAAAAAAATTACAATTCCCCCCCAAACATTAAAACCCACCACCCACACAACCAACCCTACTCTAAAACCCACCCAATCTCCCTTAAAAAAACCTAACACTAACCCCCTGAAGATCACCTTACCGGGAGATGTCTTCACCCAACCAGGCCGAAGTCCTCAACGAAGCCAGGAGAAGTCTTCATCTAAGCCGGGCGAAGTGGTCCTCCAGACGGGCAGAAGTCTTCATCCAGACGGAATCTTCTATCTTCATCCATCTGGCACGGAGCGGGTCAATCTTCAAGACATCCGACGCGGAGCATCCTCTTCTTCCGACGGCTAAACACAGAATGAAGGTTCCTTTAAATGACGTCATCCAAGATGGCGTCCCTTCAATTCCGATTGGCTGATAGAATTCTATCAGCCAATCGGAATTAAGGTAGAAAAAATCCTATTGGCTGATGCAATCAGCCAATAGGATTGAAGTTCAATCCTATTGGCTGATCCAATCAGCCAATAGGATTGAGCTGGCATTCTATTGACTGTTCCAATCAGCCAATAGAATGCCAGTTCAATCCTATTGGCTGATTGCATCAGCCAATAGGATTTTTTCTACCTTAATTCCGATTGGCTGATAGAAATCTATCAGCCAATCGGAATTGAAGGGACTCCATCTTGGATGACGTCATTTAAAGGAACCTTCATTCTGTGTTTAGCTGTCGGAAGAAGAGGATGCTCCGCGTTGGATGTCTTGAAGATGGACCCGCTCCGCGCCGGATGGATGAAGACAGAAGATGCCGTCTGGATGAAGACTTCTGTCTGTCTGGAGGACTACTTCGCCCAGCTTGGATGAAGACTTCTCCCGACTTCGTTGAGGACTTCGGCCCGGTTGGGTGAAGACGTCTCCCGGTAAGGTGATCTTCAGGGGCTTAATGTTAGGTTTTTTAAGGGGGATTTGGGTGGGTTTTAGAGTAGGGCTGGTTTTGTGGGTGGTGGGTTTTAATGTTGGGGGGGAATTGTAATTTTTTTTCAGGTAAAAGAGCTGATTACTTTGGGGCAATGCCCCGCAAAAGGCCCTTTTAAGGGCTATTTGTAATTTAGTGTAGGGTAGGGCTTTTTTTTATTTTGGGGGGGCTTTTTTTATTTTGTTAGTGGGATTAGATTAGGTGTAATTAGTTTAAAAATCTTGTAATTCTTTATTATTTTCTGTAATTTAGTGTTTGTTTTTTTGTACTTTAGATAATTTTATTTAATTGTAATTAATTGTATTTAATTTAGGTAATTAATTTAATTGTAGTGTAGTGTTAAGTGTAATTGTAACTTAGGTTAGGTTTTATTTTACAGGTAAATGTATCTTTATTTTAACTAGGTAGTTATTAAATAGTTAATAACTATTTAATAACTATTGTACCTAGTTAAAATAAATACAAAGTTGCCTGTAAAATAAAAATAAACCCTAAGCTAGCTACAATGTAACTATTAGTTATATTGTAGCTAGCTTAGGGTTTATTTTATAGGTAAGTATTTAGTTTTAAATAGGAATTATTCAGTTAATTGTAGTATTTTTATTTAGATTTATTTAAATTATATTTAAGTTAGAGGGAGTTAGGGTTAGACTTAGGTTTAGGGGTTAATAACTTTATTATAGTGGCGGCGACATTGGGGGCGACAGATTAGGGGTTAATAAATATAGGTAGGTGTCAGCGATGTTAGGGCCGGCAGATTAGGGGTTAATAATATTTAAATAGTGTTTGCGATGCGGAAGTGCGGCGGTTTAGGAGTTAATATATTTATTATAGTGGCGGCGATGTCCGGTTCGGCAGATTAGGGGTTAAAAAATTTATTTTAGTGTTTGCGATGTGGGAGGGCCTCGGTTTAGGGGTAATAGGTAGTTTATGGGTGTTAGTGTACTTTTTAGCACTTTAGTTAAGAGTTTTATGCTACGGCGCTGTAGTGTAAAACTCTTAACTACTGACTTTTAAATGCGGTACCATTCTTGACAGGAGAGGGTCTACCGCTCACTTTTTGTCAGACTCGTAATACCGGCGCTATGCAAGTCCCATTGAAAATATAGGATACGCAATTGACGTAAGTGGATTTGCGGTATTTCCGAGTCTGGCCAAAAAAGTGAGCGGTACACCTGTACCTGCAAAACTCGTAATACCAGCAGGCGTTAAGAAGCAGCGTTAGGACCTCTTAACGCTGCTTTTTAAACCTAACACACAACTCGTATTCTAGCCGATTATTTCTAATAACTAAGCTGAACCAGTGCTAAACCAACTTAAGGGAAGGGAAGAGGACAGGCTTCCTCAGTCTCTTTCCTTAACTGAGTTAATGCCATATCTGCATATTAGTTTTTGATTGGTTAGCAAGGGTTCTTTTATTCTGGGGGGACAGGGAAGTCAGTGAAAAGAAAAAACATAAAACAAAATGCTCATTTAACAAAATAAAGCTGCAGTTTTCATTGCAAAATTATTCTTAGGTTCATAATCATGTAGTTAACAATTTGGGGTAGATTTATCATAGTGCGAGCGGACATGATACGATGTAGCGTATCATGTCCGCTGCACAATAATAAATGCCAACAGCATACGCTTTCGGCATTTATCATTGCACCAGCAGTTCTTGTGAACTGCTGGTGCAATGCCTGCCGCACCCTGCAGATTCGCAGCCAATCGGCCGCTAGTAGGGGGTGTCAATCAACCCAATTGTATTAGAATGGGTTGATTTCTGTCCGTGGCGTCAGAGCAGGGGGACAAGTTAAGGAGCAGCGGTCTTTAGACTGCTTCATAACTTCTATTTCCGGTGAGCCTGAAGGCTCACGCGGAAACAGGGGCATCAAGCTCCATACAGAGCTTGAAAAATCGTCCCCTGAGTGTTTAATGTCCCTTTAAGACCTGCTACCTGAAGAGTTGCAGAGTTAAATCATACCGATCAGATCTGGGTGGTTGACAAGCACTGCTCTAGTACAATTGCTTGTTTAATGTTAGCTGCGGGCAGAGGATGGGTGGACGAGGTTCCCAGACGAGAACTTTGTCCATCCGGTCTATTATGAATGGGGGCCTAAGTGACAACTTCATCAGTTATTGGAGGAGGAATATTTAAATAGACGTGGAACCCCTCTTTCTTTTGTGTAAAATATGAGCTTTGTTCACACTCCATAGAGAGGCCAAATAAGCCCATTTTTGTATCCTAGGCTTTAAATTGCTACAAATTGTATAAACCTGCTATTGACTTGAGGGGAGCATTGTGTGGGATCTCACAGGGAGATATCAACAGGATTCTGCAGCAGCTGGGAAGAGCAGAGGTGTGTGAAGTAGCAGGGGGTTCTACTTGTCTTCTGCTTGAGACAGAGAATGGAATTTGTAAGGGATTCACAGGTCCTGATTGTTCCAGCGATAAGAAAGCCCCTCATATCCTAAACAAAACTTCTCTTTAAAGAGACATGAAACCCAAACTTTCTCTTTCATGATTCAGATAGAGAATATCATTTTAAACAACTTTTCAATGCACTTCTATTATCTAATTTGTTTCCTTCTGTTGGTATCTTTTGTTGGAAAGTATACCAATGTAAACTCAGGAGTACTACTGTGAGCTAGCTGCTGTTTAGTGGCTGCATAAATATGAATACTGTCATTGGCTAATTCAGTGTGTTTAACTAGCTCCCAGTAGTGCATTGCTGCTTCTTCAACAAAGAATACAAATAGAAGAAAGCTAATTTGCAAATAGAAGTAAATTGAAATGTTGTTTAAAATTGTATTCTCTATCTGAACCATGAAAGAAAAATGTGGGTTATCTTTTGTTTCTTAAAGGACCAGTCAATACAGTAGATTTGCATAATCAACAAATGCATGTTAAAAAGACAATGCAATAGCACTTAGAGGCCTATTTATCATATGTCTGTCGGACCTCTTCCGACAGTGCGGATCAGGTCCAACAGACATCGCTGAATGCGGGTTGAATTACGGCGATTCCTGTCCGCCTCATCAGAGCAGGTGGACAGGGTTATGGAGCAGCGGTCTTTGCAGGCTCGCCAGAAACACGGGCCCTCAAGCTCCGTACGGAGCTTGATAGATAGGCCCCTTAGTCTGAACTTCAAATGAGTAGTAGATTTTTTTAAAATAAATTGCAGAGTTATGTCTATTTCCACTCCCCCTGTACCATGTAACAGCCATCAGCCAATCACAAATGCATATACGTATATGTTGTCAATTCTTGCACATGCTCAGTAGGAGCTGGTGACTCAAAAAGTGTAAATATAAAAAGACTGTGCACGTTTTGTTAATGGAAGTAAATTGGAAAGTTGTTTTAAATTGCCTGCTCTATCTGAGTCATGAAAGTTTAATGTTGACTTGAGTGTCCCTTTAAAGATCTTTAAAAGTCCTTATGAAAACCACTATTGAAAAGCCTGTGATAACCCAGTTTCTTATAGATTTTTATTTTAACAAATTTGTATTGTTGTATCCATTACTAATTTGTATGGTTTATTTATTCAAACGCTAAAATGTTGACTCTTTTACTGGGACTGGAATTAGGGTTGCCACCCGTCCCTTAAAATACAGAACACTTATAAGTTACACATGCTGCAGGGTGTGCAGGGAGGAATATGAATAGTGTTGTCCAGAAACACAATACATGTTCCTCCCTGCACACCCTGCAGCATGTGTAACTCATAAGTGTCCAGGAAAACATGGCTGAGGTGGCAACCCTAACTGGAATGGTGGTTTATGTTAGTCAACACTTTCACATTTTCTTATAAATAAAATTTATAATTTTTAAAAGAAAACACTACAGTTCTCAGGGTAGATATAAAGTAGCTGTAATATACAGAACTTCCAAAGAAATTACAAGCAACATATCCCCTTATATTGCTCAATATTAAACCTGGTATGTCTCTTTAAGAAATCAAGATGCAAACTCGAAGTTGCTTAGGGCAGGTGTATGTATATGGTGAAATCTGACCTCCTATTAAAGCAAGTGCTTAGTGCTGGTTTTGCTCTTAATGCTGAGTCTGCAGCTTGCTGATTACTAGTACTGGTTTCCTGTGTCTGGATTGGTTTGAGGTTCAGCCGAAAGTGACTTCCTGCACTCTGTTGCTGATGGCTAGTCTAATTGAAACGACATGGTAAGTTCAGAGGAAGCTAAAGGAGGGGTAACCTTGTACCATGCATAGAGGAAGTCCAGCTTGCCCTATAATAGGCATAATTGGTGTAGAATGTTGGATAAAAGAAAAGTCAAAGAGTCAAATATTTGTATCTAGAGATAATTACATCATTTAAAGCAACTGTGCAACATTTGGTCCAGAGGTACTTGACTGAAGCAAGAAACATTTTGCTTATATGCAGTTTACAGAAGATAGAGAGAAGGAGAGAGAATGAGGGGCATAGATAGATAGATAGATAAATATATGATAGATAGATAAATAAATAGATGATATATATATATATATATATATATATATATATATATATATATATAGATAGATAGATAGATAGATAGATAGATAGATAGATAGATAGATAATAGATAGATTGATAGACAGACGAATGGAAAAAAGACAGATGGACAGACAGACAGATAGATATTTAAAAGATAGATAGTTAAACAGAAAAACAGGCAATCAGGCAGATTGATTGATACTAGATAGATAGATAGACAGACAGAAGGACAGACAGACAGATATTAAAAAGATAGATAGATTAACAGAAAAGCAGGCAAGCAGGCAGATAGATTGATACTAGATAGATAGATAGATAGATAGATAGATAGATAGACAGACGGAAGGACAGACAGACAGATATTAAAAAGATAGATAGATTAACAGAAAAGCAGGCAAGCAGGCAGATAGATTGATACTAGATAGATAGATAGACGGAAGGACAGACAGACAGATATTAAAAAGATAGATAGATTAACAGAAAAGCAGGCAAGCAGGCAGATAGATTGATACTAGATAGATAGACAGACGGAAGGACAGACGGACAGATATTAAAAAGATAGATAGATAAACAGAAAAGCAGGCAAGCAGGCAGATAGATTGATAGTAGGTAGATAGATAGATTAGATATATAGAATACTTTTCAGATAGATAGATAGATAGATAGATAGAATACCTTTCCTCTCCAGCAGAGGTAGTTCTCTTAGGTGTTAACAAGCATAAATGTTATACACTTTTAATCCTGAACTAATATGTCTTGTGCGGCTATTAGTCATTTAAGTAGATGGCATTACATGCAGAAAATATTATTTGTACTTACATACTGTACACAGAGGCGTTTATGCATATTATACATCGGCAATTTAAGAAAGCATTTTAAAAGATTTCAATGCAAAATACATGTTTAAATGCAGTTAAAATTTTAATTTTGTTAGAAAAATATGCATTGTTTTGCAGACCAGGGGCATACCCCTTGAAACGTGTCTTGGACTGTTGCTTTGATCTCCCATTCTTTGTTTTCTTATGGACAGATATAAATGAGAACCAACAATGATGAAACGAAAAACGTAATTATGCAAGATCAGATTCCGAATTCTGTGTAATGCTGTGTAATGCCTCTATTGAGAAGAAGTGGGAAAAAAACAATTTTTATTGGTAATTTATATGAAAAGTGGCAAAATAATGATTTTTAAATTGAAATTTTTTTTAACTATGCAAAAGCTCAATATTTTATGGGAAATTACATTTTGACTTTAATATCCCTTTTAAGGGACGTAACATTAACAAAATACTTTTCTTAAAGTTAGTATAACTAATTCAGAGAAATGTATGCACATATGATTGTGTTATACCCCCAATAACTTGATATCAGATGTTTGTAGTCTATGCCTACAATGCATTTAGGGCTAGAGTACAAATGGAACTCTAATTTATTGCATGCCTGCAAACGGGTACATTTGCGGGAGTGTGATAAATAAACAGCCATTACAAGTGGCTGGTTATTGCTACCGCAAGCTCGTGGTAGCAATCAGCATTCAGAAAATTAACCAGAGGTCAGACCTCTGGTAAATTTTTAAAATGTCTCCCAATACCCAATTGCTCCCAAAATTAAGGGGCATATTTATCAAGCTCCGAACAGAAACAGAAGTTATGAAGCAGCGGTCTAAATACCGTCCACCTGCTCTGATGCCGCGGGCAGAAATCAATTGCATACGATTGAGTTGACTGACACCCCCTGCTAGCGGCCGATTGGGCGTGAATCTGCAGGGGGCGGCATTGCACCAGCAGTTCACTTGAATAGGCCCCTAAGTGTGTAATGGCTAAAATCAATTAAGATAAGCAGTTTTTAGGGGTTAAAAGTGGCGGGTATGGGGTGTAAGAAAACGAAACAGCATTGAAAAGTGCCTTTACATTGCGGTCTAAGGGAACTGTGTGTTCCCAGTAAATATATATGTGTATGCTTATATACATATACTGTATATATTTATGTGTTAATATGTGTATATACACATATTAACAGAAATATATATGTTTATAGTCATATAAATATATTTAAATTTGCTGCCCATTTCTGCGCTTAAGGTTCTATGCCATGTACGACAGCATCAGAACGAGGCTCCCATTAGAGCCTATTGAAGCACACTTTTGTGAGCGCAATGCTTTCATGCAATGTGAACGCGAGGTCACGTTCGTATTGCACCTAGCTCGTTTTACCCGCGCACATTTGCGTGTGCTGGTATTACAAGGTGGAGCGCAAATATCGATTTAGGGAAAGCGATATTTTGTGCTCCACTTGTAACATGACCCTTTATTGCTTATTTTTTGGTATATACTTCTATATATAATATTTTGACTGATTCTGATTCTTTAAATAATTGTAACAAGTTCATTATTTTAGTAGAATTTTAATCGAATGAATAAATCCCATTCTCTGCATATACAGTATATTCTGGCACTGAGGTTAAATTTCCTGCAATACAATTTTGTCTGAATGCCTCACAAAATTCTTGCCTGTCGGGTAAAAAACAAATATCCAATGTTCCCTGAGTGTCCTGCACCACAAGAGGCCGAAGTCAAATACCAAACAGTTAGCTGCTTGGTTGAGCATTAGCTGTGGATGTTTGTTTCAATTGTGGCAAATGCCATTCACAGACCATTCAGTTAATCTTGAAGGATAGATGTCTACATTCCTGACATCATAGAAGGGAAAGAACCTACATTTAAGAAATCTGTTTACAACAATGCATTTTTGACATTTTTATCTGTGTGTATTTATATATGTATATATATCTTTATATCTATCTATATATATATATATATATATATATATATATATATATATATGTGTATGTATATATATATATATGTGTATGTGTGTTTGTGTGTGTGTTTGTCTGTGTGTGTATGTATGTATGTATATATATATATATATATATATATATATATATGTGTGTGTGTGTGTATATGTATATTTTTATATATATATATATTTATGTGTGTGTGTTTGTGTATATAAATGTGTGTGTATGTATAGTGTACGTATATATATCCTACCATCTCCAGGGTTTACAGATAATGGTCCGAAAAACAGAAAATATCCAGTGAGCGGCAATTGTGTGGATGACAATGACTTGTTGATGTCAGAGGTCAGAGGGGAATGGGCAGACTGGTTTGAGATGATAGAAAGGTAATAGAAACTCAAATAACCACTCGTTACAACCAAGGTATGCAGAATACCATCTCTGAACGCACAACACATTGAACCATGAAGCAGATGGGCTATAGCAACAGAAGATCACACCGGATGCCATTCCTGTCAGCTAAGAACAGGAAACCGAGGCTACAATTTGCACCAAAATTGGACAGTAGAAGATTGGAAAAACATTTGCCTGGTCTGGTGAGTCTCAATTTCAGCTGTGACATTCAGATGGTAGGGTCAAAATTTGACGTAAACAACATGAATGCATGAATCCATCCTGCCTTGTATCAACAGTTCAGGCTGGTGGTGGTGGCGTAATGGTGTGGGGGATATTTTTTGGCACACTTTGGGCCCCTTATTACCAATTGAGCATCGTTTAAATACCACAGCCTACCTGAATATTGTTGCTGACCATGTCCATCCCTTTATGACTACAGTGTACCCATCTTCTGATGGCTACTTTCAGCAGGATAATGTACCATGTCACAAAGCTCAAATCATCTCAAACTTGTTTCTTGAACCTGACAATAAGTTCACTGTACTCCAATGGCTTCCACAGTCACCAGATCTCAATCCAAGCACCTTTAGGATATGTTGGAATGGGAGATTTGCATCATGGATGTGCAGCCGACAAATCTGCAGTAAGTGCGTGTAAGTATCCTGTCAATATGGACCAAAATCTCTGAGGAAAGTTTCCAACACCTTGTTGAATCTATGCCACAAAAAATGAAGGCAGTTCTGAAGGCAAAGTAGGTCTAACCCGGTACTAGCAGGGTGTACCTATTAAATTGGCCGGTGAGTGTTTATATATATATATATGTGTGTGTGTGTGTGTGTTTGTGTGTATGTATATATTTACATGTGCGTGTGTGTATATATATATATATATATATATATATATATATATATATAATAGTGCACAGATATATGTTGCAGGGTCCACAGTGCAGGAAAACAAAACAATACCTTCCACGCCAAAGAAATATTAGGTTCAGCTATCTCCTCCGTAGCCGTTAGTATACACCGATGAGACACATAATATGAAAAAAGGAATAACTCCAGACAAGGATCAGAGTTCATAAATAGACATCTACAAAACTGCATTTCCTAAAACATTCTCAATGTATAGTTCCTGTATGAGTAAATTTATGTCACATTACAGTACTTCTATTTACACACTTGATTTAGCACTATATACATTGTCTAATGAGGTTCATATTAAAAAGGTTGATATTTAATAACCAGAAAACTATAATTTACTGCTATTAGCAAAGCCCTGTGTGTTCGACCAACCTTCTGTATTTTGCCTTTATTATGAGCAGGTTATGTTACCCTACTATTCTTTAGTTCAGCCAACTTTGTTCTACATTTGGCCTTTTTCAGAAGCCATTAATCCAACTATGAAAGGAGGAATAAAGTACTAGAATACACTAGAGGTTATATGTGAGTACTTTTAAAAGATTTTGTCTTTTTTATTCATATAAAATGATAAGAATAACTCCAGCTCATTTATTCTTCTAAAATCTTGAATGATAGCAAAAGAAAGCTTTCAAAAGACCCAGTAAGCTTAAGGAGGAACAGGAGTAATGCATTTTATCCAATTCAAAATAGAAGTGTTAAAAACCCCCAACTCAGAGTGGTCTATGTATTATCAGGACTCAGTTTGGCTAATGGAAAATCTCTTTATTCATAAGATTGTTTAAGGAAAAGTGCATCATTTGTAACTTGTATTAAAAAAAACCACACAATTAAAAGTAGTAAATATTGTCTCAATTAAATGGTCTGCGGGGGTCCAAACACTACATTTAGTGCAAAGTGAACATTGCTGCATTCCGTTGACTAAGGAGTTTAACTGTGATCTGTTACTGTTGTTTCTGAAAGTTAAAGGGACATTAATTCCCTAATTTTTATTTCATGATTCAGACAGAGCATGCAATTTTAAACATTTTTCTATCTTACTCTTATTATCTTATTTGTTTGTTCATCATTTTAAAATGATTCGTTTAATTTAATGTTTTATTTCATTTGTGAAGAGTCCATTATTTCTTGTCACAGCCCACTAGGAGGCTGGTGTCTCTACAGGAAGGCAAAGTAACAGATTTTCTTTTGAAATGTTACTAGGAAACATAGAAACAGATTTTGATGGCAGATAAGAACAATAGGCTCAACTAGTCGGCCCAACACTTCCTAAAAGTATAAATTTATCAAGTTTGTAGAATAACCTTAAGCTTATCTCAGGCATTCTAAAAGTCACCCACAGTGTTTGTCATTATGTGGATGTTTATTCCATGAATCAATCACCCTTTCTGTAAGAAGTGCTTCCTCAAATTACTCCTGAATATACTACCCTTCAGCTTGAGATCATGACCCCTTGTCCTTGAATTTGTCTTTTTATGAAAAATACTCACAGCCTCAGCTTTGCGAGGCCCTTGATATGCTTAAAAGTTACTATCAAATCACCTCTTTCCCTTCTTTCCTCTAAGCTATAAATATTTAGGTCTCCTGGTTATTTTTTAGACCTGTCAGGGTGTCAGGAATCAGACTGAGACAAGAAGTGCAAAAATAATCACACCTTTATCAATAGCAAAAAATAATAAAAAGTCCACAAGTCAAATAAAAAGCCAGGAATCAAAACCAGAGCTGGTAGTCATACGAGCCGAGTCAGGAGTCAAAGCGAGTAGTCAGATGAGCCGGAATCAGGAACAAGGAGAACAGCAGAGTCAGGAACAGGCCAGGGATCAGGAACCAGGAGGGACATCAGACAGCCAGGTAATACACAGGAGCTCTCACAAACAGGTCTGAGACAATGCAAGGGCAAAGCATACTGAACAGAGGCCCTTTAAATAATAAATGATGACATCACAATTCTGAGACTGCATCCTGTCTCACACGGATGATGTATACCAGTCTGGCCATAAAAGGAAGCGCAGGAAATGAGCAGCATCACACAGTATGCACCAGAGTCAGCAAGAGAGGTGAGTAAAATGGCTGCCAGCAGTACATGGCAAACAAAACAGGGAAAACCCCTGACAAGACCATGTACCACTTTAGTAACTCTTCTTTAAAAATATTCCAGTTTGTTTATATCCTTTTGGAGATATGGGGGTCAATTTAACAAGCAGAGGATCCTGCATCGATGCCCCATTGTTTCTGGTCCGCCAGAAGAAGCAGCGGTCCTTTAGGTGGCAGACTGAAATCATCCTGATCTGTTATAATTGGAATGATTGACGGCCCTTGCTAGTGGCTGATTGGCCGCAAATGAGTATGCGGTGGCATTGCACAAGCATCTTACTAGAATTGCTTTTGCAATGTTAAATGTTGACTGCGTATGCTGTCGGTATTTAGCGAGGTCGAGTGGACATGATTCGCTACAGTCAATCATGTCCGCTTGACCTATGGTAAATCTACCCCATGTCCTCCAGAATGGCACATAATATTTAAGATGAGACCTAACTAATGATCTGTAAAGTGTCATAAGAACCTTACATTTTCTGCTGCAAATACCTCTACCAATACAACTAAGCATTCTGCTGGCCTTACTCGCTGCAATACTACATTGTTTACTAAATTTTAAATAATCTGAAATAATAATTCCCAAGTTAATAAAGTGTCATTGAGTCTGTAATTAACCTTTAAAAAAATTCTTTCCTAAATTTTGCACTTGCAGTGTTAAACTTTTGTTCCCAGTCATTTGTCTAATCCTCCAATTTTTTTTTTTATATCGCTTCTCATTTGGTCCACCCCCCTTGAACATCTACTCTATTACAAATTGTTGTATCATCTGCAAACAGATATACTTTCCCCTGTAGCCCTTTGCTGATATCACTGATAAATATGTTAAACAAAACTGGCCCCAGAACTGACCCCTGAGGAACACTACTAGTAACAGCCCCCTCTGCTGTACTTTATTTACTAAGACATTTTGTTTTCTATCCTTAAAGGGCCTTAATACCCAAATGTTTAAACACTTGAAAGTGATGCAGTATAGCTGTAAAAAGCTGACTAGAAAATATCACCTGAACATCTCTATGTAAAACAGAAAGATATTTGACCTCAAAAATTCCTCAGTAGCCACATCCCATTGTAAAGGATTTCTAAGCAGCATATCAGTATGTCTGTCCCGGGACAGCCAAAGGGATGAGCCTCGTGCACTCTCATGTTATTTCCCTATTCAGTGTAAGGAAGTTTACAATGAAATCTCATGAGAGTTAGTCAAATCTCATGAGATCACAGTAAAAGAGTTCATGACCTCAGCACTGCTGATGCTGATTGGCTGCTGTTCATTTCTTCATTATTTTTTTTTACCTGCAGCTGAGAAACAACTGAGTATAACTTTTTATACAGAACTTACTCTGCTGATCTGAGGAGATTGTGAGGTAAAATATCTTCCTTTTTTACATAGAGATGCTCAGGTGATATTTTCCTGTCAGCTTTTTACAGTTATACTGCATCAGTTTCAAGTGATTTAGCATATGAGTATTATGTCCCTTTAAGCCAGCATTCTATCCAGTTAACAGTTTTTGAGTCTAGACCCAGGAGATACAGTTTGTGAATTAGTTTGTTGAGTGGGAAGGTGTCAAAAGCTTTACTGAAATATATATATATATATATATATATATATATATATATATATATATATATATACTACATCAACTGCTCCCCCCTGATCGAATACTGTTGTTCCATAATCAAAGAAGCCAATTAGCTTAGTCTGACATAATCTTCCTGAAGTAAAATCATGCTGATTTTGGACCTCTTAATTGTTTGTAATTCTTACTTTTAAGAGAGTTTAATTAATTTCACTACTTCTGTTAAACTGACTGGCCTGTAGTTATCAGATTCTTCCCTACTGCCCTTTGTATGAAGAGATGCTACTTTGTCTATTCTCCAATAATCCGGAACAACTCCTGTCAACAAAGATCCTGTAAAACCCTTAGATGAATATTACCAGGACCCATTGACATTTTTACATTTATTTTTATAATGACAAAAGTACCCTGTCCTCTATAGAAAGGTTAGTGCTAAGCCAATTTCCATTTTTTAGAGCATCCCTTAATATAGACATTTTTTCTTTACAATCTTTTGTGAAGACAGAACATAAGTAATCATTGAGACAGTCTGCAATTTGCTTATCTCCTTCTAGCTGCAGTCAGTTTATTGCACATGCTCAGTGGAGGATTTTTGCTGAAAAAATCACATGACAATAGAACTTAAGTTATTTAATGTCTGCTTGCTTATCTACCTGCAGGCATTTCTAAATGCTCATTTAGCAAGAAAACTAGTTGATTGATGTTTTTAACATAATCTGTTTCTTTTCATGTTTACTTTGATTTAACATACTTTTTTCTACTAAAGGAGAACTGCTTCAAATCCCGTTATGCTGCTGTCTATATTATTTTATGCTGCACTGAAGACATTACACTTAGGAAATTAGCAGGTGAACAGGATTTTTTTCACAAACTATTTCTGAAAATGAAATGACCTCATGAATTAATTTTGGATTAAATGTTTTTTTGTTTGTTTAATTTTTTGTGACAATTTTTCTGTGCAGGTCTATTGGATACTATGCTCAGTTCAGATAGATGAGGCTGGATAACATGCCCTTTAGGATGGACCAGTCTGCACAAAATAAGTCATTATGGGTAGAACTGAAAACCATAGCCAGTATTTTTAAACTACTTTTCTGGACCTGTAAAAGACCAAGGGATTCTTACAAACAGAGGATGTCGGGCCTCTTGATGTAGTTTTACAATCCTCTGCAGTAGATCGAGCCAGTAACAACCATCACCTGTTAATTTATCAACTCTTAAAGTGACATTCATCACCTTGAAGGCTTGTGAGTGTGACATAGACCTGGGTCAGAAGTCAGCAGAAATCCAATACACATATTTATCATCCACTGATCCCTAGAAAACGCAGTTCTGTGAGTAAACTTCTTGCTGAGTACATTACACATGTTCACATGTTGGCTTAGGGAACTTTATAAATAGTAGGGACAATGACAATTTGCAGCTGAACCAGTGCATATGACACATCTGCTAAAATCAATGGGTTCCATTCAAGTGAATCAAAATTCCAAATACAAGACAGGCAATAACTCATGTATCTTGTATAGGGACAAATGAACACTGTTTTTCAAATCACCCAGAAATGACTGCAGCTTTTTAAAAGATTTTTAAATTTTTCAAATTCTATGGGTGCGATTTATCAAAGCTTCAACTGATAATACGATTGAAGTCCTCATCAAATTTGACGCAAATTTGATCAGTCGTAGTTAACAAAGTGTCAATATCATCAAATATTGAAATATGTGTCGCAATATACGCTCCCGTGAGATCAATTCAATGCAGATTGATGCTTGCATCATTCCAGATGTTTCTAATTCACATTCGACTCTATTTGACCCTTTTGCCAATTTATCAAACATTCAACAGGTACACTCGACGCATCATATCTATCGTTCAAACCGCTACCCTTAAGGCCGCGAATGCCATTGAAATGAATGGGAGTCTGAATACACAGAAAAGTTATGTTCAATGCTGCAAGAGAATGAAGCATATTAGATAATAAAAGTAAATGAGAAACTTTATTAAAATTGTATGCTCTTTCTAAATCAAACAATATTATTGCTCCAAATTTGGTGCACTAGATATAGGGATAAAAATGTAATGAGAGACAAAGATGTAACATAAGTAGTAATGCATTTTTTTTAAAGCAAGGGGACAATATTATTGCTCCAAATTTGGTGCACAGTATTGCTCCAAGTTTGGTACTAGTAGATCTAGAGATAAAAAGGAAATAAATACATAACATAATATAGCTAACTTTCTTTTTTTGGGGGGAGGGGGAATAAATCTATTTGCACCATGTTTAAGGCATGTAATACAAGTCTCTCTCTCCACTTCTCACTAAATTTGACACAATACTTAAAAACAACCCCCAACCTAGTTAAATTTTCCACCACTTTTGATTGGGAAATGCATAATCACATGATTTATGACATCAGCCAATCTGATTCAAATATAAATTTTCTACTATCACTAACGAATCAAATTGCGTGATACTTGTATCATTGATAACTCATCAGAACTTGTAAGTGCCATTTGTTACATTGTGTATTATACTTTGAAAGTATGTATATGTGAAATTAGTATTAAAGTTAAACATTGATGATGACATTAGGACACACAGTGTAATATTTAGACAATGATTTCACAATTAGAATGATGTTTGATTCAATATAATCTTAAACTGATAGCGCAAAGGGATAGTCCACCTATCATTAAACTGTCATGAATCAGATACAGCAGAAATTAAAATCACCTCTTTACTGTCATGCTATGTTCAGTGTTTTTCTTCCTTCTCTTGAATTTCATTTTCATTAAGAAATGTCATCTTATATGCCAGCCCATTTTTTTACACCTGTGTAGGGGTGGTGTTAATAACTAGACTGCAATCAGAAGGGGCTACACGGGTGCAGAGAGAAAACTGGCCTAGCTCTTAAAATATCCATTGATTGCAAATAAATACATATGAGACCCTGATTACATGTTATATTCACAATGATTCCTGCTCAAATAATAATACATTTACACTATATACAAATAGTGGTATAAATAAACACAGAGATATGAAAGACAACATTGTTTAGAACAAAAAAACATAATTTATGTAAGAACTTACCTGATAAATTCATTTCTTTCATATTAGCAAGAGTCCATGAGCTAGTGACGTATGGGATATACATTCCTACCAGGAGGGGCAAAGTTTCCCAAACCTTAAAATGCCTATAAATACACCCCTCACCACACCCACAATTCAGTTTAACGAATAGCCAAGAAGAGGGGTGATAAGAAAAAAGTGTGAAAGCATATAAAATAAGGAATTGGAATAATTGTGCTTTATACAAAAAAATCATAACCACCACAAAAAAGGGCGGGCCTCATGGACTCTTGCTAATATGAAAGAAATGAATTTATCAGGTAAGTTCTTACATAAATTATGTTTTCTTTCATGTAATTAGCAAGAGTCCATGAGCTAGTGACGTATGGGATAATGACTACCCAAGATGTGGATCTTTCCACACAAGAGTCACTAGAGAGGGAGGGATAAAATAAAGACAGCCAATTCCTGCTGAAAATAATCCACACCCAAAATAAAGTTTAATGAAAAACATAAGCAGAAGATTCAAACTGAAACCGCTGCCTGAAGTACTATTCTACCAAAAACTGCTTCAGAAGAAGAAAATACAACAAAATGGTAGAATTTGGTAAAAGTATGCAAAGAGGACCAAGTTGCCGCTTTGCAAATCTGATCAACCGAAGCTTCATTCCTAAACGCCCAGGAAGTAGAAACTGACCTAGTAGAATGAGCTGTAATCCTATGAGGCGGAGTCTTACCCGACTCAACATAGGCAAGATGAATTAAAGATTTCAACCAAGATGCCAAAGAAATGGCAGAAGTTTTCTGGCCTTTCTAAAACCGGAAAAGATAACAAATAAACTAGAAGTCTTTCGGAAAGACTTAGTAGCTTCAACATAATATTTCAAAGCTCTAATAACATCCAAAGAATGCAACGATTTCTCCTTAGAATTCTTAGGATTAGGACATAATGAAGGAACCACAATGTCTCTACTAATGTTGTTGGAATTCACAACTTAGGTAAAAATTCAAAAGAAGTTCGCAACACCGCCTTATCCTGATGAAAAATCAGAAAAGGAGACTCACAAGAAAGAGCAGATAATTCAGAAACTCTTCTGGCAGAAGAGATGGCCAAAAGGAACAAAACTTTCCAAGAAAGTAATTTAATATCCAATGAATGCATAGGTTCAAATGGAGGAGCTTGAAGAGCCCCCAGAACCAAATTCAAACTCCAAGGAGGAGAAATTTACTTAATGACAGGCTTTATACGAACCAAAGCTTGTACAAAACAATGAATATCAGGAAGAATAGCAATATTTCTGTGAAAAAGAACAGAAAGAGCAGAGATTTGACCTTTCAAGGAACTTGCGGACAAACCCTTATCTAAACCATCCTGAAGAAACTGTAATATTCTCGGTATTCTAAAAAAAATGATGAGAAAGACACCAAGAAATATAAGTCTTCCAGACTCTATAATATATCCCTCTGGATACAGATTTACGAGCCTGTAACATAGTATTAATCACAGAGTCAGAGAAACCTCTTTGACCAAGAATCAAGCGTTCAATCTCCATACCTTTAAATTTAAGGATTTCAGATCCTGATGGAAAAAAGGACCTTGAGACAAAAGGTCTGGTCTTAACGGAAGAGTCCACGGTTGGCAAGAGGCCATCCGGACAAGATCCGCATACCAAAACCTGTGAGGCCATGCCGGAGCTACCAGCAGAACAAACGAGCATTCCTTCAGAATCTTGGAGATTACTCTTGGAAGAAGAACTAGAGGCGGAAAGATATAGGCAGGATGATACTTCCAAGGAAGTGATAATGCATCCACTGCCTCCGCCTGAGGATCCCGGGATCTGGACAGATACCTGGGAAGTTTCTTGTTTAGATGAGAAGCCATCAGATCTATTTCTGGAAGTTCCCACATTTGAACAATCTGAAGAAATACCTCTGGGTGAAGAGACCATTCGCCCGGATGCAACGTTTGGCGACTGAGATAATCCGCTTTCCAATTGTCCATACCTGGGATATGAACCGCAGAGATTTAGACAGGAGCTGGATTCCGCCCAAACCAAAATTCGAGATACTTCTTTCATAGCCAGAGGACTGTGAGTCCCTCCTTGATGATTGATGTATGCCACAGTTGTGACATTGTCTATCTGAAAACAAATGAACAACTCTCTCTTCAGAAGAGGCCAAGACTGAAGAGCTCTGAAAATTGCACGGAGTTCCAAAATATTGATCGGTAATCTCACCTCCTGAGATTCCCAAACCCCTTGTGCCGTCAGATACCCCCACACAGCTCCCCAACCTGTAAGACTTGCATCTGTTGAGATTATAGTCCAGGTCGGAAGAACAAAGAAGCCCCCTGAACTAAACGATGGTGATCTGTCCACCATGTCAGAGAGTGTCGTAAAATCGGTTTAAAGATATTAATTGAGAAATCTTTGAGTAATCCCTGCACCATTGGTTCAGCATACAGAGCTGAAGAGGTCGCATGTGAAAACGAGCAAAGGAGATCGCATCTGATGCGGCAGTCCTAAGACCCAACATTTCCATGCATAAGGCTACCAAAGGGAATGATTGTGACTGAAGGTTTTGACAAGCTGATATCAATGTTAAACTTCTCTTGTCTGACAAGGACAGAGTCATAGACACTGAATTAATCTAGAAACCTAAAAAGGTTACCCTTGTCTGAGGAATCAATGAACTGATTGGTAAATTGATCCTCCAACCATGAACTTGAAGAAACAACACAAGTCGATTCGTATGAGATTCTTCGAAAATGAGAAGACTGAGCAAGTACCAAGATATCGTCCAAATAAGGAAATACCAAAACCCTATTCTCTGATTACAGAAAGAAGGGCACCAAGAACCTTTGAAAAAAATTCTTGGAACTGAGGCTAGGCCAAACGGTAGAGCCACAAAACTGGTAATGCTTGTCTAAAAAGAGAATCTCAGACACTAAAAGTGATCTGGATGAATCGGAATATGCAGATACACATCCTGTAAATCTATTGTAGACATATAATGCCCTTGCTAAACAAAAGGCAGGATAGTCCTACAGTAACCATCTTGAATGTTGGTATCCTAACATAACGATTCAATAATGATAGATCCGGAACTGGTCTGAAGGAATTGACCTTCTTTGGTACAATGAAGAGATAAAATAAAACCCCAGCCCCTGTTCCAGAACTGGAACTGGCATAAATACTCCAGCCAACTCTAGATCTGAAACACATTTCAGAAATGCTGAGCCTTTGCTGTGTTAACTGGGACACGGGAAAGAAAAGAATCTCTTAGCAGGAGGCCTTAACTTGAAGCCAATTCTGTACCTTTCTGAAACAATGTTTCTGAAACCAGAGATTAAGAACGGAATTGATCCAAATTTCTTTGAAGAAAACGTAATCTGCCCCATACCAGCTGAGCTGGAATAAGGGCTGCACCTTCATAGGTACTTAGGAGCTGGCTATAGGTTTCTATAAGGCTTGGATATATTCCAAACTGGAAATAGTTTCCAAACTGATACCGCTCCTGAGGATGAAGGATCAGGCTTTTGTTCCTTGTTGTGAGGAAAGGAACGAAAATGATTATTTACCCTGGAAAGAAAGGGAAAGCAAAGTTGACTTAGAAGACATGTCAGCATTCCAAGTTTAATCCATAAAGCTTTTCTAGCTAAAATAGCTAGAGACATATACCTGACATCAACTCTAATGATATCAAAAGATGGTATCACCAATAAAATTATTAGCATGTTATAGAATAATAATAATGCTATAAAATTATGATCTGTTACTTGTTGCGCTAAAGCTTCTAACCAAAAAGTTGAAGCTGCAGCAACATCCGCTAAAAATATAGCAGGTCTAAGAAGATTACCTGAACATAAGTAAGCTTTTCTTAGAAAGGATTCAATTTTCCTATCTAAAGGATCCTTAAAAGAAGTACTATCTGCCGTAGGAATAGTAGTACATTAGCAGGAGTAGAGACAGCCCCATAACCTTAGGGATTTTTGTCCCAAAAAACTCTAATCTGTCAGATGGCACAGGATATAATTTGCTTAAACGTCTAGAAGGAGTAAATAAATTACCCAAATTATTCCATTCCCTGGAAATTACTTCAGAAATAGCATCAGGGAGATAAAACACTTCTGGAATAACTACAGGAGATTTAAAAACCTTATTTAAACGTTTACATTTAGTATCAAGAGGACCAGAATCCTCTATTTCTAATGCAAATAACACTTCTTTAAGTAAAGAACGAATAAATTCCATCTTGAACAAATACAAAGATTAATCAGCATCAACCTCTGAGACAGAAACCTCTGAACCAGAAGAACCATTATCAGTATCAGAATGATGATGTTCATTTAAAAATTCATCTGTAAAAAGAGAAGTTTTAAAAAGACTTTTATGTATACTAGAAGGAGAAATAACAGACATAGCCTTCTTAATGGATTTAAAAAATAAAATCTCTTATGTTATCAGGAACACTCTGAAAATAAGATGTTGATGGAACAGCAACAGGTAATGTAACAGTACTAAAGGAAATTTTATCTGCATTAATAAGTTTGACATGACATGCAATACAAATAACAGCTGGAGAAACAGATACCAAAAGTTTATAGCAGATACACTTAGCTTGGTAGCTCCAGCACTGTGCAGTGATTTTCCTGAAGTATCTTCTGACTCAGTTGCAACGTGGAACATCTTGCAATATGTAAAAGAAAAAAACAACATATAAAGCAAAATTGATCAAATTCCTTAAATGACAGTTTCAGGAATGGGAAAAAAATGCCAGTGAACAAGCTTCTAGCAACCAGAAGCAAAAAATAATGAGACTTAAATAATGTGGAGACAAAAATGACGCCCATATTTTTTAGCGCCAAAAAAGACGCCCACATTATTTGGCGCCTAAATGCTTTTGGCGCCAAAAATGACGCCACATCCGGAACGCCGACATTTTTGACGCAAAAAAACGTCAAAAAATGACGCAACTTCCGGCGACACGTATGACGCCGGAAACAGAAAAAAAAATTTTGCACCAAAAAAGTCTGCGCCAAGAATGACGCAATAAAATGAAGCATTTTCTGCCCCCGCGAGCCTAACAGCCCACAGGGAAAAAGACAAATTTTTTTAAGGTAAGAAAAAATGATTGAAACAAATGCATTTATCCCAAATATGAAACTGACTGTCTGAAAAATAAGGAATGTTGAACATTCTGAGTCAAGGCAAATAAATGTTCGAATACATATATTTAGAACTTTATAAATAAAGTGCCCAACCATAGCTTAGAGTGTCACAAAAAATAAGATTTACTTACCCCAGGACACTCATCTACATGTTTGTAGAAAGCCAAACCAGTACTGAAACGAGAATCAGCAGAGGTAATGGTATATATAAGAGTATATCGTCGATCTGAAAAGGGAGGTAAGAGATGAATCTCTACGACCGATAACAGAGAACCTATGAAATAGACCCCGTAGAAGGAGATCACTGCATTCAAATAGGCAATACTCTCCTCACATCCCTCTGACATTCACTGGAAAACCGGGCTCCAACTTGCTGCGGAGCGCATATCAACGTAGAATCTAGCACAAACTTACTTCACCACCTCCATCGGAGGCAAAGTTTGTAAAACTGAATTGTGGGTGTGGTGAGGGGTGTATTTATAGGCATTTTAAGGTTTGGGAAACTTTGCCCCTCCTGGTAGGAATGTATATCCCATACGTCACTAGCTCATGGACTCTTGCTAATTACATGAAAGAAAAAGGAATTTAGGGACATAAATATAAGAAATCTTTAGCAAAATATGTTTGCAAAAGATTTCTGACATAACACATATATACATGGAGTGCAGAATTATTAGGCAAGTTGTATTTTTGAGGATTAATTTTATTATTGAACAACAACCATGTTCTCAATGAACCCAAAAAACTCATTAATATCAAAGCTGAATATTTTTGGAAGTAGTTTTTAGTTTGTTTTTAGTTATAGCTATTTTAGGGGGATATCTGTGTGTGCAGGTGACTAATACTGTGCATAATTATTAGGCAACTTAACAAAAAACAAATATATACCCATTTCAATTATTTATTTTTACCAGTGAAACCAATATAACATCTCAACATTCACAAATATACATTTCTGACATTCAAAAACAAAACAAAAACAAATCAGTGACCAATATAGCCACCTTTCTTTGCAAGGACACTCAAAAGCCTGCCATCCATGGATTCTGTCAGTGTTTTGATCTGTTCACCATCAACATTGCGTGCAGCAGCAACCACAGCCTCCCAGACACTGTTCAGAGAGGTGTACTGTTTTCCCTCCTTGTAAATCTCACATTTGATGATGGACCACAGGTTCTCAATGGGGTTCAGATCAGGTGAGCAAGGAGGCCATGTCATTAGATTTTCTTCTTTTATACCCTTTCTTGCCAGCCACGCTGTGGAGTACTTGGACGCGTGTGATGGAGCATTGTCCTGCATGAAAATCATGTTTTTCTTGAAGGATGCAGACTTCTTCCTGTACCACCTACTGGCTATTTTAATAAATGCACTGCTTCTCAATGCTTTTCAATAGCAGTCACATGACTGGAAAAAAAGGTTGTTATTCTGAAACGGTGTAAATTGAACCGTTGTAAAACGAGGGCCACCTGTATATATATATATATATATATATATATATATATATACATATTTATGTTGATATATGTATACATATGTATTTATGTATTAATATGTGTATATATGTATTTACTGACATATAAACATGTACATATATGTACACATACTGTATATAGACATATATATATATATATATATATATATATATCTGCATTGGATCTCTTTGCAGTTAGGTAGATGAAAACATGTCAAATCATAGCTATGCAATATTCATATCTTCATGTCGGGTTTGTGCAATCGTGTTTGGGCACTCGTTGGGTTACCGCTATATAGAGAACAGTTTTCAATTAATAATATGAGCGCGACCGGAAGAGTGGAAAAAATTTATTATAGAGCAATTAACGCTCAAACGGGAGCATTAATTAGCGCTTCACTTGTAATTTAGTCCTAAATGTATTTAGTTCATTAACTAAACATACTAATACAATAATAAAAAAATACCCATTCATTCAGTTTCTTCATATAATAGATGAGGAAAGTGGGCGGCAGAAGGAGTCATTTTAGTAGAAAATAAAGGTATATTTTAGAGCTGCTTCACTTCAAAAACTCATAATGAAGGTCCTTTTAATTTTTTCTATAGATACAGGCTAGTGTTTGAATAACGCTACAATTTAACGTCACTATAAACTGGCCTGTGGTACAATAAAAGCTAACATCAGCAATTTTGTGGGATGCAAAATATACACCCAATAGTCCTAGTTCTTAGCTGCACCATGCAATATAGCACTAAAGGGATACATAATATATGTAAATACATTTACCAGAGTATTACCTAACCTGCCTTTTGCATGATATATGCAAATGAAAATGTTTGCATCCCAGAAGCAACTACAGCTACATATTTGTCTTACTAGTCCAGAAATCAGATTTACATTTTCTTGTGGTGCAGTCTAAGTTACAAGCCACCAAAAATACATTATGTTAAAATACGACTGCTTAAACAAACAGCTATATTTTGTGAAACAGAGTGCTCGCATTAATACATGCGTAGAAAAAGCCTATTTGTTTTAGTGAAGAATTTATTGCACAAGTAATAAACGTCAGACTGAAAGCGTCCTTAATGTGCTGCAGACAGGCGCTCCTGCTCCGATATCTATCACTCTATCGACTTCCTGACACGGGTATTGTGAACTCCTGTCATGAACTTAAGCACTCAGAGTGGAAATTTTGATCAATGAATGAACAACCCTGTGTCCTAAGCTCTCCAGCTGTTTGGTGAGAGACTAATATATATATTTTGGATGTTCGGTATAATAAAACAATATTATTTTTTTGCCAGATTTATTTATAAAATTATTTATCTATGCTGTAAATGTGTTGTGTCTCTTGACCCATATTGTTCCTTTATTTTTCCACTGGAAATTGTTTCAAGTTTACATAAGCGCTAATGAGTGACATTAAACTTAAAGCAATATGTTTTAATATATGCAGTGTGTATCAGCAATTAAAGGGACAGTCAACACGTTGAGATTTTGATATTAAAAGGAAATTTATATAGGTTTCCCCTAAATGGGCTAGATTATGTGCGCTATTTACTTCTACTAGAAGTAAGCTATTTGTGCATGTCGGATACCGTGCGTAGTACACGTTAAAAGTAAAACCTTTTTGCTCATGCGCCAAACCGATACGTGCAAAAAGCATATTAGAATATCATGGCAGCAATAACGTATTCCCCCACAGACTTCAATGAAGCATGAAAAGTTTAAAAAACCACCCTACTCACACATAAACTCAATCGTATATTCTCAAGTGCGCTAACCCAACATAAAAATATGAATATTTCCTATTCCAATGTTCTTAAAAATAGCAGAATATAGTCTATTTATTCATAAATACATATTTCTTTATATAGCTTATGGTATTTTGGTATATATATGCATTTAGTCTCCCTAAGGGGCAATCAGACGTGTACTTCTTGCTCAGTGTGCTTAGAGGAATATGACTACACCTCACTGAAGAAGCCCAATGAAGGCTGAAACGATCATCTGGGGTTGCTGTGTTCCTTGTTCAGAGAGGAATTGCCTGGTATTTTGGCTCTGGACTGACCGTAATAGGCGGTATCAGACTGATATACTACAGGAACGTTCTACTCTGTGAAAAGCATTACTGGGCTAAAAAGAAGCTGGATGCCATAGAAGAGACAATGGTATTGAGCTGGTTGTTCATTCCTGTGATTGTGCTTCTCTCTGTATATATATATATATATATATATATATATATATATATGTACTAGGCGATAAGCCTGGCCAGAGGGCAGATAATTAAAAAAAAAAAAAAAATGTAAACCCCAAAGGTAATAATACAAAAAATAAAAAATGTAAAATTACAGAAAAAATAAACAAAGCTATCCAAAATAAAAAATTTAAACCTAAACTAATACCACAATAAAAAAAAAAAATACCCCCCCAAAATAAACACACACCCTAATCTAATAAACTACTAATAGCCCTTAAAAGGGCCTTTTGTAGGGCATAGCCCTAAGTTAAACAGCTCTTTTACTTAAAAAAAATTACCAATTATCCCCCTAACAGTAAAACCCCCCACCCAACCAACCCTCCCAAAATAAAAAAAAACTAAGTCTAAGAAAACTAAGCTACTCATTGCCCCTAAAGGGGCATTTGTATGGGGATTGCCCTTAAAAGGGCATTCAGCTCTTTTACTGCCCTTAAAAGGGCAATCAGCTCTTTTACAGCCCAAAAAACCCTAATCTAAAAAACAAAAGCCACCCCAAAAAATAAAAAAAGCCTAAGACTAAACCCCAAATAGGTACTCATCGTTCCTGAAGTCCGGCGGTGAAAGACTTCTTCCAGGCGGCTCCATCATCTTCTATCTTCATCCGGAGTGAAGGTTTTGCGGAGGTAAGGTCTTCCCTGATGCACGGATCCAGAATAGTATTAGAGCTACTGAAATCCTATTGGCTGTTCAAATCAGCCAATAAGATTTCAGTAGCTCTCATCCTATTGGCTGACTTAAAAATTTCAGCCAATAGGAATGCAAGGTACCCCATTTTTAAATGGGTACCTTGCATTCCTTCTTTAGTGTGCGACGATAATTGTACAAAGAGATTCTTCATGCTCGATGGCTCTGCGGTTGCCGGTCTTCTGTTCCGCGGTCACCTCCACTCTGCGCCGGCTTGGTCCTAGATGAAGATAGAAGAGATCGCTGCACTGGAAGAAGATATTGCTACCTCCAAGAAGACTTCACCGCCTGGAAGAAGACCTTCTCCGTTGGACTTCAGGAATGGTGAGTACCTATTTGGGGGTTAGATTTAGGCTTTTTTTTTTTTTAAGATGAGGGATTTAATTGGCTTGTAAAAGAGCTGAATGCCATTTTATGGGCGGTAAAAGAGCTGAATGCCCTTTTAAGGGCAATGTCCATACAAATGCCCCTTTAGGGGCAATGGGTAGTTTAGTTTTTTTTAGTAATTAAAAAAGAACTCAGGCTAGAACCATTGTGAATAAACAAAACTTGACTTTTATTCCATGCAATTCAAATCTTAACACAGCATATGACAAAGCCCAAATCTTCAAAGGAACAGCTTGAAGATTTGGGCTTTGTCATATGCTGTGTTAAGATTTTAGCTACTTGGAATAAAAGTCAAGTTTTATTTATTGAACATTGCTCCTCCCTGAGTTCTTTTCTAATTGCATCGCTGGCCTTGTGTGTGGGAGTGAAGCACTTTTGCTTCGCTGCATCCAAGTGCATTCTTTTGGCTGTGCGCGTAGCCAACATTCTTTTGGCTGCCTAGTGCAGCCAACAATTCTTTGAGGATGCGTGCGCAACTGGTGACGGCAACGGGCGCTTTACAAACGCGATTATAGTATATATAATTATATATAGGTATAGATATAAACATATATATATCAATCAAATATAAATATTTGCATAGGAAATTAGCACATCTAGGCAAGATTCCCCGCTTGCTTTAATCTTGCTTAGATGTGATAATTTCCTATGTAAATATTTATATTGATTTAATTTTGAGACATGGAGGATTTTAATTTCAGTTTTTTATCTCCCCCATAATTTTAATGAATTATATATATATCTATCTATCTATATATATATATATATATATATATATATATATATATTTATTTTTATATTTTTTCACTCGCATAACAGTTAACCAATACTCCAAAGTCATGCTATCCCGACGTGCTTTAAATTCAATTTCACTCAAGCGATCACATTTACTTTCAACTAGTAATATGTGCACCAACAGGCGTGATAAACCAGATATGGCTTGCAGGTAACAGTTAGCATGCCACAGTGGCCACTGACTCTCGTAATCTAGACCGATGTGTTTCCAATGCTGCAGAGTATTAAATGTATGGGAAATAGCACATTTCAGTTTATTTTTTGTGTATGAAATAGGTGGTTTTGTTCATTCAATCCTTTAAAATGGACTGAACCTGTAGCAAGAGTAAATATTATTATCTTTCTCTTTATAGACGAAGTGTCATTATCTTATCTCTTTCTGCATACACAAATCCTAATACTTACAGAGAGCAATTGATAACTAACATTCTGGTATTCATCTCTCCGAAACCCCACTAAGATTACAACTGCTGCCTTGCATTTGCATAGCGTTTCTATAGAGAATACAGCAGTATTCATATTTTCAATATAGGTGGGGGTTGAATGAATACATAGCAGGTAAAGATATTTGGCTAAATTACAAATGGAACACTAATTTGCGCTCCCGCTCGAGCATTAATTGTGCTAGAAGTAAGCTTTTTGCGCACGTCGGGTAGCACCTGCATTATGAGTTGAAAGTAAACTGTTTTCGCTCTCAAGCTAAACCGACGAGCGCAAAAAAAAACGAACTTATAATATTGCATGTACATTCACGTATTTCCCCATTGAAGTCAATACAGAAAGACAAATGGAAAATAAACCTAACATCTTACTCTTGCACAAACCCAATTGCATTTTCTCAAGTGCGCTAACCCCACATAACAATATGAATATTTCACATTCCCATGTTCTGCACATAGCAAAATATGTTCTATTTATTCATATGAAATATTTCTATAAATATCTGATGTTTTTTTGTACAATATATATCTATATATATATAGATGATTCTATTTAGGAATAGTTATATACACCCCTCACATTTTTTATTATATGTTTTCATGTGACAACACTGAAGAAATTACACTTTGCTACAATGTAAACTAGTGAGTGCACTGCCTGTATAACAGTATAAATGTGCTGTCCCCTCAAAATAACTCAACACACAGCCATTAATATACCCCTAAGTGGAAATGTCCAAATTGGGCCCAAAGTGTAAATATTTTGTGTGACCACCATTATTTCCAGCTCTGCCTTAACCCTCTTTGGCATGGAGTTCACCAGAGCTTCACAGGTTGCCACTGGAGTCCTCTTCCACTCCTCTATGACAGTGGTTGTCTTGGAGGTGTGTTTGGGGTCGTTATCATTTTGGAATACTGCCCTGTGGCCCAGTGTCTGAAGGGAGGGGATCATGCTCTGCTTTAGTATGTCACAGTACATGTGGGCATTCATGGTTCCTTCAATGAACTGTAGCTCCTCAGTGCTGGCAACACTCATGCAGGCCCAGACCATGACACTCCCACCACCATGCTTGACTGTAGGCAAGACACACTTGTCTTTGTACTCCTCACCTGGTTGCTGCCACACACGCTTGACACCATCTGAACCAAAGAAGTTTATCTTGGTCTCATCATACCACAGGACATGGTTCTTGTGCATAATCTTTAGAAGAGGCTTCCTTCTGGGACGACAGACATGCAGACCAATTTGATGCAGTGTGCGGCGTATGATCTGAGCACTGACAGGCTGATCCCCACCCCTTTAACCTCTGCAGCAATGCTGGCAGCACTCATACGTCTATTTTCCAAAGACAACATCTGGATATAACGCTGAGCACGTGCACTCAACTTCTTTGGTACCGACCATGGCGAGGCCTGTTCTGAGTGGAACCTGTCCTGTGAAACCGCTGTATAGTCTTGCCCACTGTGCTGCAACTTAGATTCAGGGTCTTGGCAATCTTCTTATAGCCTAGGCCATCTTTATGTAGAGCAACAAATCTTTTTTTCAGATCCTCATGAGGTGCCATGTTGAACTTCCAGTGACCAGTATGAGAGAGTGTGAGAGCGATAACACCAAATTTAACAGACCTGCTCCCCATTCACACCTGAGACCTTGTAACACTAATGAGTCACATGACACTGGGGAGGGAAAATGGCTAATTGGGCCCAATTTGGACATTTCCACTTAGGGGTGTACTCACTTTTGTTGCCAACAAATTAGACATTAATGGCTGTGTGTTGAGTTATTTTGAGGGGACAGCAAATTTACACTGTTATACAGGCTGTACACTCACTACTTTACATTGTAGCAAAGTGTCATTTCTTCAGTGTTGTCACATGAAGATATAATAAAATATTTACAAAATTGTGAGGGGGGTACTCAGTTTTGTGAGATACTGTATATATATATATATATATATATATATATATATATATATATATGAATATCTATTTAGAAATACATAGAACATATCCTGCTATGTGCAGAGCATTGGAATGTGAAATATTTACAGTAAACACATAGTATTATTATTATCGGTTATTTGTAGAGCGCCAACAGATTCCGCAGCGCTAACACTTTATTAGACATTAATATTGCATAAATATAATTTTTCATGTTTTCATTGACTTTACTGCAAAGGGCTCCAAAGCACTTTATATATATATATATATATATATATATACATATGTATTTTGTGTTTATACGTGTATATATTACTGTAACACATATAAAAACATAGATACACATATATAGACATATATACCTACATATACATCTTTAGACATGTATAGATATGTATGTCTATGTTAAAGCCCTTTTGCCTGCCTTTTATATTATAACACCTGAAACCTCATATCTTTGAGCCCTTATAACTTTTGAGTACAATATGTTTTTGAATAATTTGTATTAGATAGAGTTATTATAAGTATAACTGTATTTCGTAATGTATTTGTGATATGTTTTGTGCAACTTTTTAGTTTTGTGAAACAGTAAACCGGAGCTCAGATGTCATGGTAATCATTCTAGCGTAAATCGCGATTGCGTTCAAGCAATCGTCTACTTTCAACTCATAATACCAGCAGTAAGCCTGACAAGCACAAACACCCACAATAAACCACTTATAGCTCAGCGCAAAAGTTTGCGCTTAACTCGTAATCTGGCCCAATATTAGGAATACATTAAAGGGGAAAAATATAACAGAACAATGTCCCTTCGCTCTTTCAAAAAAGTGGTGGTGTAGTTTTGGTATTGAAAATAAATGGCACCAAACAAGGTGTTAACGCATTAAAAGCTTGTAAGCCCATTGTAGCAGCTGATGTACAGTGTACTGCAGCCGTCACAAAGGGGTTAAAATAAAAACCAAGTTGTTTTTAATTAATTGTTATCTAAATGCACTTTTTATTTCACCATTAAAGGGACATAAAACTCAGTTTTTTAAAACAACTTTCCAATGAACTTATATTATCAAATTTTCTTCATTTTCTTGTTATCCTTTGTTGAAAAGTAGGAAGGGAAAGCTCAGGAGTGTGCACATGTCTGAACAATATTATGCATTAGCAAAGATCACTAGATGGGAGCACTATTTCCTGTCATGTAGTGCTTCAGAAATGTGCACACTACCTATCTAGATATCTCTTTGGCACACAATAACATGAGAAGGAAGCAAGTTTGATGATACAAGTAAATTGGAAACTTTTTTAAAAATTGTTTTCTCTATCTGAAAAATTAAAGAAAAAATGTGTGTTTCATGTTCCTTTAATTGTTCTATGCAAACTTACATTAACTTTATATTATAAAACATTGGTGCTCTATCCTACCTTCCAACATGTCTTTCCAGCACTTTTCTTTAATCTGGTACTAATGTCTTCCTCCCCCTCTCTCTGATCTCTCTTGTTTAAAATTGCATTCCCTATCTGAATCATGAAAGTTTTTTTTGGGACTTGACTGTCCCTTTAAGGGAAGAGGGCAAGGCTACTTCAAACCCTGCACATGTGCAAACAACTATTTATGTGTTTGTGATTGGTTAGCAAAGGTCCTCTTGTTCTAGGGAACAGAGAAATAATTGAAAGTTAAAAAAACATGAAAGAAAAAACCCCTTAAAACAATATACTTATTTAATGTTCATTTAACTGTTCCTTTTCGAAGTCATATTAAACCATTTACCCCTTGCGCCAATTGTACGTAGGTACTATGTCACACAGTACTTTGCAGAGCGTTCTGTGCTGGCTTAGACGGTGGAGACTGCAGCCGGGAGCAGAAGGCATCTGCCTTCATATAGTAATCATGCTCCCTTATCATATGAAGCCAGACTGCAGATCGTTACAGAGATTGACAGTAGGAGGAGGGAGACGGGTGGGCAGCCCAGGATGAGGGGGGCACCAACACTCCAGGAAAACATAAATAAATAAATATAAACAAAACAAAAAAGAGGGGGTAGGGTTAAAGAGCTGTTTGGGGGAATCAGGTGGTGGGAGGATGAGGAGGGATCGACACTACAGTAATATAAAAAAAATATGTGCTAACGACGGCTCAGAGCCGTCGCTAGCACTCACCTACCTTGAGAGCAATCTGGGGGCTCCCATCAACTCCCACCCCGGCGATTGGGCCTGTATAGTGACAGGCATCGCTGGGGCTTTCCGTTACGTGCGATGACGTCACGCGCAATGACGTGATGACGTCACCGCTAAACTTTATTTAAAAATTACAATGGACAAGATAGGAAAAGGGGGCATGCTGCTTAGAAGCCTGTATCTCAGGCATATAAGCAGCAAAAAAAAGGTTTTACAAATAAATAAATAAAAGCCCTACACTGCATACTGGCCGACTGCCTGCCAGTACTTAAAGGGACAGCAAACCCCACAATTTTATTTCATGGTTTGGATAGAGCATACAACTTTAAACAACTTTCCAATTTGCTTCTATTATCAAATTTGCTTCATTATCTTGTTATCCTTTGCTGAAGAAACAGTATTGTATTACTGGCAGCTAGCTGAACACATCTAGTTAGCCAATCACAATAGATAAATGTGTGCAGGCACCAATCAGCAACCAGCCCCCACTAATGTAGGATATGTGCATATTATTTTTAAACAAGGGATACCAAGAAAACGAAGCACATTTGAAAATAGAAGTGAATTTCAAAATATCTTAAAATGACATGCTCTATCTAAATCATTCAAGTTTAATTTGGATTTATCCTATCCATTTAAGATGGTGGTGATCAATGGCGGGTGAGGAGGGAAGAGAAATGTTTGAGAGGGATCAGGGGGTGGGAGGTGTCAGTTGAGAGGGTAATCTCTAATCAAGAACTAATATTAACCTTACATGCTAAATGATTAACCCTGTTACTGCCGGAAACATCAGAAATGTGGTGCGCAGCTGCAGTAAGCGGCCTTTTAATAGCCAAAAAACAATGGCAAAGCCATGCATGTCTGCTATAGCTGAACAAAGGGGATCTCATAGATGCTTTTACAACCATTTGTCTTCTGACTGCAGTAGTGGTGTGTAAATCATTTCAGTGACAAACCCAAAGTTTGCGTAAAAAGTTAACCTTTTTTTTTTCATATATGATCGTATTTGGGGGCCAAATAGTGGCATCAATTATGCCAAAATTGGCCTCCCTAGATCAATACCTTGGGTTGTCTACTTTAAAAATATACATAGTTTTCATTAGTAAATAATAATAAAAAAGCTGTATTTCTGTATAAACAGAGTGATAGCAAAAATGCTAAACATTCTCTAATACTTTGGGCAAGTTTCCTCTGAAATTCCCAGTAGTGAAGGGGTTAATGACCAAGCATATTATAGCTGCCAAAGATTAAAGTTTTACTTTGTAGTTTGACATGTGTTAGGTTATAACCTTCCTGATTGGTTCAAAGTGATCTATTAGTGGCACACAATGATGTGAGAGCTGACTTTCCTGCACATACGGAATGTTTACATCATTACAGTCTTTACACTCCAGGGCAGTGTTACATACATACTCATTCAGATGGTGGTTAAGAATGTAAAATAGTGGTTTAAAGATTAAAACCGTGAGCATTTTATACATACACATTGTAATGTATTATCCAATTTTTTTAGACAGGTTGAGGAAAAAGTACATATTGAGATTTTGCATGTGGTGGCTCTGTAATCTCTATATGATTAACATTATAACAATGAGATTATTTAAAGGGATATTGTATTTAAAAAATACCCATAAATGTGCATTATTTATCGTTCTTGCTTTTCCTATATTTACTGATGAAACAGACCTCTGAAACTAACCCTGCAAATTTTTACACTGTGATTGCATGATCAGCGCAGGAGGCTAATTATATTTCTCCCTAATTGAACACAGTAAGGGCTAGGTTTTCGCAATCGTTTACGCTCTGTTTAAATTGTGCTGTTATTACAAGTTGAGCGAAAGCGCAATCTAGATTTATGATAAAATCATTACAGCAATTTCAACGCTGTGGTTAATTGTTTTGCAAAAATAGAAAGTGTCACAAAACACATCACAAATACATTACAAAGTACACTTGCACTTATAACACTGTCTAATAAAAAATATTCAAAATAAAATATTGCAAACAAAAGTTATAATGGCTCAAAGATATGAGATCTCGGGAGTTAGAAAAAAAAAGCAGCTAAAGGGCTTTAACTTAGAGATACATACATATACATGTCTAAAGATGTATATGTATTTAAATACATACATACATATATATATATATATATATATATATATATATATATGTGTGTATTTATGTATTTATATGTGTAAATATGTTTTTACATAAACCCAAAGAAGGAGATATGTTTTTACAGGCATATATACACACATATAAACACATAAATACATATGTATACATATATTGACATATATATAAGTGCATTAGAACCTTTTGTGGTTAAGTAGATGAAAAATGTATTTATGTAATATTAATATTTATTTAAATTCTTAAAGGGACATAATAGTCATATGCTAAATCACTTGAAACTGATGCAGTACAACTGTAAAAAGCTGACAGGAAAATATCACCTGAGCATCTCTATGTAAAAAAGGAAGATATTTTACCTCACAATTTCCTCAGCTCACCAGAGTAAGTTCTGTGTAAAAAGTTATACTTCACCTGCTCCCAGCTGCAGGTAAACAAATTTAAAAAAATGAAGAAATGAACAGCAGCCAATCAGCATCAGCAGTGCTGAGGTCATGAACTCTTTTACTGTGATCTCATGAGATTTCACTTAACTCTCATGAGATTTCATAGTAAACTTCCTTTACCTGATTGGTGAAATAATATGAGAGTGCACGATGCTAGTCCCTTCAGATGTCCCAGGACAAACACACTAAAATGCTGCTTAGAAATCCTTTACAATGGGAGGTGGCTACTGAGGAACTTTTGAGGTAAAATATCTTCCTTTTTTACATAGAGATGTTCAGGTGATATTTTCTAATCAGCTTTTTACAGCTATGCTACATCACTTTCAAGTGTTTAAACATTTGGGTATTATGGCCCTTTAACTATCTATTTACTGTAAATATTTCAAATTCCAATGTTCTGTACATAGCAGAATATGTTTGAAGTATTTCTAAATAGATATTCTTAGATATATAACTGTATATATGTATACCTATATATAATTATATATATATATATATATATATATATATATATATATGTAGAAATATTTATTTATGAATAAATAGAACATATTCACATAAAGAACATTGGAATGTGAAATATTTCTTTTCATGTTGGGTTAGCGCAAATGAGAATTTGTTATGGTGTTTTTGCGAGAGTGGGGTGGGTTTTTTCCACTTTTTTTCTCTCCATTGATTTCAATGGGGGAATACGTAAACATACATGCGATATTCTAAGTTCAGATGTGTGCGCCAATCGGGTTACCGTTAAAGCAAAAATGTTTTGTTTCAACATGTAATACCAGCACAACCTGACTGGTGCAAAAATCTTAATTCTATAGCCGAAACGCAAAATATTGTGCCACTTGTAATCTAGCCCTAAATTAGGTAATATTAACATAATCAAGGGGTGCATGTCTGAACTGCAAAGCCATAAAAATAAAAGTTTTAAATGCTTTTAATCTGTTTATTTTGCAAGCAGATAATCTTTAATGCAGGTTTTAACTGCTGATATATGCTGTGTATATACAGTACATAAAAAATGACTTTAATATTTGTTTATGAATGATGTCCCCCAGCCAGTGCTAATATGCAGTAAATGTCATCATTTTTTTAATACAGTAGCACTAAATGGTGGCAAAGCATTTTAAGCTAATGTGTAATCGATAGATCTTTCACAAGTGACCAGAGCCTACTGAGGCATGCAGACTGCCAGTCAATCAATAAAAACTGCTGGTTATTGCCTTGGTAACACAGAGCCCTTGGGTCAGATTTCCTCTGTTTGGACCTGACCATGACTCTTAAAGTCCTATGACAGATGCAGGTTAGCAAGAGGTCAAGTTTATGCCCTGCAGGCCTCAGCCAGCCTGGATACTGTTTCACTGGTTCTAACCTTTGACATAAACAATTATTGCTACTTTATAGCTAAGGTTAACCCATTGCCTGTCAACATGATGAACGGCTATTAGCATCCAGTGATCTCACTCGCTTCCTCTCTGCCAAAACTCTTCTCTACAACAAAACAACTAGCAAATATTATTTACAATCTAGAAATACATGATACTGACGTATTTTAGAATCTGGTCACTTAGAAACAATTGTGTCTTACCTATCTTTTTTAATAAAGCAGAAGGTTTTTCTGTTTGTACTAAAGAACATTTTGAGGATGTGTTTTTCTTGTGAGTACTTTGGTTGACAAGTGTCTAAAAGTTTAAATGGCTGTCCTTTAAAATATTTGCAAAAACTGTTAATTTAAAGGGACATATTACCCACTTTAAAGTGATGCAGCATCTAAGAAGCCGGCGAAACCATCTCTGCGTAAAATAGATGTGTAAGGATATTTTTCCTTAAAATGTACTCAACAAAGTAGGTGCTCAGTGAGTAGTTATACTTCAGCTACATTTGTTTGAGGTCGCAAATTCAAATTTGTTTTCAAATTATTCCCAATTGAACATAATTGCATAAAGTAGTTTTTTTTGCAAAAAGGAGACAGTATTTGTCTTTCTGTGCGTAGATCTAATCGATTGATCTAAATTTCCCATTTTCAATATAAATGTATGTTCTAGAAACACTGTTCCCTAGTGCATCAAATTGTTCTTTAATTAATTGTTGTAAAATAACGTCTTGAATAGTCTTCAACTAATTGTTGTAAAATCATGTCCTGAATATTCTTTAAATAAGGAATTCTAGGTTTCAGACAATTTTGGAGTAAACTTGTTCTTAAAATCAAAATTAACAAGTTCAAGAATAAATTAGTCTTTTTGTTATGGCCATTTCAACAAGAAATGCTAACCGTGATAGTTAATTGCAAACCATTAATTTTATTAAGACAATAATTAGCCCTGACCCAAAATTGCTTAACTTTTGGACAGTTTGAAAAGTAATGGTTCATTTTAGGATCTGATAATTTGCATTTTATACATTTATTTTCACATGAGGTAGCCTTTTCAACACTCTGTTAGGAGTGCGATCACACAATGAGGCCTATTTATCATATGTCTGTCAGACCTGATCCGACAGTGCGGATCAGGTCCGACAGACATCGCTGAATGCGGAGAGCAATACGCTCTGTATTCAGCATTGTACCAGCAGCTCACAAGAGCTGCTGGTTCAACGCCCCCCCTGCAGACTCGCGGCTAATCGGCCGCCAGTAGGGGATGTCAATCAACCCGATCGTACTCGATCGGGTTGAATTCCGGCGATTCCTGTCCGCCTCATCAGAACAAGCGGACAGGGTTATGGAGCAGCGATGTTTAGACTGCTGCTTCATAACTGGTGTTTCTGATGAGCCTGCAGGCTCGCCAGAAACACGGTGCCTCAAACTCATTTCGGAGCTTGATACATAGCCCCCATTGTCTTTCAGTTTAACAAATAATTAAAGGAACAGTGTACTACAACATTTTCTTGCTCTTAATGTGTTCCTAATGATTCATTTTACCCACTACAATGTATTACATTTGTTTATAAATATCCACTTTACCTTTATTTTGTGATTTAAAATAGTTGATTTTCCCTGCTGTATCCCCTCCTTTACTGAATGTTTCAATACTTAAGTAGTAGCTTTAAAACGTTATGTAAAAACAGCCAGCAGAAGAAATTACACTCCCAGTGTTCTAAAGTGTTAATGTTCAATGTCAGATAAAGATAAGAAAAGGAAGCATTTGAGATAAAAGATATTTGATCTCTCTACAAGCTAAGCCTGTTTTGATGGATCGTAGTTTCAAAGAGCAAACCAGTTATTTAATTTACAAAAATAGAAATAAAGGAGCAATTTTTCATACATTTTATAGTCTACAGTTGGTATAAGTCCATGAGGAACATATTAATTTAAATAAAAGTGTCAGTTCGAAAATATTTTAAAACATTTAGGGGTTGATCTCAATCCTTTAGGAAAACTTGTCAAATAATTTATCTACAAAAATCCCCATAGACTCTAATGACCATTAGATACATTTTGTAAGGATTATGATGGACTCCTTAATTTGACTGTAGGTATTTTGCAATTCAAACATTTCATCATTGTTGAAATAAAGTTAAAGGCAAAGGCATAGTTGCCAACAGTCCCTGATTTCATGGGACAGTCCCTGGATTTTGTTGTATGTCCCTGGATTCCAGTAACCCGCTTGCTTGCTCTGCTGCAAAGTGTCCCTAGAATTTTTTTTAAAATGTTGGCAACTATGCAAAGGCTTTTTAGGAGTAATTGTGGACAGAAGATTAAATGTAAATATCCAATATTAAAGGACCAGTAAACACAGTAGATTTGCATAATCAACAAATGAATGTTAAAAAAAACAAAGCAATAGAACTTAGTTTGAGCTTCAAATGAGTAGCAGTTTTTTTCTGACAAATTTCAATGTCTATTTCCCCTCCTCCTGTATCATGTGACAGCCATCAGCCAATAACAAAACCATATGTGTATTCTGTGAATTCTTGCACATGCTCAGTAGGAGCTTGTGCTACAAAAAAGTGTAAATATAAAAAGACTGTGCACATTTTGTTAATGGAAGTAAATTGGAAAGTTGTTTAAAATTGCTGCTCTATCTGATTCATAAAACTTTAATTTTGACTTGACTGTCCCTTTATGTGCATTTGGGTTATGGTTTATAGCTAGGAAATACATTTTTGGTAGAACAAGGTGATTAATGGCCTGATGAGTTAAGTTTTATTCTTCTGAGATTATCTAAGACAGTGTTTCCCACCTCCAGTTCCCAAGTAAGACCCCAGATTTAATGAAATCTTAACTAGAGCACAGGTGAAATAATCAGCTGACTAGTAACCATGGTTACTAACCTGCTTTAACCGATCAGCTGATTATTTCCCCTGTGCTGTAGTTAAAGGGACATGAAACCCTTCAGAAAGAGCATGCAATTAAACTTTCCAGTTTACTTCTATTATCCAATTTGCTTCATTCTCTTGATATCCATTGTTACAACACATATCTAAATAGGCTCAGGAGCTGCTGATTGGTGGCTTTGTGTTGTTGACTCACTCATGTGCATTGCTATTTCTTTAACTAAGAACACCTAAAGAATGAAGAAAATTAGAAAATGGAAGTAAATTGGAATGTTGTTTAAAATTGCATTCTCTTTGTGAATCATGAAAGAAAAATGTAATATTTCGTGTCCCTTTAAGATATAATGAAAATCTGGCCCATTAGACGTACTTGGGGACTGACGTTGAGAAACTCTTATCCAAGAAATCTTGTCAGTACTGTGTGGTCCCTTTATAAAAATTAAGAAAGGCAAATTTTAGCTTCAGAGCTGTCAATCGAGCTACGCAGCGTTCTTAGTGTGAAAAAGAGACACACATTACAATATAATGCTTAAAAAAAAAGCTCCCAAAGAGTTTGTGTGATTTATTTCCATGTTTTTAAAAATCACAGTCTGTCGGTCTGTTGATATATTCTAAAAAAATGTGCTAAACCTCGTTGTGCTGACAAGTGGCGATGTGTCTCCCATAGGATATAATGTGGATTGCAACTTCAGCAAAAGCCCACCAACATTGCCACTGAGCTGAGATATCTGTGTGTTTACACAAAATAGACTGTTCATGAAAAAAGTTTTCTTTGCAGTAACACTTAAAATTATGCAAATGTTTATTCAGTTTCACTGTACGTTCATTAGATTTGTAACACTAGGAAATATCGCCATTGAAAAGTAGGCGAGACAGATATGGCTGAAAAGGGATAGCTAAGATGGAGGACGGTGCTTTGAATATTAGAAACCCACATAGATATTTTCCCATTAAAATACAGGTTGCTCCCATAGAACGTCCAGTAAACTCCCACAGAATGTCTCTATATTTGTCATGTCTGCTATCGACTTAGTTAATAAAGACAAAAAAAACATTATATTGAGAATTTCACGATTGCAATATTTATATATTTCACAATAGGATGATTACGTTTTTACTTTTCCATATTTTGCATTTTTGTGTTTGTAATATTCATATTTCATAAACGTTAAACGCCACCTACTAAAATGTATGGTAAGATGCCTCTTGCTTGGCTATACTGCCTTTAAACAGTACTGTTTGCCCTTTGGAATATTTTGCTGGCTTTCTCGACATTGCGACGGATCCTTTTTTAATATCTTGCCGCCTCGTGGCGCTTTCATCATCAGGATCTATGTAAATATGGCTTAACTTTCATGCGTGACTCGAATGGTAATAATTCAAACTAAAAATAAACAAATCTTTATTATACAAGTTTTAAAAATGACAGATATTAAAAAGTATGTATGATCACACTTACAAAACAGGTTTTACTGTTTAAGTTGAAGTGAGAGCTATTTAACATTCATTGATGTTGGGAACCTCTTGTTAACATTTTAGAATCTTCACACAAAAAAAAAATAATTAAATTAATTTAGGTGTTTTTTTGTTTCCTTCCAGGATTATTTATCAAGGTCCAGACGACCTTTTATAAAATTTAAATCTGATAAAGATTTAGGTTCTGGTATTGTGTTTTTTGTTTTTTTTATTGCAGTGAAAGGTTTGGTGGTTTTCATTTAGCCTTTCCCCCAAACATTATACGAGAACTACAATATCAATAACCATATAAAAAAATAAAAATAAAAAAATTATTTGGTGGCACTGAGTGGGTTCATTTCTATTTTTTTTTTAGTTGTTATGATTTGAAACCATTAGGGAGCAATCCTGAGATGTATAAAAGGATTCAAGAGCATCTTATGGGATAGCAATATGTCCAAAGATATTCATGGTATCAGTAATTTTGTAAGCCGTCATGTATGATTAATATGCTCATCCATTGCAGACAATCTAGTAGTTCATTTATTAAAATTACATATGCGAGAGTGATGAAAATGTTGCCTTATCTAATTTAAATTCTACTTTAAGGGATATTTTAGTGAAGTTGGTAGTTTAGGGCTGTAGAGATTTACAATGCCCCAGATTTGTGGCTCTATTTATTCTTTATTCCAACATAGTTTTAAATTGATTGCAGAAAGTTTGACTCAACCAGGTTATGTAGCTGGTGAACTTAATTTCTGAAAACGCTAAAGCAAGTGGAAGTTACATGAAAATTAAACTGAGTACCAAAAAGGTCACTGGGAAGCTGTGTCCCTTTTGACCCGACCTCTGACACAACATGCTAGTTGGCTTTTGAAGTATAAAAATCTGAATAATAAAGAGCCCTTATCTTGGATGTGTTTTACGCCAAGTGCAAGAAATCAGAATACTGTATTACTAAAAATAAAAAGATGGGATCACATTATTATATGTATAATGAGCAATATTTATACAAGAAGGTACTTCTGCTAATGTATTTCAAACTCCTTTAGTTTCAATATTGTTTGTTTTTTAATTATTAATTAAAATGACCAGTGACATAATCTGGCCATTCCAGAAATACTATTTTGCTCCCTAATGATGTCAGATGTTGCAATTAAGTTAAAACTAGCATATTTCCCATTTTAACATTTCAATTCCCAGGACTGTACAGTTTACCATGTTCAGTTTAATTAAATAGAAAGGTTGCTATTGCATGCCCTCTTTGTTATGACCTCTTTGACCTTAAATTATAATTAACCCGTGTTACTTCTTACAATATGTTTTTTTTTTCCAAATTTCCTTTATTGTTGATAGTAAAGTAAATATAGAACAATCTCAAATGAGAAACATAACATAAATCAGTGAGTACAAGCCAGGTATCATAATTCTATTACAATTCGTCTTTTTCATTGAAAACATAAAACATTTGTTCAATGGGATGCCAAATAGTCCTCCCAAAGGAATCTCATGTTACTGTAGAAGTCTAGTTGTTGGGATTGACTATAGTAGTATCTCTCTAGTGACAATAGATGCGTAATATGTTCTTTCCATTCAGATACCGTGGGGTACTGCTGTTTCTTCCATAATCGTGGTATCAATTGTTTACCCCCATTTATCATAACATTTACTAATTTCAATCTCAGTTTACATTTTAGTTTAGGGGGAAATTAAACAGTAAATACAATGGATCTACCTCTATCTTATAAGATATACACTTTTCTATTTCTCTAGCAATGTCCATCCAAAATCTCCGAACATACGGACAATTCCACCATATGTGGGACATGGAGCCCACTTCTCCACAGCCTCTCCAGCATATATTCTCCACATTACTGTATATTTTTGAAAGAATAAGTGGGGTCAGATACCACCTATACAACAATTCCACATTCATTTCAGTAATAGATATCGAAGGAGAGGTCCTTTTCATATTTATAAAGATTTTTTCCCAGTACTCAGTTGAGATCCCTCTCTGCAATTCAGTTTCCCATGCCTTACAGTAGGCTGGTACTGATCTAGAGTGGTGGGTTATTAATAAGTGGTATATCAGTGACAGACCTCCTCTAGAAGGGAATTGTGAGAGGCAGGTGCTTTCAAACATAGTAGGGGGTCTGAGTAGTTTAGGTTTCTGTGGGTTGCTAAATATAAAATGCGACAATTGTTGTCTAATGTACCAGTCATTTGTTAAAAGGGGAGTCAATTCCAGCATTTCCTCTTCAGACTTTAACTTGCCGTCACGTATAAGTGTACATATAGGGAGTAGTGAGTTAATGGTGAGTGAGGACTCCCTCGCAAGTTGACGCCCTATGGGGATCTCAGGATTGTTGAGTGTCGGTGTAAGTGGAGAGGGGTTTGAGGAGATACCCGTATTCTTGTTAGTGATATTATCCCATAATTTTAGTGTTTCTGTCACAGTACGAGGAAGTGTCTTATTAGTATCTCTATGTATCTTAGTGGTCCAGCAAATCCCCCCTAGGTTAGGGCTATTAGCTAACTGTTGCTCCAATCTGACCCATTCCTTATGCTCCCCATGTTTACACCAGTCTATGACTCGGGTAAGAATAGCTGCTTGTCTGTAATAAGTTAGGTTAGGGACACTCAGTCCGCCATTTTTCCTATTGCGATACATAATCTTGTTGGCTATTCGTGGCCTTTTATTTTGCCAAATATATGAATTAAACATGGCTTGTAGGGTATTCAGGTATGATTGTGGGACTGGGATGGGGAGTGTTTGAATTTTTGGTAAGCTAGTCATTTTAAGTGCCTCCATCCTTCCCATCCAGGATAAACTTTTGCTTTCCCAACTATTTAATTCTTGTTGGAGTTCTCCTAAGAGATGTTGGAAATTTTGTTGGAACAAAAGTTGCTGATTATGTGTTATCTGAACCCCTAAGTATTTTATAGATGAATTTTGTATTCAATAGCAATATTTTTGTGCTATTTCTTGCATTTCTATCTCAGAGGCATGTACTCCTAACATCTCTGATTTTGTGGGGTTAATTTTGAACCCAGAGAGTTTACTATAGGTATCCAGCTCGACACTGAATGCTGCTATGGATTGTAATGGGGATGTAAGTGTTAATATAATGTCATCAGCATATAATGCCTGTTTGTATTGGGTGTCCTGTACTGTAATAGTAATACCTTTTATGTTCGGGTTGTTTCTGATCGCTGCTGCAAGAGTTTCAATTGTCAGCACAAATGGAATGGGCGAGAGTGGACAGCCCTGTCTGGTTCCATTATTGATCCAGATCTTGTTGGAAAGGGAGTCATTTTGTTTAATCTTAGCTGTGGGAACGTTATACAGTGTAAATATTTTGTTTATAAAGCTTTCGCTCATGCCAAATCTTATCAATGTACTTTTTAGGAAGGACCAGTTTAGCCGATCAAAGGCCTTTTCTGCATCCATGGCCAAAAAAACGGCTGGAACATTACGGGATTGTGCATACTCCATCAAATTCAAAATTTTTATGGTATTGTCTCTCGCCTCTCTATAGGGGATAAAGCCTGCTTGATTTGTGTGTATAAGTTTTGTGAGAATTTTATTTATTCGTAGGGCTAGAATCTTTGCATATAATTTTACGTCTACATTTAAAAGGGAAATTGGTCTATAATTTTGCGGTTCATCTAAGGGCTTTCCTGGCTTTGGGACTACTGTTATGTGAGCTTCTAGCATGGTTGGAGGAAATGGGCTGTGGACATTGACTTTGTTAAACATCTCTAATAGGTGGGGAATTAGCAATGGGGCAAGAGTTTTATAGTATGAGACGGAGAAGCCGTCTGGGCCTGGGCTTTTCCCTGCATTGAGATCATAAATCGCCGCCTTCACCTCTTCCAGGGTGAACGGAGCTTCCGGGTCTGCTGTTTGGTCTTCGTCTAACGTAGGAAGAGGGATCCCTCTCTAATATTTTTGTAAGTCTGGGACCTCTCTGAGCCTATCTATGGTATCAGGGATGTTATATAGCTTTGTATAGTACTTCTCAAATTGTGTAAGAATGTCTCTAGTAGAGGGAACCTTTTTGTTTTTAGCTGTTTTAATTTCATGCACAAATTATTTAAATTTCTTAATTTTAAGGGCCCTCGCTAGTAGTTTGCCTGCCCTATTTCCTTCATAGAAAAAGCGTTGCTTAAATTTCGATGTAGTGGCTGCGTGTTCCTGCAATAGTAAGTCATGAAGGGCCTTTCTAGTATTTTGGAGTAGCAATTGTACAGATTGATCGTCCTGGTTTTGTCTATGCTTATGTTCTAAAACTGAAAGTTTCGAGGTGAGATCCAGATATTTCTGCCTTGCTATTTTTTAAAATTGTGCCTTTCTTTTAATGAATTCCCCTCTCATGAAACACTTGTGCGCTTCCCAAACTGTAATGGGGTTCATATCATCAGTTAAGTTAAAAGTAAAGTACTCTTGCAGTGTTTCTTGTGTTTTAGTTAATTGTATGTCTCCTCTTAGTAAGGAGTCATCCATTTTCCATATATATGGGGCAACTGGGGTATGGGGCCAAGAAATGTCAAAGAATACCGCTGAGTGGTCTGACCACACTGTATGTATGATCCCTGTGTTCTTAATGTGTTCCAAACCTATCTGGTTAGTGAGCAAGTAGTCAAGACGGCTATATGTCCTATTTGGGGAGGAGAAAAAGGTGTATTCTCTTTTGTCCGGATTGTGTACCCTCCAAGTGTCATATAGGTTATAATCGTGCATCAGTTTCCATAAATGTTTGAGTGTACGCCTAGATGTGCTGGGGTTCGGGTTGGAACTATCCACTTCTGGATGTATGGGTATATTAAGGTCCCCTCCAATAAAAACTAGCCCTTTAGCTATATCCAGTATACGTTTAAACGTCTTTTTGTAAAAGGGTAGTTGAAGGGTATTGGGCGCATAAACATTAATTAAAGTCACTGGCCTACCATATAGCAGTCCAAAAAACCCTAAAAACGGCCTTCAGTGTCATTATGTGGTTAAATATGATGAAAGGGGATAGATTTGTGCATCAGGATGCTCACTCCGCATTTCTTTGAAATGCCAGAGCTATGGAAATGTCTATTGTACTGTGAGCTCATATAACGTGGTTCATGTGAGCGTTTAAAGTGCGTCTCTTGCAGAAATAGGATGTCTCCTTTTCTTTTATAAAAATCTGACATGGCTACAGATCTTTTAATTGGGGAGTTTAAACCTCTAACGTTTTGTGTATTAAATTTAAGTGTTCTATTTGGGGCAATCATTGGCAATTAAAATAATAGATTTCCCTGTAAAATGTCTCCTATGACACCTGGCTCTTAACAGTATTATTCCTCTGTTACAACATTCAATTTGTAATTTATACAAACCTCTTAGGAAATTCACATAACAATTCAAACAAAAATACAACACACATATCACAAACAAAAACAATGAATCAGTGCCTCTCCTATCTCCGGAGAGCAGCCAATGGATCATTTTGATCCAAATTCAAAAGGGGATAGGGCTAGATTAGAACAATTTGCAGTGCATCTTATTGCCTAATGCCTAACTGTATAAAATTAAAGTTGTTTTTTTGTTTTTTTTTCCTCCCCCTTTCACCTTCTTTCATAACTTTCCATACCTAAGTATTAGGTAGTTACCTATATCTTCTGTGTTAGGTGAAATACTATACTCTTTAACATTTAAACAATCACAGTTACCTGCATCTGTGGATGATTGAGAATATTAACATTACAGTGTAAACTGTTGAGTCTCAAACATGTAAACTATTAAAGTCAAAACTATACGTTACGGGGTTGTTATTCTTCAACATCAGGAAGATCGACTCACAACTCCAGAGTTATATCTCAGACTTTCAAGTTCGTTCAACTGCAGTGGAATTAATTGCCTTCCTTTTTTCTGGTGGAGCTCCTGAGTTAGTGGGTTTTTTGACAGTTCTTGATGGTGCTGGTGACCATTTTTCAGGTTGTTGCCTTTTCTCTTGCCTCCTTGAGGGGTGTGATTGGGTATCCGATGGTGGGAAATCAGGAGGATCAAGATTTAGGCCTCTGCAAAATTCTGGAACATCTGAAACTTTCCTGCATATCAATCTTCTGGTATCGCGTAGCACATACAGGTGGAAAGGGAATCCCCACCTTTTGTCACGTAGTAACTTTGTCAAAGGTGCCAGTTCACAACGTCTTTGTAGGGTCCTAGGAGCCAAGTCGGTGTAAAATTGTAATACTGTCCCCCTGAACTTCACTGGCTGATGTTTCCGTGACAAGGCGAGAATTTCTTCCTTTTCTAAGTAGTTTTTAACTTTCATTATAACGTCTCTGGAGGTTTTGGTCTCAACGCCCTGTGGGCTCTGACCCATTGTATGTCCACTGCTTGCTGTGATCCCTTTAAATGAGCAAACAGAGATCCGAAGTAGGTATAGAAATCTTTAGGGAATACTGATTCGGGAATGCCTCTAATGCGGAGATTCTTCCGCCGACCTCTGTTTTCGAGGTCCTCGAGCTTGTCGTTAAGGTCATCAATAATAGATGCCTGTCAGGACACTTGGTCCTGTATAGCAGTAATCTCCTCTTTGACAATATCTGATTGATCCTCTATTGCCTCGACCCTGAAGCCCAGAGTATGGATGTCTTGTTTAATTTCTGCCATTTCTTCTCTCATACATGTCCTCACAATGTCAGCTATATCTTGTTTGGACGCCAGAGAAGAGAGCAAAGAGAGGGGTATTTGTGTAGAAATATCATGATCTTGGGAGTTTTCACCATCTACCAGGGAACTAGGAGAAGAGGGTTCTCTTATAGATTTTGATAGAGATTGCCTCTTATTGTCTGGTGTAGAAAAAAAAGAGCTCATTGTATGTTCTCTCCCTATTGTCTTCAGTTGCTTATTGGGCTTAGTATTTTTCTTTGCGGCCATAATATCTTTATTTATTTGCCACAGTCCAGTATTCAGGACAGGGTTAATAGTATGTTATAAGGGGGAGGGCAGGTTTTAACACTGTGTTAGAGCGAGCTATGTTAGTAAAAAGATAAAAAATAAAAATGTCTTCCTTCTTCACTCTGCTCTCCCTCTCCTTTGACTACTTTAAACACAGTCCCTTTTGGCACTCCTATGTACTAAAATTATCTAAAGTGGCCTAGGAATCTTTGCAAGTTAAATCTCACTGAAAGGGAAGGTTGAGTCCTGCGATACAGATTCCACTGTGAGATATTAGGCAGTTCGCTCTTTATGTATGTAGGAAGGCCAAACTTTGCTGCGTGTGCCTGAGTGGTGCTGTTATGGGACCTTTCCTATAACGCTGCAAAAGTGATTTGTGGCATAAGTTATATGAAATGCAGGACCTTCGATCAGGGTGGCCTTTTAACTGTTGAGCAAGGCTGTTATGTATGTTGGTGCTGCAAGTCTTATACCTCGTGGGGTTGCGGCGTGTTCACCGGGTGCGTATGTGGTGTTGGGCCTCCTTTCGCTCTGTTCCTTAGTGTTCCACGGGAGTGGATAACCAAACTGCCGTTGCAAGTTGTTCCTGGATAGATGAGAGATCACCTCCTCAATAAAGTAGTCGATTGGGAACACCGCTGCTTACAATTATATACTTTGAAAGTGCCTGCTATTCCGGAGCTCTGGATTTAAGCAGCCATCTTAGCTGCGGCCAAACTCCACCCCCTCTTACAATATGTTTTATTTAACTATCCCAAGTTAATACTCTAACCCAATTTATAAAATACCTAAATCTATCTATCTATCTATCTATCTATCTATCTACCTAGCTATCTATCCATCCATCATTTATCTATCTATCTATCTATCTATCTATCTATCTATCATCTCTCTCTATATATATTTATCATTGTTCAGCATTCCTTTAATATTTGACTGAAGTATCAAAATGGGATTGTATATATATATATATATATATATATATATATATATAATGGCTTTTGTATTTTATATTAGAAATAGTTGTATGAATTAGCAAAATAAAGTAAATATAATTAAATTAATCAGAAGTACCAGCAGAACCATAAAACACTTGAAATCTATAGAAGCAGTATATCCCTTGAAGAATGAATGCCTAGCGCATGCATCAGAGATGATGCAGATCAGGCGGTGAGTGAATAAGTTACACTGTACATGCATTTGTCACCCGGCACAGGGCTGGGGCTTCCATAAAGCGCACCTAGGCAATAGCCTTCGGGGACGACACAGGATTGCGCAACAACAGGGCCCAAAACAGTCAGATTTTTTTTTAAAAACTTTATTTTTTATTTTCAAAAGGCAAACAAATGTCAATACCAACATACATAATCATGACAGTCCACTACGTGGTGTCATGATCAGAAAATTACTCTCCATAGTAACAGCATAATAAAGTGAAGAGGGCAATACAGGTCAAATAAAGGAGAGAAATCATTAAAGGGACAGTATACACTCATTTTCATATAACTGCATGTAATAGACACTACTATAAAGAATAAGATGCACAGATACTGATATAAAAATCCAGTATAAAACTGTTTAAAAACGTATTTAGAAGCTGTCAGTTTGGCTCTGTTGAAAAGGTAGCTGGAAAGCCCACTGCAAGTAGCAAATAAGACACTCCCCCTTCCCCCTTCTTTTGCATATGAAAAGACCCTTTACACAAACAGGAGCAAGCTGGAGTAGGTATACGTCAGTATTCTCATAAAACTTTGGGGCTTGGTTAGGAGTTTGAAAATCAGAGCAATGTTATTTAAAAATAAGCAAAACTATACATTTAAAAAAAAAAAACACTTTATGGGCTATATAAATAGATAATCTACAAAACATTTATGCAAAGAAAAAATGAGTGTATAATGTCCCTTTAAATCAAAGGCCTCAGTTGGCAATTAGTCCCGAAGTCTTGCCCGTAATCAGGGCAGGTTGTGTCCATATTGCCTTTTGAAAAGTCTTCTTTAAAGCACCCTGTAGCTACTTATGGGCTTGAGGGCAAAAGCTATAAAAATAACAAGAGAATCAACAACCTTAACGTACACATCTACATATTGCTATAATTTATAACTCACCATTGAGGTACACCGTGAGTTAGTTAGTTATAAGGCATCACTAAGCTTGTGGTGGGTGGCTTATACATTCCCCACCACCAGTCTATGACCTATGTCGTCTGTCCAGACATTCCATTCACACCTCAGATTCGCTTCCAACATGTAAATGGTATTTTTAAAAGGGTACAATATTTGCCTCTGAGTTAGGAGTTCTAAAGATTTTAAGAAAAGGCTCCATTTTCAATAAAGCGCACTACATGCACATTAACATCAAACTAAGTATCAGATTGTTCACGCAACAGACTATTCAACATCATTTGCTTAAAAAAATAATAGATGGTGCTTCACTATGAAGCCATTTGTGGAAGACACATTTTCTGGCTAAGAGTATACTGTTAATGAGAAGTTTCCTATCTTGTCTTGAAACCGTCAGTTGATCTAGAAACAGAATCTGTGTAGGCATGAGTGTGATAGGGATGGATGTGATTTCTGAGAGCCAGAAGGACACTTGACTCCAATATCTGAGAATCTTGGGGCAATACCAGATGTAGTGTAGAAAATCTGGGTCCGGGTAGGAACATTTGCCACATACATTAGAAAAGTCCTTCCTCCACTTACTCACTCTCCTTGGGGTGAGATAGTCTTGGTAAATAACTCTTATCTGTGATTCTCTAAGGTCAGCTGCAAGAGTTGCAGACCAGGTTAGGCTGTCATATATAATTTTGACAGAAGTCACGCTAGATAATCTCCTATTCCAAACCTTAAAGAGGTTTAACTGTATAGTAGGAATTTTGGCTTGTATTAGCTCGGTATACACTGAGGATATAGCAAAGTTGTGTGCTTGAAATTGTCTAACGGTCCGAGCCAGAGGCGACTTGTCCCAAAACGTCTCACAGTTCTGCAAAATGTGATTAATATAGTGTCGGACTTGAAAATAGGCAAATCTATGAACAGTCAGATTTTGAGGTGTTTGTGTGCTAATGCCAATCTATATTATTTATAATCAAACATAAATAATAACATGCTAGTTAATTAAACACATATCTAAAACATTATTTTCAAGAAGCAGCAAGGGTAAAGGATATAATTTGTCAAGGAGGATGCAAAATGTATTTTTGTCTGGGTGGGCAGAAATTCTTGCACCATACCTGCCAGGGAGAGGGGGGGTGCAAGTGAGTTCAAATGTAGGGAGTCTAACTCTTGGTGACAGGCAGTAAAAGACTTCAGAACTCAGCTTGATTGAAAGCTAGTGCGAAACAGAGCCCTTGTTTGCACACAGCACCAATCTATAACCTTAAAAAAAGGCTAAAATAGCACTTTACATTGAAAAATGCCTCCTGTGGTTCCATGCATACCAGGTAAACACCTTAAGATTTTTATATTAAATATTTCGTTATGCATAGTAAAACAACTTTACAATATATATTTATTATTTATCTTGCCTCCTTTTCATGTAATCTAGCCCTGGAAATCATGTATTTTCTAATTATCAGAACTGTAAATAAATGACTTCTCAATGCAAACCCTGCTAAATATCTTTCCTTAATTGACTTTAACAGTTAAGAAATAATGCACTTTATACTAAAATGGCTTGTCTTGTTGTACGCTGATACAAGCCCAAAATTTCATACAAGCCCAAAATTTCCTCCTCCAAATAAGTTGGTGGGTGGAATTTGGGTTTTGAAAAACAAGTGCACCAAAAACAGTGTTAATTTGTTTGAAAAATGTTTTGATTTGGCTGATATGTTATTCTATAGTATGACAATAAAAGTGTCTTGCTATCCAAGGTGTTTACTGACCTTTTATGAGTTTTGTTCTAATTAGTGGTATCTATTAGTGATGTCGCGAATAGTTCACTGGCGAATAGTTCCCGGCGAACATAGTATGTTCGCGTTCGCCACGGCGGGTGAACATATGCCATGTTCGATCCGCCCCCTATTCTTTATCATTGAGTAAACTTTGATCCTCTACCTCACAGTCAGAAGACACATTACAGCCAATCAGCAGCAGACCCTCCCTCCCAGACCCTCCCACCTCCTGGACAGCATCCATTTTAGATTCATTTGGAAGCTGCATTCTTAGTGAGAGGAGGGACAGTGTAGCTGCTGCTGATTTAATAGGGAAATCGATAGCTAGGCTAGTGTATTCAGTGTCCACTACAGTCCTGAAGGACTTATCTGATCTCTGCTGTAAGGACAGCACCCCAAAAAGCCCTTTTTAGGGCTAGAACATCAGTCTGCTTTTTTTTTTTTTTCCTGTGTAATCTAATTGCATTTGCCTGCCTGCCAGCGTGTGTGCCAGGTTCACAGCGTATACTGTGCCCACTTGCCCAGTGACACCACTCATATCTGGTGTAACAGTAGTGTACATTTTAAAAAAACAACACTTTTTTGACTGTGAAATAATAGCAGGGGATCAGGGAGGTTGGGGGCTAAGGTGGGATGCTACACCACAGCATATGTAAATATGCTAAAAAAATAAATAAAAACCATTTATTTTAGTACTGGCAGACTTTCTGCCAGTACTTAAGATGGCGAGGAAAATTGTGGGGTGGGGGAGGGAAGGGAGCTGTTTGGGAGGGATCAGGGGGTCTGATGTGTCAGGTGGGAGGCAGATCTCTACACTAAAGCTAAAATTAACCCTGCAAGCTCCTTACAAACTACCTAATTAACCCCTTCACTGCTAGCCATAATACACGTGTGATGCGCAGCAGCATTTAGTGGCCTTCTAATTACCAGAAAGCAACGCCAAAGTCATATATGTCTGCTATTTCTGAACAAAGGGGATACCAGAGAAGCATTTACAACCATTTGTGCCATAATTGCATAAGCTGTTTGTAAATAATTTCAGTGAGAAACCTAAAATTGCGAACAAATTTACGTTTTTTTTAAATTTGATCGCATTTGGCGGTGAAATGGTGGCATGAAATATATACCACCTCTACAAGCTGCCTACATGCTCCCTAATTAACCCCTTCACTTCTGGGCATAAAACACTGCACACTGTGAAGTGGTCGTAACCCTTACACTACCTGATCGATACAACATCATACCTGATGTTTTAAAGCACGTTATTTCAAAGAATTTAGGAATGTTAGGTGATTTATGCCCTTTATGGATTAAAACCAGACTCTGCATCAACTATGTAATTTTCCATGGGAGTTTTGCCATGGATCCCCCTCCGGCATGCCACAGTCCAGGTGTTAGTCCCCTTGAAACAACTTTTCCATCACTATTGTGGCCAGAAAGAGTCCCTGTGGGTTTTAAAATACGCCTGCCTATTGAAGTCTATGGCTGTTCACCCGGTTCGCCCGTTCACGAACTTTTGCGGAACTTCGCGTTCGCCGTTCGCGAACCCAAATTTTTAGGTTCGCGACATCACTAGTATCTATGTATCTTATAAAATAGGATCTGGATTTGCACATATCCTAGTGTGTTTAACTTTCACAAGAATAAATTGTGCTCCCATGAGCAGCCAGCCTTCTTCCACATTTGGATCCTAATGAAGTATTTAACCCTTTAAGGACACAGCTTTCTGTTTGCTCAATTGTTTTATGACGGAAAAATTCCGTCATATGTCCTTAAGAGGTTAAATCCATACCCCTATTGTTTATGCTTACTGTTTATTGTTCTTTAAAGGGATATAAAACAGTCTGTCTCATTGCTGTAGTAAAAAACAGTAAGTAGTGTGTTAAACCTAATAGAAATAATTGCAACATGTATTATTCATCATTTTAAAAAGTACCTTTTTTTTTTTTTTAAACTTCATTTGCGCAGTGTCTGTTACTTCCTGTCACAGCTGGGGTCTCTACAGGAAAAGCTTATCTAACTTGAGGTCATAAATCTTCTTGTGTAATATGAGCTGGTTTACTATTCAGTGAAAACTAGAGAAACAAAAAGTCAGTTTTGCCCATGCTCAGAAGAGGCAGAATGCCACTTAAGTTATTGATATGTCAGCTCCCTGAGGGTAGTAACTAAGTGCTTATTTTGCAAGAAAACAAGTAGTCTTTTTATGTTTTTGATTTTGAATATTTGTTTTTACTGAAGGAGCACTGTTTAATATCTCTTTAAGGAGCTGGGACCCTCTGTTTAAAAATACTGTGTGTTTTCATTGCCAGCTTTTCTGCAACTGGACAAGCAACCAGCTTGTTTTGGGAATGTGGATTCCATTATCCAAGGCTGAAACTTTTTGGCTGATGATTCACTACATTTTGCCATTCAAGGATTTATATTGATGTGGCAAAGACGATGCCAAGTTTCCAACATTGATAGAACAATATAGTTTCCTTCTAGTCTATCATTCAAACAAATGATGTCCTGCTCTGGATAATTTACTGCAATGGGCACTTAAAAAAATAGATTGTAAAACATTTCATTTTCTGTTTTTATTTTTTTTTTTTCAAATTAATACTTATTAATTACACAAACTGGTGTCATTGCTACTCTGAGCAGTCAAAAATATAAAAAATCCATGCATTTATTTGGAACATAGGATCAGTGTTAACTCTAAGGTCAGTTTTGTGAGCAGCCCAGCAGTGAAACAGTTAATTAGGAAACTGTATGTACCCTGCAATAGGTAGGATTCTCATATTAACTGTTTCACTGCTGGGCTGCTCACAAAAGAGCATGCATTTAGTATGTTTAGGCACAGTCATTTTATTCCCTGCCACAGTTTAAGCAACTTTACAATGATATCTAGTGAGATTTCAATGAAATCCCATGAGATTACAGTAAAGAAAGTGTGAACTAATTTGTTTTGTTTTTTTCACCATGCAGATGACAGTTAAAATAATAGCTCTGGATCACAGAGAACTTACTCTGGTGAGCTGAGTTAAAATAAATGCCTTTTTAACTTAAAGATGGTTATGTGATGTTTTCTTGTCAGCTTTTTACAGATATGCTGCATCACTTTCAAGTTATTTAGCAAATGAGTATCAGTAAACAAGTTGACATTTGTATATAAAATATTTTGTTATGTATAATGAAACAACTTTGTAATGTGTTTTAATTATTTATTTTGCCCCCCTTCTTCATACAAGTTAGCTCTGAAAATTGAACAATTTCTAATTCTCTGAATTTGAAATGCACCCTGCTGACTTCTGAATGCTAACCCTGCTACATGTCTGTGCCTTATTGGCTTTATCAGATAACAACTGCAAAACAGTGCATTTTATACTAACTTTATCACAGTGGCTAGCCTTTTTGTCAATGAACAAAACCCAGATTGGCTCTGCCAAATACGGAAAATGGTGGATGGCATTTGGCTTTTGAAAAATAATTACAGTAAAACTAATTTGTTATAAAAACATTTAGACTTAGCTAATATATTATTCTATAACAACACAACAGAGAAGTCAATAAGACCAAAAGGAAACTTGTTCTGCAATAGGCATGTTTGTTTATGGAACATGAGCATATGTGAAGAGAACATATAATACTAATTTGAAACAGTTTACTTATGGAAATATCTTGTAACAATACCTGGAATAGCAGAAAAGAATTTGCCTGTCTTTTAAAACATACAAAACATATATATGCTTTTGGTCCAGTGAAACTTTATAGCAACCAACTAATCCATAATACTGTGGGATGCCCTTGTATCAGATGATCATGTGTTTTATAAATATGGATGAACACATGTTTATCCAAAACCTTAGATTTATTAGATAAAAAAATACATCATATAAATAGAAAACATATATGAAAACTGCTGCTTTGCTGGTCTTTCCATAGAATCTTTGCAGATTCTTGCAGATTCTTCTTGCAACAAACTGACACCACTTGATCAACTGGATTGTATTGCCTGAGGCCCTAATGGATTAGTTAGTATGCTTGAACCTTTTGCATCTTTGGAAGAGATAATTACTAGAGCTATCCACATTGACAGACTGTTACGGGCAAAGAGGAAGGAAAGAGCCTCATCCAACTATCCCACTGTCCAACCCTCTGAAGTGCCATCTTCATCCTATACTAATCCTTCACCAGAAGTTAGTGAACAAGGTGTCCTGTGAGGTCCTTTAACTGCTGTAGAGCGGAGCAGATGACGTTCTCTCAACCTATGTATTTGGTGTGGAAAACTTGGACATGTGCTGTATTTTAGCAAATTTGTATGAGCTCTGCTCAAAAATTACACTTGAGCACTGGTCTCCTAAGTTAGGTGTGTCTTAGAATTTATTTTTAATAACCATCTAAAAAATATGACCTCAACATTTATTTACTCAAACGTAAACTCTTAGTAAAGGACATATGGCTGATGACAATACAAAGATACTCACAAAAGACATACACATCAGTCTGGGTTGGGAAGCACACCCATATCTGGGCTGGGCAGAGTCCACACTAAAGGACAAGAGTATGCTAGATCTAATGCACACTGGAACAGGTAAAAAAACAAGCGCAGGTACCAGAAGGCCATAGGCAGACATGAGAAGTAGGCAGCCAAGGTCTGGGAAGGTAGCAGGCATGAAGTACAGGAACAGGGAAAGTCAAACCAGGTAATCCACAGAGCAGACTCTGGGTTAGAGACAATGAGATGATTCAACTGTTTTTCAATGGCCAACAACACAAGCCATTGTCATTTGGTAACAAAACCTGAATTATTTTCCTAATCTGATAACCTCTTCTCAGGTCAATTATAGACAAAAAGTAGAAAATAGTAGACAGATGTAGTTAGTAAAAAAGAGTTAGACTTGTAAAGTCTTCAGTATGGATATATATATATATATATATATATATATATATATATATATATATATATATATATATATATATATATATATATATATATATACAGTATATATATATACATATATATACAGTATTTATAGATATATACATACACATAAACTAACATACTTAGCGTCTACTAATAAAACCATAATAATACTATTGTGAATAATAACTACATTAACCTATTCTATCCTGCCGTTTTCTCCTGTGCATTTTCACTTAAGGCTCTGTGGAGTTGTTGAGATAAGAAAATAATTAGCTGAAAATCATATTTAATGCATTCACTTATAAAACTGTCCCTACAGACTAAATGAATTGACTGTAACATTTAATTTGCAGAACTTGATTGTAAGTACCTTTCTTATATGAAACGGAATTTTGCGGTATTGTTATACATTTTGTACCTGCTAAGTTCAAGTGGACTAATTAAATAGTTCTTTAAACTGTATATAGTGTGTTTATTCCCCCCCATCTGTCTGATGTCTCATTGTTCCCTATGAATAAAAATGAGGTTGGGTTTCATTTCTGGAGTTTTGATAGACTTACAGTGCTGCTAAAAGCATTTGCTTTTGCTACACTGAATATAAAGCAGAGTAATAAAAAATAATAGGGGTAACAGCACTTTTAGAATCACTATCATAATACTACATCTTAATTAAAGATCAATTAGGCATAATGTCAAATATCAGGCCTTTGTGGTAGCATAATGCAGTTTTATTTTAAATGTATTATTAAATTTTTACGTTTTTTTAAACAAATCTATATCTTGTTTGCTGCAATTCATTTTCAATCGCCAAACTCCATCCACTACTTGCCTTTCTGTAATAGCCAATTCAGGCTTGAGTCTGAAGATTACTTGCCATGGTCATTATGATTGTATTGTTTTGCAGTTATTATCTGTTGAATCGATTATGAAATGATATGTATCAGAGTTCACCTTGATACATCTGCAAGGTGCATTTCCAGGTTTGCACATTAGAAAATGCACAATTTTAAGAGCTAAATTACATAAAAAGGGAGCAAAATAAATAATGAAAATATACGCAATGTTGTTTTACTAAACGTAGTTACATTTTTTATATTCAAATCACATGCGGCTCGATTTAGAGTTCTGCGGCCAAAGGGGTGCATTAGCTACGCGTGTATTTTTCCCCCCGCACCTTTTAAATACCGCTGGTATTTCGAGTTCACAGAAGATCTGCGTTAAGCTCCAAAAAGGGAGCATAGAGCATAATTTACCGCCACTGCAACTCTAAATACCAGCGGTGCTTACGGACGCGGCCAGCTTAAAAAACGTGCTCGTGCACGATTCCCCCATAGGAAACAATGGGGCAGTTTGAGCTGAAAAAAACCCTTAACCCTGCAAAAAAGCAACGTTCAGCTCCTAACGCAGCCCCATTGTTTCCTATGGGGAAACACTTCCTAAGTCTGCACCTAACACTCTAACATGTACCCCGAGTCTAAACACCCCTAACCTTACACTTATTAACCCCTAATCTGCTGCCCCCGCTATCGCTGACCCCTGCATTTTATTATTAACCCCTAATCTGCTGCTCCGTATACCGCCGCAACCTACATTATAGCTATGTACCCCTAATCTGCTGCCCCAAACATCGCCGACCCCTATATTATATTTATTAACCCCTAATCTGCCGCCCCAACATCACTGCTACCTAACTACACTTATTAACCCCTAATCTGCCAACCGGACCTCACCGCTACTATAATAAAGTTATTAACCCCTAATCCGCCTCACTCCCGCCTCAAAAACCCTATAAGAAATAGTATTAACCCCTAATCTGCCCTCCCTAACATCGCCGACACCTAACTTCAAGTATTAACCCCTAATCTGCCGACCGGACCTCACCGCTACTATAATAAATGTATTAACCCCTAAAGCTAAGTCTAACCCTAACCCTAACACCCCCCTAAGTTAAATATAATTTAAATCTACGAAATAAAATAAATCTTATTAAATAAATTATTCCTATTTAAAGCTAAATACTTACCTGTAAAATAAATCCTAATATAGCTACAATATAAATAATAATTATATTGTAGCTATTTTAGGATTAATATTTATTTTACAGGCAACTTTGTATTTATTTTAACCAGGTGCAATAGCTATTAAATAGTTAATAACTATTTAATAGTTACCTAGTTAAAATAAATACAAAATTACCTGTAAAATAAATCCTAACCTAAGTTACAATTAAACCTAACACTACACAATCATTAAATAAATTAAATAAATTAAAAACAAATACCTACAAATAAATACAAATAAATACACTAACTAAAGTACAAAAAATAAAAAAAAGAACTAAGTTACAAAAAATAAAAAAATTATTTACAAACATTATAAAAAGATTACAACAATTTTAAGCTAATTACACCTACTCTAAGCCCCCTAATAAAATAATAAAGCCCCCCAAAATAAAAAAATTCCCTACCCTATTCTACATTTAAAAGATACCTGCTCTATTACCTTACCAGCCCTTAAAAGGGCCTTTTGCGGGGCATGCCCCAAAGAATTCTGCTCTTTTGCCTGTAAAATAAAAATACAACCCCCCCAACATTAAAACCCACCACCCACATACCCCTACTCTAACCCACCCAAACCCCCCTTAAAAAACCCTAACACTACCCCCCTGAAGATCTTCCTACCTTGAGTTATCTTCACTCAGCCGAGCCGAATTCTTCATCCAAGCGGGGGCTGAAGAGGTCTTCCATCCGGCTGAAGTCTTCTATCAAGCGGCATCTTCAATCTTCTTTCTTCCGGCTCCATCTTCATCCCGCCGACGCGGAACATCCTTCCTCCACGACGAACTCCCGATGAATGAAGGTTCCTTTAAGGGACGTCATCCAAGATGGCGTCCCTTCAATTCTGATTGGCTGATAGGATTCTATCAGCCAATCGGAATTAAGGTAGGAAAAATCTGATTGGCTGATTGAATCAGCCAATCAGATTCAAGTTCAATCCGATTGGCTGATCCAATTAGCCAATCAGATTGAGCTCGCAGTCTATTGGCTGTTCCAATGAAGATCTTCAGGGGGGTAGTGTTAGGTTTTTTTAAGGGGGGGTTTGGGTGGGTTAGAGTAGGGGTATGTGGGTGGTGGGTTTTAATGTTGGGGGGGTTGTATTTTTATTTTACAGGCAAAAGAGCAGAATTCTTTGGGGCATGTCCCGCAAAAGGCCCTTTTAAGGGCTGGTAAGGTAATAGAGCTGGTATCTTTTAAATGTAGAATAGGGTAGGGATTTTTTTTATTTTGGGGGCTTTGTTATTTTATTAGGGGGCTTAGAGTAGGTGTAATTAGCTTAAAATTGTTGTAATCTTTTTATAATGTTTGTAAATTATTTTTTTATTTTTTGTAACTTAGTTCTTTTTTTTATTTTTTGTACTTTAGTTAGTGTATTTATTTGTAGGTATTTGTATTTAATTGAATTAATTTATTTAATGATAGTGTAGTGTTAGGTTTAATTGTAACTTAGGTTAGGATTTATTTTACAGGTAATTTTGTATTTATTTTAACTAGGTAACTATTAAATAGTTATTAACTATTTAATAGCTATTGTACCTGGTTAAAATAAATACAAAGTTGCCTGTAAAATAAATATTAATCCTAAAATAGCTACAATATAATTATTATTTATATTGTAGCTATATTAGGATTTATTTTATAGGTAAGTATTTAGCTTTAAATAGGATTAATTTATTTAATAAGATTTAATTTATTTCGTTAGAATAAAATTATATTTAATTTAGGGGGGTGTTAGTGTTAGGGTTAGACTTAGCTTTAGGGGTTAATACATTTATTAGAGTAGCGGCGAGGTCCGGTCGGCAGATTAGGGGTTAATACTTGAAGTTAGGTGTCGGCGATGTTAGGGAGGGCAGATTAGGGGTTAATACTATTTATTATAGGGTTTTTGAGGTGGGAGTGAGGCGGATTAGGGGTTAATAACTTTATTATAGTAGCGGTCAGGTCCGGTCGGCAGATTAGGGGTTAATAATTGTAGGTAGGTGGCGGCAACGTTGGGGGGGACAGATTAGGGGGTAATAAATATTATGTAGGTGTCGGCGATGTTAGGGGCAGCAGATTAGGGGTACATAGGGATAACGTAGGTGGCGGCGGTGTGCGGTCGGCAGATTAGGGGTTAAAAAATTTTATTAGAGTGGCGGCGATGTGGGGGGACCTCGGTTTAGGGGTACATAGGTAGTTTATGGGTGTTAGTGTACTTTACAGCACAGTAGTTAAGAGCTTTATGAACCGGCGTTAGCCCAGAAAGCTCTTAACTCCTGGCTTTTCTCTGCGGCTGGAGTCTTGTCGTTAGATTTCTAACGCTCACTTCAGCCAAGACTCTAAATACCGGCGTTAGAAAGATCCCATTGAAAAGATAGGCTACGCAATTGGCGTAGGGGGATCTGCGGTATGGAAAAGTCGCGGCTGGAAAGTGAGCGTTAGACCCTTTCCTGACTGACTCTAAATACCAGCGGGCGGTAAAAACCAGCGTTAGGACCCCCTAACGCTGGTTTTGACGGCTAACGCAGAACTCTAAATCTAGGCGATGGAGTTTTAAATTTAGGATATCAAAGTTACACAATGTTGGTATATACTGTATATCTAAATAGAAACTCATGGGAAGCCGATCATTGTCAATCAGATGAAAAGGGGACAAAATAACTAATGAAAGTATATTACAAACTGTTTCACTACAATTATTTAAAGGAAATGAAACCCAAAATATTTCTTTCATTATTCAGATAGAGCATGCAATTTTAAACACCTTTCTAGTTTATTTCTAACATGCATTTGTCTTTTTTCCCTTGATATTTTTTGTCCAAAAGCAGGGACATAAACTCAGGAACGTGCATGTGTCAGGAGTCCTATATGGCAACAGTTTTGCAAGAATGTTATCCATTTGCAAAAGCAATAGATGTCAGCAACCTTAGGTATCTCTTCAATAAAGAATACCATGGGAGCCAGGGCCCGATTTATTATAAGGGAAAGTAGACATGTGCATACAGGTGCCCTCCATAGAGAGTAGACATGTACATACAGGTGCCCTTCATAGAGAGTAGACATGTACATACAGGTGCCCTTCATAGAGAGTAGACATGTGCATACAGGTGCCCTCCATAGAGAGTAGACATGTGCATACAGGTGCCCTTCATAGAGAGTAGACATGTGCATACAGGTGCCTTCCATAGAGAGTAGACATGTGCATACAGTTACTCTCCATAGAGAGTAGACATCTGCATACAGGTGCCCTCCATAGAGAGTAGACATGTGCATACAGGTGCCTTCCATAGAGAGTAGACATGTGCATACAGTTACTCTCCATAGAGAGTAGACATGTGCATACAGGTGCCCTTCATAGAGAGTAGACATGTGCATACAGGTGCCCTCCATAGAGAGTAGACATCTGCATACAGGTGCCCTCCATAGAGAGTAGACATGTGCATACAGGTTCCCTCCATAGAGAGTAGACATGTGCATACAGGTGCCCTTCATAGAGAGTAGACATGTGCATACAGGTGCCTTCCATAGAGAGTAGACATGTGCATACAGGTGCCTTCCATAGAGAGTAGACATGTGCATACAGGTGCCCTCCATAGAGAGTAGACATGTGCATACAGGTGCCCTCCATAGAGAGTAGACATGTGCATACAGGTGCCCTCCATAGAGAGTAGACATGCGCATACAGGTGCCCTTCATAGAGAGTAGACATATGCATACAGGTGCCCTTCATAGAGAGCAGACATGTGCATACAGGTTCCCTCCATAGAGAGTAGACATGCGCATACAGGTGCCCTTCATAGAGAGTAGACATGTGCATACAGGTGCCCTTCATAGAGAGTAGACATGTGCCTACAGGTGCCCTCCATAGAGAGTAGACATGTGCATACAGGTGCCCTCCATAGAGAGTAGACATGTGCATACAGGTGCCTTCCATAGAGAGTAGACATGTGCATAGAGTTACTCTCCATAGAGAGTAGACATCTGCATACAGGTGCCCTCCATAGAGAGTAGACATGTGCATACAGGTGCCCTCCATAGAGAGTAGACATGTGCATTCAGGTGCCCTTCATAGAGAGTAGACATGTTCATACAGGTGCCCTTCATAGAGAGTAGACAGGTGCCCTTCATAGAGAGTAGACATGTGCCTACAGGTGCCCTCCATAGAGAGTAGACATGTGCATACAGGTGCCCCCCATAGAGAGTAGACATGTGCATACAGGTGCCCTCCATAGAGAGTATACATGTGCATACAGGTGCCCTCCATAGAGAGTAGACATATGCATACAGGTGCCCTTCATAGAGAGCATACATGTGCATACAGGTGCCCTCCAAACAGAGTAGACATGTGCATACAGGTGCCCTCCATAGAGAGTAGACATGTGCATACAGGTGCCCTTCATAGAGAGTAGACATGTGCATATAGGTGCCTTCCAAAGAGAGTAGACATGTGCATACAGGTGCCCTCCATAGAGAGTAGACATGTGCATACAGGTGCCCTCCATAGAGAGTAGACATGTGCATACAGGTGCCCTCCATAGAGAGTAGACATGTGCATACAGGTGCCCTTCATAGAGAGTAGACATGTGCATACAGGTGCTCTCCATAGAGAGTAGACATGTGCATACAGGTGCCTTCTATAGAGAGTAGACATGTGCATACAGGTGCCCTCCATAGAGAGTAGACATGTGCATACAGGTGCCTTCTATAGAGAGTAGACATGTGCATACAGGTGCCCTCCATAGAGAGTAGACATGTGCATACAGGTGTTCTCCATAGAGAGTAGACATGTGCATACAGGTGCCTTCGATAGAGAGTAGACATGTGCATACAGGTGCCCTCCATAGAGAGTAGACATGTGCATACAGGTGCCCTTCATAGAGAGTAGACATGTGCATACAGGTGCCCTTCATAGAGAGTAGACATGCGCATACAGGTGCCCTTCATAGAGAGTAGACATGTGCATACAGGGGCCCTTCATAGAGAGTAGACATGTGCCTACAGGTGCCCTCCATAGAGAGTAGACATGTGCATACAGGTGCCCTCCATAGAGAGTACACATGTGCATACAGGTGCCCTCCATAGAGAGTAGACATGTGCATACAGGGGCCCTTCATAGAGAGTACACATGTGCCTACAGGTGCCCTCCATAGAGAGTAGACATGTGCATACAGGTGCCCTCCATAGAGAGTATACATGTGCATACAGGTGCCCTTCATAGAGAGTAGACATGTGCATACAGGTGCCCTCCATAGAGAGTACACATGCGCATACAGGTGCCCTCCATAGAGAGTAGACATGTGCATACAGGTACCCTCCATAGAGAGTAGACATGTGCATACAGGTGCCCTTCATAGAGAGTAGACATGTACATACAGGTGCCCTCCATAGAGAGTAGACATGTGCATACAGGTGCCCTCCATAGAGAGTAGACATGTGCATACAGGTGCCCTCCATAGAGAGTAGACATGTGCATACAGGTGCCCTCCATAGAGAGTAGACATGTGCATACAGGTGCCCTCCATAGAGAGTAGACATGTGCATACAGGTGCCCTCCATAGAGAGTAGACATGTGCATACAGGTGCCCTTCATAGAGAGTAGACATGTGCATACAGGTGCCCTCCATAGAGAGTATACATGTGCATACAGGTGCCCTTCATAGAGAGTAGGCATCTGCATACAGGTGCCTTCCATAGAGAGTATACATGTGCATACAGGTGCCCTCCATAGAGAGTAGACATGTGCATACAGGTGCCCTCCATAGAGAGTAGACATGTGCATACAGGTGCCCTCCATAGAGAGTAGACATGTGCATACAGGTGCCCTCCATAGAGAGTAGACATGTGCATACAGGTGCCCTCCATAGAGAGTAGACATGTGCATACAGGTGCCCTTCATAGAGAGTAGATTTGTGCATACAGGTGCCTTCCATAGAGAGTAGACATGTGCATACAGGTGCCCTCCATAGAGAGTAGACATGTGCATACAGGTGCCTTCCATAGAGAGTAGACATGTGCATACAGGTGCCCTCCATAGAGAGTAGACATGTGCATACAGGTGCCCTTCATAGAGAGTAGATTTGTGCATACAGGTGCCCTTCATAGAGAGTAGACATGCACATACAGGTGCCCTCCATAGAGAGTAGACATGTGCCTACAGGTGCCCTCCATAGAGAGTAGACATGTGCATACAGGTGCCCTCCATAGAGAGTAGACATGCGCATACAGGTGCCCTCCATAGAGAGTAGACATGTGCATACAGGTGCCCTCCATAGAGAGTAGACATGTGCATACAGGTGCCCTTCATAGAGAGTAGACATGTGCATACAGGTTCCCTCCATAGAGAGTAGACATGTGTATACAGGTGCCTTCTATAGAGAGTAGACATGTGCATACAGGTGCCCTCCATAGAGAGTAGACATGTGCATACAGGTGCCCTTCATAGAGAGTAGACATGTGCATACAGGTGCCCTCCATAGAGAGTAGACATCTGCATACAGGTGCCCTCCATAGAGAGTAGACATGTGCATACAGGTGCCCTTCATAGAGAGTAGACAGGTGCATACAGGTGCCCTCCATAGAGAGTAGACATGTGCATACAGGTGCCCTTCATAGAGAGTAGACATGTGCATACAGGTACCCTCCATAGAGAGTAGACATGTGCATACAGGTGCCCTTCATAGAGAGTAGACATGTGCATACAGGTGCCCTCCATAGAGAGTAGACATGTGCATACAGGTGCCCTTCATAGAGAGTAGACATGTGCATACAGGTGCCCTCCATAGAGAGTAGACATGTGCATACAGGTGCCCTCCATAGAGAGTAGACATGTGCATACATGTGGGCTCCTCCTGAGAATGAGATCGTATGCCATTCAGGTATAGCTTACCTACTCTATAAAAAAAGTGCTTCCTTTATTTTGAGAGATGGATGGGGGTAATAAAGAGAGGGGGTACTTATAAATGAAAAGCCTTATCAAGGGGTACGGGAAAGAAAAAAGGTTGGGAACCGCTGGTCTAAATTATATAAATTTGCTGTAGATTGGCTAACAGAAAAAGATTATGTCACTTTTATAGATATAGAATCTAAGTTAGTCCAACCATTTACGTTGAAGGCTCTACTGCATTACCCAAGTAATACACTACCTAGTAATATAATTCAATGCAGATGTTTAAATGGATTATTTATGTATGGCAAAAACTTTGTAAAAAAATTCAGATAGATTATAGGAAATCAGAGTTGTTACCTCTTGTGGGTAATCCAGAATTTGGCCCTGGCCCTGGGTTGAGTAGTGGAATTTTTAATATTTGGGATCATAAAGGTCTTAAAGGGGTCCATCAACTATGTAAAAATAGTTCTAGAATTATGAAATTATATACGGAATACGGATATGATTGCTTGTATTAAAGGGACAGTCTACACCAGAATTTTTATTGTTTTAAAAGATAGATAATCCCTTTATTACCCATTTCCCAGTTTTGCATAACCAACACATTTATAATAATATACTTTTAACCTCTGTGATTATCTTGTATCTAAGCCTGTACAAACTGCCCCTTTTTTCAGTTCTTTTGACAGACTTGCAGTCTAGCCAATCAGTGCCTGCTCCCAGATTACTTCACGTGCACGAGCACAGTGTTATCTATATGAAATATGTGAACTAACACCCTCCAGTGGTGAAAAACTGTTAAAATGCAATCTGAAAGAGGTGGGCTTCAAGGTCTAAGAAATTAGCATATGAGCCTCCTAGGTTAAGCTTTCAACTAAGAATACCAAGAGAACAAAGCAAAATTGGTGATAAAAGTAAATTGGAAAATTGTTTAAAATTACATGCTCTATCTGAATCAGGAAAGTTTATTTTGGCCTAGACTGTCCCTTTAATGTCACTTTAAATTACAATTCTGAAACCTCCGAGCACTGCTGGTCCTGAGAGGAAACCGCAGCTGATCCAATCAACAGCGCTAGTCGCATGACTCAGCTCTTTGCCTAAGGCTGCTGATTGGCTCGTGAGTTGGACTTTAACTGTGTGTTTAAAACATTTGCAGCTTGGCTAGTGATAAAATGATATGCTCTAACAAAGTGTAATTTTATAACTATAGAGGCCCTTCAATATTCTATTTAATAACTTACATCAATGCTCAAAGCATGTATTTATATTGGTTTAGACTTTACAGATTATATTGGCGTTGTAAGTTCCCCCATACATTGTCTGCTCCCACCAAGATCCGGAACTGGCTTCTGTGATAACTTACACCTTGGGAAACTGATTACTCTTTGCCTCGGCTCATTCTTACAGAACTGTCCCTTCAAGAACATTGTTATCGAGGTGTATCACTTTCACCGGGAGATCAAATGACTTATTTACTTGCTAATTCTGATTGTCGCAGTATCTTGACTCCTAAAGGGGCAGCCAAAGAGAATAAAACACAATTAACTGATATCAGCATTCATTTTGTAATCCGGAAACTGGAAGTAAAACATTTAGAATAGTAATTTGGTCAGAGCAGATTGGAAATAAATCCGGGCAGCTTGTCTGCCTATTATTGTTCACAATAACCCTGGGGCTTTTAAAAAGGATCACAACTCATTGCTAAATAATACATTGAAGCCCTCTATTAGAAAGTGGATACATATGTGTTTTTATTCTCTTGGTTTTTCTGTGGTTTAGAAATGAACTTAATTGTCTGACAAACTACTGGCTTTAGTTTATTGCCTTTGATAATTTATAATTTCCTAGTTAAATGCAACCAACATCAGGCTGTCGAATGCTGTTTTATCGCAATGGCCATGCAGATAATATTAATTGCATTTTCCCTCTGTGGACAACATAGTGGTGAGTTAGGGAACAATGTATTCAGGTAAGCAGTTTATAAGAGTTCCTTGTATTCAAAGCAGCTGCAGTAATACCCTTTCATATGTGTTGGGCTCTCCCCCCACCCCCACCAAACTAGTAAATTGATTTATGCAGCTAGCACGTGCTTACATAGCCTTTCTATAGCAAATCCTGCAGGATTGATATTTTCAGTATAGGTGGCAGTGTAAAGAGGAAAAAGCAGCTATAGCAGTTATATTTAGATCACATATATGTGTAAATACTACTAGCACTGATTTTAACAGCAGCTAAAAACATAAAGATCCATCCTATTTCAGAACTTTCATATTTAGATAGAGGAATCATTTTGAACCCTGCTACTATAATGTCCAGTGTAACCAGATGCAAACACTGGGCTAGATTCATAGAAGCCAAGGGGGTGCATTGTAGGTGAGATAATGATCAAAATGTACTGTTCCTTGCTTTACCTAGTTTTCTGAGTGTATAGTTTGTGGGTTTTTCTGCCATTTAAGAGACAATAAAGTCAAAATTAAAATTGCAAGATTCAGATAGAGCTTGAACTTTTAAACATATTTTTAATGTTCTTCTATTATCTAATTTGCTTTGTTCTCTTCAGTATCCTTAGTTAAAAATCATACCTTGGTAGTCTTATAGGCAACAATTCACTGCAGGGAGTTAGCTGCTGATTGGTGGCTGCACATTTATGGCTCTTGTCATTGGCTCACATGATATGTTCAGCTAGCTCCCAGTAGTGCATTGCTGCTCCATCAACAAAGGATACCAAGAGAAATAATCAAATTGGATAATAGAAATAAGTTGAAAAGTTTTATAAAATTGTATGTTTTCTCTAAATCAAGAAGAAGAAAATGAGGTGTTATTTCCCTTTAACATCTATAGTTGCACTAAGTGCCCAATGCATGAAACCTCACACATCAAGCGAGAACCTGTTGCTAAGATATTAAAATAACGGAAACTGCAAAGACTTAGGGAAAGTGGTAAATATAAACTTTTGCAAGTGTAGAATATTCATCTGTTTTGTTATAGACAAGTAGTTCACGGGATAGAACAAGAAGTGTTTTGTACATTTTTGCAAACTAAGCAAAAGCAGTGGGCATTCCAGGGGCGTGATCAGAATTTTTCACCTACACCTTGGATCAGCATGTGGAGTCATTAAAGGGACAGTCTACTCCAAAAATCTTATTGTTTAAAAAGATAGATAATCCCTTTTTTGTATAACTCATCCCCAGTTTTGTATAACTAACATGGTTATATTAATATACTTTTTACTGCTGTGATTACCTTGTATCTAATCCTCTGCAGACTGTCCCCTTATCTCAGTGCTTTTTACAAACAATAAGTGCTGACTCAGAAATAACTCCACGGGAGTGAGCACAATGTTATCTGCATGGCACACATGAACTAGCACTGGGAAAAGCTAATAAAATGCACTGAGATAAGAGATCGCCTGCGGGGGCATAGAAACAAGCAGACATTTAGAGGTATAAAGGTTATAAAGTGTATTAATATAACAGTGTTGGTTGTACTGGGGAATGTATGGCATTATCTATCTTTTTAAATAATAACAATTTGTAGTAGAATGTCCCTTTGAAACTCTCCTGCCCCTGAGAAGTATCTTGTCTTGCAGTCAAGTCTTAAAGGGACAGTAAGCACCTTGAGATTATAAAATAAAATATTTAGTTATGCACAATGAAACACCTTTGCAATATACTTTCATTATTTATTTAGCTTTGAAAATGTAGCAATTTTTGTATCTCAGAACTTAAAATGCACCCTGATGACTTTTCAAGGCTTACTCTGCTACATGTATGTCCCTGATTGGCTTTTTCAGATAACAACTTCAAATGAATGCTCTTTATACGAACATTCGGCTAGATTATGAGTTTTGTGGTAAGAGCGGTGTGGTAATAACTTGCAAGTTATTGTCACTGTTCACTTCCCTACAGCGCTGATATTACAGGTTTTCATAAACCCGGCGTCAACAGGCAAGAAGTGAGCGTAGAGCAAAATTGTGCCCTATACCGCACTCCAATACCAGCGCTGCTGAAAGCCACAGTGAGCTGGTTTTACGTGCTCGTGCACAATTTCCCCATAGACATCAATGGGGAGAGCCGGCTGAAAAAAAATCTAACACCTGCAAAAAAGCAGCGTAAAGAACCGTAACGCAGCCCCATTGATTCCTATGGAGAAACTAAATTTATGATTACACCTAACACCCCAACATGAACCCTGAGTCTAAACACCCCTAATCTTACACTTATTAACCCCTAATCTGCCGCCCCTGACATTGCCGACACCTACATTATATTTATTAACCCCTAATCTGCCGATCCGGACATCGCTGCCACTATAATAAACATATTAACCCCTAAACCGCCACACTCCCGCACCACAAACGCTAGTTAAATATTATTAACCCCTAATCTGCCGCCCCTAACATCGCCGCCACCTACCTTAATTTATTAACCCCTAATCTGCCGCCCCAACGTCGTTGCCACTATACTAAATGTATTAATCCCTAAACCTAAGGTTAACCCTATCCCTAACACCCCTAACTTAAATATAATTAAAATAAATCTAAATAAAAATTGCTATCATTACCTAAATAATTCCTATTTAAAACTAAATACTTACCTGTAAAATAAACCCTTAGCTAGCTACAATATAACTAATAGTTACATTGTATCTAATTTAGGGTTTATTTTTATTTTACAGGCAAATTTGTATTTATTTTACCTAGGTAGAATAGTTACTAAATAGTTATTAACTATTTAATAACTACCTAGCTAAAATAAATACAAATTTACCTGTAAAATAAAACCTAAATTGAGTTACACTAACACCTAACCTTACACTACAATTAAATAAATTACCTAAATTAAATACAATTACCTAAATTACAAAAACCCCCCCACTAAATTACACAAAATAAAAAAAGACATTATTAGATATTTAAACTAATTACACCTAATCTAATAGCCCTATCAAAATAAAAAAGCCCCCCCAAAATAAAAAAAAACCCTAGCCTAAACTAAACTGCCAATAAAAGGGTCTTTTGCGGGGCATTGCCCCAAAGAAATCAGCTCTTTTACCTGTAAAAAAAATACAAACACTCCCCCAAACAGTAAAACCCACCACCCTCACAACCAACCCCCCAAATAAAATCCTAACTAAAAAAACCTAAGCTCCCCATTGCTCTGAAAAGGGCATTTGGATGGGCATTGGCCTTAAAAGGGCATTTAGCTCTTTTTCAATTGCCCAAACCCTAATCTAAAACTAAAACCCACCCAATAAACCCTTAAAAAAAAATAACACTAACCCCCGAAGATCCACTTACAGTTTTGAAGACTGGACATCCATCCTCAACGAAGCCGGGAGAAGTCCTCAGTGAAGCGGCAAGAAGTCCTTAACAAAGCCGGGAGAAGTCTTCATCCAAGCCGGCAGAAGTGATCCTCCAGATGGGCAGAAATCTTCATCCAGATAGCATCCTCTACCTTCATCCATCCAGTGCGGAGCGGGTCCATCTTCAAGACATCCGGCATAGAGCATCCTCTTCAATCGAATTTTTCTTCCCGAATGAAGGTTCCTTTAAGTGACGTCATCCAAGATGGCATCCCTTGAATTCCAATTGGCTGATAGAATTCTATTAGCCAATCGGAATTAAAGGTGAAAAAATCCTATTGGCTGATACAATCAGCAAATAGGATTGAGCTTCAATCCTATTGGCTGATCCAATCAGCCAATAGGATTGAGCTCACATTCTATTGGATCAGCCAATAGGATTGAAGCTCAATCCTTTGGACTGATTGCATCAGCCAATAGGATTTTTTCACCTTTAATTCCGATTGGCTGATAGAATTCTATCAGCCAATCGGAATTCAAGGGACGCCATCTTGGATGACGTCACTTAAAGGAACCTTCATTCGGGAAGAAGACTTCGATTGAAGAGGATGCTCCGCGCCGGATGTCTTGAAGATGGACCCGCTCGCGCCGGATGAATGAAGATAGAAGATGCCATCTGGATGAAGACTTCTGCCCGTCTGGAGGACCACTCCTGCTGGCTTGGATGAAGACTTCTCCCGGCTTCATTTAGGACTTCTTGCCGCTTCGCTGAGGACTTCTCCCGGATTTGTTGAGGATGGATGTCCGGTCTTCAAAACTGTAAGTGGATCTTCGGGGGTTAGTGTTAGGTTTTTTAAGGGTTTATTGGATGGGTTTTAGTTTTAGATTAGGGTTTGGGCAATTGAAAAAGAGCTAAATGCCCTTTTAAGGGCAATGCCCATCCAAATGCCCTTTTCAGGGAAATGGGGAGCTTAGGCTTTTTTAGTTAGGATTCTATTTGTGGGGTTGGTTGTGTGGGTGGTGGGTTTTACTGTTGGGGGGTTGTTTGTATTTTTTTTACAGGTAAAAGAGCTGATTTCTTTGGGGCAATGCCACGCAAAAGGCCTTTTTAAGGTCTATTGGTAGTTTAGTTTAGTCGTAAGATTAGGAAAAGTGGGAGGATTTATAGCATTTAAGCCAAGTGTAGAATTATACACTAAAAATTATATATATAGAAGGTTTAACAATTACACTTTATTGAACATATATGCGAGACAAACATAACCATGAGGTGTTGTGTGGCAAATAAATTCATGGATTGGGTATATTCACTTCCAAAATCCAATTAATTAAAGATTATTATACCACAGTTCACCTATTATTAAAAAGGAGGATGATACTAATGGCTAATAGAACAATGGGAATATGTTCAATAAAGTGTAATTGTTAAACCTTCTATATATATAGTTTAGTTTAGTCTAGGGTTTTTTTTATTTTGTGGGGCTTTTTAATTTTTATAGGGCTATTAGATTAGGTGTAATTAATTTAAATATCTGATAATGTCTTTTTTTACTTTGTGTAATGTAGTGTTTTTTTTTTGTTATTTAGGTAATTGTATTTAATTTATGTAATTTATTTAATTGTAGCGTAAGGTTAGGTGTTAGTGTAACTCAGGTTAGGTTTTATTTTACAGGTAAATTTGTATTTATTTTAGCTAGGTAGTTAATAAATAGTTAATAACTATTTAGTGACTATTCTACCTAGTTAAAATAAATACAAACTTGCCTGTAAAATAAAAATAAACCCTAAGCTAGATACAGCTATTAGTTATATTGTAGCTAGCTAAGGGTTTATTTTACTGGTAAGTATTTAGTTTTAAATAGGAATTATTTAGGTAATGATAGTAAGTTTTCTTTAGATTTATTTTAATTATATTTAAGTTAGGGGGTGTTAGGGTTAGGGTTAGACTTAGGTTTAGGGGTTAATAAATTTAGTATAGTGGCGGCGACATTGGGGTGGCAAATTAGGGGTTAATAACTTAATGTAGGTTGTGGCGATGTTAGGGACAGCAGATTTGGTGTTAATAATATTTAACTAATGTTTGCGATGCAGGAGTGCAGCGGTTTAGGGGTTAATATGTTTATTATAGTTGCAGCGATGTCGGGAGCGGCAGATTAGGGGTTAATAATTTTATTTTAGTGTTTGCGATGTGGGAGGACCTCAGTTTAGGGGTAAATAGGTAGTTTATGGGTGTTAGTGTACTTTTTAACACTTTAGTTATGAGTTTTATGCTACAGCTTTGTAGCGTAAAACTCATAACTACTGACTAGATTGCGTTACGAATCTTGCGGGATAGGCTGTACCGCTCACTTTTTGGCCTCCCAGAAAAAGCTTGTAGTATCGGCGCTATGGAAGTCCCATTGAAAAAAGACTTTACGCAAATTGCGTAAGTTAATTTGCGTTAAGGCCAAAAAAGTGTGCGGTGCCCCTAAACCTGCAAGACTCGTAATACCAGCGGTAGTGAAAAAGCAGCGTTATGAGCCTTAACGCTGCTTTTTCACCCATACCGCAAAACTCGTAATCTAGCCGATTATAAGTTAACAGTGGTTACCCTTGTTGTCTGTAGACTAAAGCTCAGATTGGCTCCTTCAAATAAGACAAATGGTTGGTGGAGTTTGGCTATAGCAAAAAAAAAAAATGCAGTAGAAAAGATATTTTGTTTTATAAACTTTTAAGACTTAGCTGAAATGTAATTCCATAGCCACACAACAGAAATGTCTTGTAATTACAAGGACTCTTTTATAAAGTGTGTATTTTTTCCTGTTTTAATTATTTATAGAGATGTGCATGGGAAAAATATACTTTTCAGATCATTTCAAATGTTTGATTCGACAAAATTGTGTTCATGTCAGCATTCGTTTCAGCTTAATATTGGATTTGTTATCATTATTTCTAATGGGAACAGCAAATATATACAACTAAATTAAACAAAAATCTCATATTTTATCTTTTAAACTATAAAAAAACCCTATCTTTTAATGCTAATAGAACATGCAACTTACTGATTGCATTTGAGTCACAGAGGCACTAAAGTAACACTCTCCACAACTCTAGTCCAAGGGATTGATTGAAAATGGCTGAGCTTTCCCTAGTCTCCTCCCTCCCTATGCTAGGTTAAGGCATGAAAGGACAAGTCTGTAAACCAACATTTAGTAGCTAACAGCAATCAATAGTAATACTTTAACAGGACTGGACAGGGAAGATATGCACATGAATGGTCACACCTTCTGCAAATCATTACAAAGAAGCTGATTAGTCAAGCAATATTGCGCCTTCCCCCTTCTTGCTCCATCCTTCACCTTGTTTGGCACCAAATGGCAAGAAAAAATGAACAAATTGATTTGGTCAAGCAATCATTCTTTCTTCATCCATTTCATCTAATAATGTATTAATCTGTTCATGTATTTGGGGTACTTGCCAAATTGGCATACATTCTGACAAATTTGTATAGTCTGAAGCCAAATCTACATCTTTATTATTTATCTTGTAAGCCTTTAAATATATATATATTTTTTATGATGCTGGTATCATTCTAAGTGGAATTAGTTTATGCACCAAGAAGTTAACTGACAAGGAGTGGGTTCAAATTGCTTTGAACTTTGCATGTTTTGGAGTTGAGGTCTTGTGACATTGTTTTTCCGCTAGATATTAGTTTAATAAATTAGTTTAATTGAATCTAGGATAATGTATCTGCTTGGAAAGCTGGTGGTGGTTAATTATGGCTGAGATGGAGTCATTGCAGAGTCATCACAACACCACCAGATCTCTGGGCAGGTGCAATATTTGAATGCAGGTGCACTGGGTATGCAGCATATGCACATATGACATAAAACAGTATTAATGTTTACTAGAAGATTTTTTACTAAACAAGTATGTTGCAAAAAATGCATCTAATAAAATTCAATTTTGATTGTTATGTCCCTATTAGCACTGGAACGTAATTGAAGCAAGACATCACAATAGGTACTTGGTGTTCTTTCTCATTCAAATAATATTTAGTGCAATATTCCTCATTAGTGTATAATGACTGTAGAATTTTATAATTAAAAATGCAATTAAGATAGATAGAGTGAAAATCATAAACCAGGAAACAGCTTAATTTAAAAAGGATTCCTTGGTCACTCTTACATGCAGTGTAAGTCACTATGGGACCAGAAGTATATTTATTTTCCCTTGTGTAACGCTGTATTAGATATGATACATGAGGCATGTCAGAATCTTGGACTCACCTTGATAAACTGATTTATCCAAGTGCCCAAAGGATCTTAAACTCTATTTAATTTCCAGTGAAATTGCCAAAATGTTTTCAAAAACCTTATTTTTAACTGCGCAGAAATTTCTTGGCAATCACCATTGTCAGCTTAGTGGTAAAGAACTGGCAAGGTCCCCTAACGTGATCGTGTTACGTATCAGTCTGATCCAAGTGGTTTTTTGCTCTTTCTGCAAAAGATTTACCATGTTATGCATGAACAATCTAAAAGATCAGTATTTAGTAAATATTTTTATGCATGGTTTATTTTGGCTAGTGAGATCCAAATGCTATCAGTGTATTCTAATTTCTGGTACTGTGATCTTATTATTGCATTGCATTTGGGAAGTTTTCAAAATAATAAAAACATCTGAGACATTATTTTGCAGGCAGCACCAATAATTAAGAAGCAATCCTAATTATTACATTTTATATTTCACGCAGATACGTAATCTGAAATTATCATAGATTTAACTTCACCTACAGTCTAAATTTTAACAACCAAATATAGAAGGGATGTGACATTATATGGACCTGGAAGACCTAAATTAACTGTGACTTTCTATTTTATAGGAATGATCGTTCCAACCGCAGCTTAAGCCAATCTGGGTTACTGCAGCACCTCAGTTTAAATACCAGTTTTGGCTCATCCTGCTCAGATGCTTTCCCAGCCAGATGACAGTTCTCGCTATATCACTGCAGAATAAAAGCACATTTTATGGATCAGTGGCCATACTCTTGATCCTTTTCAGTAAGATGTTTGATGCTTCCATAATGCTAAATAAAACCTGATACAGAGGTATTTGGTAAGTTACAATGTGCTCAATCTACTTTAAATTATAGCTGTGTGTATAATATCTATCTTTCTGTCTGTCTGTCTATCTATCTATCTATCTATCTATCTATCTATCTATCTATCTATCTATCTATCTATCTATCTATCTATCTATCTGTATGTCTGTCTGTCTCTCTGTCTATCTATCTATCTATCTATCTATCTATCTATCTATCTATCTATCTATCTATCTATCTATCTATCTATCTATCTATCTATCGATCGCCTACCTACTGTATCTATCTATCTATCTATCTATCTATCTATCTATCTATCTATCTATCATCTATCTATCTATCTATCTATCTATCTATCTATCTATCTATCATCTATCTGTCTATATGTCTGTTTATCTATTATTATTATTATTATTCTTTATTTATTAAGTGCCAACAGTTTCCGCAACGCTGCCCATGGGTACAAGGATAACAGTACAATGGAAAAACAATACAATAAAAGACAACATTTTACAGACAAATACAGGGGGAATTGAGGGCCGTATTCCCTTGGGAATTTATAATCTAGATGGGTAGGAGGATGGGAAACAGGAGGTGGGGAATGCAAAGGTGAGAATGATATTAGGGAGGAGATAGCTGAGGGCAACTGTTAGTTAAGTGAAGTTAGTTTGTTAATAAGTTGGGTGATAAGCTTCCCTGAACAGAAAGGTCTTTAGGGAACGTTTGAAGGAGGAGAGGTTAGGGGAAAGTCGAGGAAGTGCGTTCCAGAGGGTTGTCTGTCTATCTATTTATCTAAATCTATCTATCTGTCTATCTGTCTGTCTATCTTCTATCTATCAGTCTGTCTATCTATTTATCTAAATCTATCTATCTGTCTGTCTATCTTCTATCTATCAGTCTGTCTATCTATTTATCTAAATCTATCTATCTATCATCTATCTATCTATCTATCTATCTATCTATCTATCTATCTATCTATCATCTATCTATCTATTTGTCTGTCTGTCTATCTATCTTCTATCTATGTTCTATCTATCGGTCTGTCTGTTTATTTATCTAAATCTATCTATCTGTCTATCTGTCTGTCTGTCTATCTTCTATCTATCTATCAGTCTGTCTATCTATTTATCTAAATCTATCTATCTATCATCTATCTATCTATCTATCTATCTATCTATCTATCTATCTATCTATCTATCTATCTATTTATCTATCTATCATCTATCTATCTATTTGTCTGTCTGTCTATATATCTTCTATCTATCTTCTATCTATCGGTCTGTCTGTCTATCTATCTATCTATCTATCTATCTATCTATCTATCTATCTATCTATCTATCTATCTATCTATCTATCTATCATCTATCTGTAAAATTAAGCTGCAGCAAATTTGAAAATATATATATTTAATTGAACAAGCTGTGTTAAAAACAGGAATCAAAATAACAAACTGTAACCAAAGGCAAGGAGCATAATGTGTAATGCATTTTGGCTGACAGACTGGTCATAATCTTAGATTTAGCATCCTAATACCATAACAAAGCTTAAAAAAACACTTCCAATTTCCCATTAGCTATAGCTCAGTTAGGACTTGACTTCTATTAACCCTTGATGAATCATATCAAATTAACATTGATATATAATTACCCATAACTTTCAGCATATACACTCTCTCTTTCACACACACACACATATGCACACACACACAAACACATGCACACGCATATACATACACACATACACATATACATACACACATACACACACATTTATGCACAAACATATACATACACACACATATACACACACATATACATACACATATACACACACATATACACACACATATACATACACACATATACACACACATATGCACACACATATATTGTACATACACACACACACATATATACTGTACATACACACACAAACACATGCACACACATATACATACACACACATATACACACACATATACTGTACATACACACACACTCATATACAAACACACAGACATATACACACACAAACACACACACACAGGCACACACATACATATACAAACAGACATATAATTACATTTAAACACACCACATACACACAACACACACACACACATACACACACACACACATATACATACACACAAACAAACAAACGCACACACATATACATACACACACACAAACACATACACACAAACACACATATACATACACACATACACATATACTGTACATACACACACACTCATATACAAACACACAAACATATACACACACACACACAGGCACACACATACATATACAAACAGACATATAATTACATATAAACACACCACATACACACAACACACACACACACAACACACCCACACACATGCACACACAAACATACACACAACTTGTTTTAAGTAAAACAGAACTGTAATACATTTTAAAATGCTTTATTTTAGATTGCCAGTCTTGCTTTATATAGACATCCCTGGAACAAAATATTAATTCTAAATTAAACATTTTAAACCCAAAAGTGCTCTAAAACAAAGGAGAAATAGTAAAGTTTTATATATATGTTAGTATGGACAAATTTTGTTCATGCAGAACTGCTGGCGCAATGATAAATGCTGACAGTGTATGCTGTCGGCATTTATCGATGTGCAGCGGACATGATCCGCAATATCGTATCATGTCCGCTCACACTATAATAAATTGACCCCTATATGACTAAAATCCAGCATTAAGTGCCTGATTGGCTATCTTTAACATCAGTCATTAATACTATGACAGGATTGGATAGGGACGATGATCAAATGAATCGCCAAACCCCTGTATATCATTTGCATCATTGCAAACCAAACAATATAACTCCTCCCCCCATTCCTGCATTTTTTAGTGACACATGGCATGAACAAATAAACAAATCAATTTTGTAAAACAATCATTTGTTTTTCGTCCATTTTGTCCAATAATGTATTTGTCTGTTTGTGTATCAAACAACTCAACAAATCAGCAAAATTCAGACAAACTGAACAAAGGGTGCAATAGAATATGAAAGTATTTAAACATGACAATATAAATTAAAGTCTAGTGAAAATAAGGATGTGTGTGTATATCAGTTGGTATAGATATATTTGTGTAGGTTTGTGTCATTGATAAAACATTTTTTTTTTTAAATAAACATATTTTACATATAATTTGTATATATCTGTGTGAATTCATTTTTTTTTTTTTCCATCAAATAATTTTTATTGTTTTCAAAAAGAAGAACAAAGAATCAAATACAAACAAACAATAGACAAATCAGTTCAGTTGTACCAAAAAATCATAAGCAGCAGATTACAAATATTTGACAGATAGTGATCACATGTGTAGCTTAGGTTAAAAGCTAGATGAAGGCTTAATATCAGTTTTAAACTCGTGAATACAGCTGAGACAGTTTAACCTAGATCGGAAATGGTCTCGCAAGGAGATGCATTAGTCAGGTAAGTCACATTGAGCCAGATTACATGGCGGATTCCCCCCTAAATGTATTATCATTATTTTGCTGTTCCCAAATGAAAATTACGTCTGAGATAACATCTTGCTTCCCTTTGTACGCATAGTACAACTTTTCGAGATCTAACATGTAGCTCACTTCTTTTATCCACATATTGTAGGTAGGAGGGGTGGATTTTTTCCAGAACCTAGGGACCAAACGTCTAGAGCAGCCAAGCATACAATGCAACAATTTCTTTCGATATAAGCAGGATATTTTAGGGATGTCACTCAGTAGCACTAGGCTAGGGGTAAATGTGATTGGTCTCCCCAGTATTCTGTCCACATGTCTATTTATGTTGTCCCAGTAAGAGCTAAGAAGTGGGCATGACCACCAAATATGTGAGAGTGCATCCACCCCCCCACAGTGTAATGATTTAGTAGAGAGTGAGGATGGATCACAACTGCAGAGTATGCAAAATAAATGATTTGTATCACTTTTGGCAAATGGACTATTGAACAGCATAGACCAAGCTGCTTTAAGTGAAGTTGTTATTCTCAAGTAATTGAATTGCAGATCAGAAACTTGTCTGGCAACAAATGATGTAAATCACATATGCTGTTGAATGTCACAGCAATAGTATAAACATAAACAAAGGCTGGATCAGAAGAAATGTAAAAAATAAAACAATTTCTTAGTAGCAAACTTTAGTGTTCAGCTAGCTCCCAGTATGATAAATCTTGATAAAGAAAAGCAGAGTTCCAGAAAGCAGGTAGTGTTGCTATTAGTGCTGGAGTAAGATATAACAGTTCAGTGTGAAGTGTAACTCTCAGTTTTAGACACTGTTAGTTAGTTTGTCACAGAATGGTATACACATGTGCTGATAGTCTTGCGGACAGTAGAGCAGCAGGGAAAAGCAAAGTTCAAGGTTTATTTGTACAGCACAGCTTAAAGTAACTACAGTGCTTACCCCCAGTCACCGGATGGTGTGAAATAGAAGCAGAATTAATTCTGAGATGTCCTTGTACTTAGTCCGTGGGAGGTTGTTTGTAGATGAGTTGCACTGTGTTGCAGTGGAAGAGAGATTGAAGTCCGCTGTGTGAGAAACGCTTCAGTGGCTCAAATGAGATAGCAACTCAGAGGGAGAAGGCAGCAAACACACTGCAGTATGAAATAAGTCTCTGTTGTAGCGTGCACGCTTAAAAGAAAAACTCGCCTCTGTAAAAGTTTATGTAGGCAAAATGAGCATATGAACCAGCAGTAAAAATAAGTAATCCCAAGGTAGTAGCTGGTTCAGAAATTGGAAGAAAAGCAGACTGGTTTGTTTTCAGAGAAAACACACAGCAAGTGGAAAACAGACAGACTTCAGAGCTAGTCTAGAAACTTAATAATTAAGCACCTGTCTGCAGTCAGCTGATGCCTTAAGTACAGGTAAGGCTGAAGTCAGGTGAATGGGAAAGGCATAGGTAAAACATGGAGTGGAATCCATACATAAGGTGAATGGGAAAGGCATAGGTAAAACATGAAGCGGAATCCTTACATACGCCCCCCTTCAAGCAAGCCGATCCTCGGCTTGATGTTTAGGTCTAAGAGGATATCGTCTGTGGAAACGGGAGATGAGTCTAGGTGCATCTATATTGGTATAAGGCTCCCAGGTGTCATCATCAGGTGAGTAGCCTTTCCATCTGACCAGATATTGTAAGACACCTTTATGCCGTCTGGAATCCAGGAGGTCTTGAATTTCATAAGTGTCCGGATCCAGGGGTACAGGTACAGGTGGTAAAATAGTTTTCACTGAAGGATCATCTGAAGCTGGTTTAAGAAGGGACACATGAAAAGTAGGATGGATGGGTATAGAACTGGGAAGGTCCAGAGTAACTGCATTTGGGTTAACAACGTGAGTGATAGTGAACGGTCCGATATATAATCCTGCTAGTTTTTTACTGGGAACAGGGATTTTGATATTTTTTGTCGAAAGCCAAACTTTATCGCCTATGGCATAAGATGGTGATGGTCGTCTGCGTAAGTCGTAGTATTTCTTCTGTGAGGTCTGAGCCTGTTGGATATTTGTTTTTAGGAAGTGGAAGTTTTCAGCGAGCTTCTGTAGTAGATCATCTACAGAAGGAGAAATTGGGTTATCCGTTTGTTCCAGGGAAAAATGTGGATGAAAAGCATAATTTGCAAAGAAGGGTGAAACTTTGGTGGATGAATTAACCGAGTTATTGTAGGCAAATTCGGCCAGATATAGGTATTGTGACCATTCATTTTGCTGATAAGAGCAATAACAGCGTAGATACTGCTCTAGCCATTGATTTAATTTCTCTGTTTGGCCATTTGTTTGTGGATGGAAGGCAGTACTTAGGCGATGATCAATTTTCAGTTGAGCAGAAAGACTTTTCCAGAACTTCGAGGTAAACTGAGTACCCCTATCAGTTGTTATGATTGAAGGAATTCCGTGGTATCTGACAATCGAATTTAAGAAGAGTTGTGCTGTCTCACTGGAAGTGGGAAGTTTGTTAAAAGGGATAAAATGAGCCATTTTGGTCAGGATGTCTGTGACAACAAGAATGGTGTTGAAACCTGAACTCACAGGTAATTCAACTATGAAGTCCATGCCGAGATGTAACCAAGGTCTATCAGGTATTTGAATTGGAAGAAGATGTCCATATGGCTTGGCCCTTTCCTTTTTGGAAGTAATGCAGATGGAGCAGTTTGAGATATAGTTTTTTACAGATGTTTCCAAATTTGGCCACCAGTAGGATCTGCTGAGAAGTTCCTTTGTTTTCATAATACCTGGATGTCCAAGGAGAGGTGGATCATGATGTTGTTTAATTAGAGCAGGTCTAAGAATCTCGGGGACATACAAGAGAGTCCCATGATAGTAGAGGTTGTTTCTACAAGATAGTCGGAGTTGAGGTAGCTGAGGATCTGACCGTAAAGCTGTTTGAAGTTGCGTCTTGAAAGTGGACAGTAGACCCAAAAATCTATCTGTGGGAATGATAGAAGTAGATTCCTGAGTGTTTGGAGGTCTAGGGTCTTTCCTAGAAAGTGCGTCCGCCTTTCCATTTTTAGAGCCGGGCCTGTAGATGATTTGATAGTTAAACCTGCTGAAGTATAGGCTCCATCTTACCTGTCGACTAGAGAGAGTTTTATTCCTCTGTAGGAACTCGAGATTACGGTGATCCGTGTAGATGATTATTGGTAAGACGGTGCCCTCCAGGAGATGTCTCCAATGTTCAAAGGCACGTTTTATTGCCAGGAGTTCCTTTTCTCCAACAGCATAGTTCATCTCAGGTGCAGAAAGAATTTTGGAATAGAAAGCTACTGGATGTAGTGGTTGGGATATACTGCGTCTTTGCGAGAGGACAGCTCCAAGGGCATAATCGGAGGAATCCACCTCCAAAATGAATTGGAGAGAAGGGTCAGGAAATTGAAGTATTGGAGCTGAGCAGAAGGAGTTTTTTAATGAGTTGAAAGCTTCAGTTGCTTTGGAGTTCCAGGTGAAAGGTGTACTGGAACTGGTGAGTACAGTGAGAGGTTTAGCAATTTGAGAGAAATTTTTAATAAACTTTCTATAATAGTTGCTAAACCCGAGGAAACGTTGTAGTTCCTTCCTATTTTTTGGTTGTGGCCAGTTTTTTACTGAATCGACTTTGTTAGCCTGCATTTGGATACCTTTTGGGCCAATGGAGTACCCCAAAAAATCTATTTCCTTGGTGTGGAATACACACTTTTCTAGTTTTGCATATAGCCTATGAACTTGGAGCCTGGAAAGTATCCAACTAACATGTTTAACATGTTCTTCAAGCGTGTTTGAGTACACTAGAATGTCGTCCAGGTATACGACCACACAAGTATCAAGAAGATCGTGAAATATATCGTTAATAAAATACTGGAATGTGGCCGGGGCGTTAGTTAACCCGAACGGCATTACCAGGTACTCAAACAGGCCGTATCTTGTCCTAAAGGCGGTCAACCACTCATCCCCTTCTCTTATGCGGACAAGGTTATAAGCCCCTCTTAGATCTAATTTGGTGAAGATTTTGGCATGTTGGAGGCGTTCAATGAGTTCGGGGATGAGTGGTAGGGGATACCTGTTTTTTATCGTAATTTTATTGAGCTCCCTGAAGTCGATGATTGGTCGAAGGGAGTTATCTTTGTTTCTTACGAAGAAGAACCCGGCTGCTGCTGGAGAAACTGAAGGACGTATAAAACCTTTTTTTAAGTTTTCATCTAAATACGTCTTTAAATGATCAAGCTCGGGTTGGCAAAGAGGGTAGAGATGACCGTAGGGAGGAGTGGTACCAGGTTTGAGGTCGATCGGACAGTCATACGACCGATGAGGAGGTAGAGTATCAGCTTCCTTCTTACTGAATACGTCTGCAAACTTCTCATATACTTTAGGTATGTGTGGAGTTTCTGTCAAATGGAAGAGAACAGAATGATTTAGACAGGTTTGCTGGCAATATGGTGAATCAAATTTTACTTCCAAAGAACACCAATTGATCACAGGTTCGTGTAAACGGAGCCATTGTAACCCTAGTACAATGGGGAATAGAGGAGAGGTAATAACATCAAAGGTGATGTATTCCTGATGTGAACCTAGGGTGGATACCAAAATGGGAATTGTATGCTGAGTAATAGGACCAGAAGAAAGTTCAGACCCATCTACAACCCGTATAGAGACAGGAGACAATTTAGTGATGAGAGGTATTTTATATTTTTCAACAATAGCTTTATCTATGTAATTCCCTTGGGCTCCTGTGTCAATTATAGCTTCTTTCGTCATGCGATTGCTGTCCCACTGTAAAGAGAGGGTTAAAGTACAGTGAATTGGTTTATCATGTTCAATCATTGAAGTCAAATGTAAGAGAGACTTATTATTTTTATTTTTACGTAGGGAGGGGCATTCGCGGATAGGATGGTTTGGGCTTCCACAATACATACACAGTCCTTTTGATTTTCTTCTAAACCTTTCTTCAGAGGTCAATGGACCCCTCCTAAAGCCTATATCCATAGGTTCAGGCACACTTGATGAAGAAGCAGTTGGAGGAGGATGGAATGATCTCTTGTAAGAAGAATCCCGAATTTGACGCTCTGACTTCCTTTCGCGAAGCCTTCTATCTATTTGCATTGAGAGCTTCATGAAGCCGTCTAAGGAGTCAGGGAGATCAGTTCGGGCTAGCTCATCTTTAACTGCTTCCGAGAGTCCTAGGCGAAATTGGTTTCTTAAGGCAATCACGTTCCATTGGGAATCAATGGCATGTTGTTTAAACTCCGTTATATAAACTTCAACAGGACGGTTGCCTTGCTTTAGTTTCCGCATCTTGCTTTCTGCAGTCAATTGTAAATTTGAGTCTGAATAAAGTTCATCCATGACTGCTAGAAAAGACTGTAGGGATGATAGAATAGGATCGTTGGTTTCAAAGAGCGTGTCTGCCCAGATTCGGGGTTCACCCCGTAGATAGGTAATCATTGTGAGCACTTTAATCTTATCATTAGGATATGTGAGTGGCTTAAGGTTGAAAGTGAGGAGGCAGGCATTCCTATATTGGCGATAGAGACTCCTATCACCATTGAACAAATCAGGTGCTGCAATCTGTGGTTCCACAATAGATTCAGCAGCTTTTGCTTTGGGAGGAGTTGTCTCTCTTATAACCTTAGTTAAAGTCTCATTTTCAATCTTTAGATCTCTAAGGCCTTGACTGAGTTCATCTACTCTTTTAGACAGGTTGTAAACGAATTGGGGCAAATCTGCTGGATCCATATTTTTTGGGCTTAATTATTCTGTAATGATTTAGTAGAGAGTGAGGATGGATCACAACTGCAGAGTATGCAAAATAAATGATTTGTATCACTTTTGGCAAATGGACTATTGAACAGCATAGACCAAGCTGCTTTAAGTGAAGTTGTTATTCTCAAGTAATTGAATTGCAGATCAGAAACTTGTCTGGCAACAAATGATGTAAATCACATATGCTGTTGAATGTCACAGCAATAGTATAAACATAAACAAAGGCTGGATCAGAAGAAATGTAAAAAATAAAACAATTTCTTAGTAGCAAACTTTAGTGTTCAGCTAGCTCCCAGTATGATAAATCTTGATAAAGAAAAGCAGAGTTCCAGAAAGCAGGTAGTGTTGCTATTAGTGCTGGAGTAAGATATAACAGTTCAGTGTGAAGTGTAACTCTCAGTTTTAGACACTGTTAGTTAGTTTGTCACAGAATGGTATACACATGTGCTGATAGTCTTGCGGACAGTAGAGCAGCAGGGAAAAGCAAAGTTCAAGGTTTATTTGTACAGCACAGCTTAAAGTAACTACAGTGCTTACCCCCAGTCACCGGATGGTGTGAAATAGAAGCAGAATTAATTCTGAGATGTCCTTGTACTTAGTCCGTGGGAGGTTGTTTGTAGATGAGTTGCACTGTGTTGCAGTGGAAGAGAGATTGAAGTCCGCTGTGTGAGAAACGCTTCAGTGGCTCAAATGAGATAGCAACTCAGAGGGAGAAGGCAGCAAACACACTGCAGTATGAAATAAGTCTCTGTTGTAGCGTGCACGCTTAAAAGAAAAACTCGCCTCTGTAAAAGTTTATGTAGGCAAAATGAGCATATGAACCAGCAGTAAAAATAAGTAATCCCAAGGTAGTAGCTGGTTCAGAAATTGGAAGAAAAGCAGACTGGTTTGTTTTCAGAGAAAACACACAGCAAGTGGAAAACAGACAGACTTCAGAGCTAGTCTAGAAACTTAATAATTAAGCACCTGTCTGCAGTCAGCTGATGCCTTAAGTACAGGTAAGGCTGAAGTCAGGTGAATGGGAAAGGCATAGGTAAAACATGGAGTGGAATCCATACATAAGGTGAATGGGAAAGGCATAGGTAAAACATGAAGCGGAATCCTTACACACAGTGTCTCCAGCATAGGGAAGAGGAGTTAGGGAATATGCTTCGAAGGCGATGTGGGGTAAGATACCACCTTGAAAGTAGTTTGTAATTCATTTCAACCATCGTTAGAGACAGAGAGGATTTTTTAGTTTCAGAGAAGATGTGAAGCCATTGGGCCTCGGTGAATTCTATATTTAACTCCCTCTCCCATTGCACAATAAATGTTGGTTTCTTATTAGGGAAGGAACCTCTAAGCAGCTTGTATATAGTAGAAACATGGGATTTGGTGATTGTAGGAGATGTACACAGAGTTTCAAAGGGGGTCAGGGGTCTTACAAGGTCTGGCTTATAAGTGCTAGTAGAAATAGTATGTCTAATTTGCAAATATGGGTACCATAAGTGAAAGGGGGCTCCCAGTTGGTGGTGTAAGTCCACTTGAGTCTTAATAATTCCGTTGTGTAACACTATGTGTGTCGGGATGTTAGTAGGGATGCCTGAAATAAGTGGCGAAGGAAAGGTATGTGGTTGCAACATCAAGGGGTTATTAAGTAAAGGGGTTAAGGGGGAGATCCGTGACGAGAACTGCTTATCCTCAGATAGAAGTCTATCCCATGTTCTAAGGGTGGCAGCAATGTAGGGATTCCCCCAAACGTCTGTTGGTCTTTGTTTACTTGGTATCCAACATTGGTCACCCAAATTCAGACCACCTGCTAAGCAGGATTCTATTTGGATCCAGGGTTTCCCAGCCGGGGAGTGCTTCCATGCAACTATACGGGCCATGTGGGCCGACTTGTAATAATTCAGGAGGTTCGGAGAACCCAATCCCCCATCTTCTTTGTGTAAAAATAAGGTGTTCCTAGCTACTCTGGATCTCTTATTATCCCATATAAATGTGTCTAGCATTTTTTGTTGTTTTCTTAAATACTGTAAGGGGAGGTCTATGGGGAGTACTTGAAATAAATATAGGTACTTAGGGAGTAGGTTCATTTTTATAGCGTTAATACGCCCCATCCACGAAAGATGGCCCCGTTTGCTCCAGAGTTTTAATGACTTACTAGTTTCCTGTTGAAGGGGCATGTAATTAAGGCTGAACAGCTCTGTATACTTAGGTGATATGTCAATCTCCAGGTAATGTATTTTATTCGTCATTTGAAATGAGGTGTGAGTCGAAATAAACTGTAGCTCTTCCTCCCTAAGGTGTATCGGCATTAACATTGATTTTCCCATGTTAATAGAAAAATTTGAGACTGATTTATAATCCTCCAGTTCATGTAGGAGGGTGGGGATAGATATTAGCGGGGAATGCATTGTAAATATAATGTCGTCCGCATACAGAAGACATTTTTGGTGGATCTCCCCAAAGGAGACTCCACTAATAAGAGGGTTATTTCTGACTCGTACAGCCAGTACTTCCACCACCAAGGCAAATAGTAGTGGAGAAAGAGGGCACCCTTGTCGAGTGCCGTTATTTATATAAATTACTTGCGAGAGTGTGCTGTTTGCGCTAACTCGCGCCGATGGGCTCGCATACAGAGACTTAATGCGGGATATTAAAGTATGTGAGAATCCAAATTTTGACAGGGTGGACCAGAGGAAGTCCCAGTCCACCCTGTCAAAAGCTTTTTCCGCATCTGTGGACAGTATGGCTAGGGGCTTTTCCATAGATGATGCAGAAAGTAAAGTATGCAACACCCGGATGGTATTTTCTTTAGCCTCTCTGCCTGGTATAAATCCGGTTTGGTCCGGGTTCACCAGGAAGGGTAAGTATTTATTTATTCTGGTAGCGATCAGTTTGGCATATAGTTTAATATCTATATTTATTAGGGAAATGGGGCGGTAGTTAGATACTTTGTCACAAGGTTTATTTGGTTTGGGGATAACTGAAATAGTGGCTTCCAAAAGGGATGGGGTCAATTGTCCTTCCTGGTCTAAGGAGTGATACATATTTAATAAAGGGGGACAAAGCAGGGACTTAAACTGATGATAAAATTTAGGTGTAAACCCATCGGGGCCTGGGGCTTTGCCTTGGGGGAGGTTTTTGATAGCTATCATAAGCTCTTGGGCCGAGAATTTCTCGTCTAATGCCTCGCAGTCCGACGCAAGTAGTGTAGGGAGTTGAAACTCGGACAAATAATTGTTAATTTTAGCAAGTTTGGTCTCTGTGTCTAGAGTTGGAAGGTTATACAGTGTAGAGTAATATTGCGCAAATTGATTAACAATGTCAGCATTTGTGGTATAAGTTACGCCCTCCGGATCTGTTATTTTATCTATAAATGTTTTGTAACGCTTCTTCTTCAGGGACCTAGCAAGGAGGCGCCCCGCTTTATTGCTCTCAATAAAGAATTTTGATTTGGATGTTAAAGCCCGCATGTGGGCGTTCTTAATTAAGTATTGGTGTAACTCCTCTCTAGCCTGTTGAGATTTCTGCAACAATATTTGGGACTGCGGATTTTGCTTAAGTTCTCTTTCACAGTTATTGTAGTTAGAGGTCAGTAAGTTATATTGGGCTCTTCGTTGCTTGCGCTGTTTATGTGTGTGCCCCATTATTACCCCCCTGATAAAACACTTATACGCTTCCCAGTTGTTGGTTGCTGAGGTAGCTAAAGGATCGTTAAAGGAAAAGAACTCGGCTGTCTTTTTAGCCAAGTCCTTCGTGATCAGAGGGTCTAAGAAAATTTGGTCGCTCAGTCTCCAATTTTGTTGGTATTGTGGCTTAGTTGACCACAGGAAGCTAGAGTACACCATACTATGGTCAGACCAAGCGGTATGGTAGAGCCTGGATTCACATAGGGAGGAAAGCGTCTGCTGTTCGCTGAAGATATAATCTAAGCGGGTGTATGAGCGTTGTGGGTTTGAGAAGAATGTGAAGTCCCTAGTGGTTGGATTAGCCACTCTCCAGGAGTCAAATAAGGGCATGGCTCTTATAGCCTGCCAGTTAGCTTTTATTTGCGAGCTCTGCATGTATGAATGTCCTGAGGAAGTGTCTAGCATGGGGCTCATTGGGAAGTTAAAGTCGCCGCCTAAGAATACCGGGCCTTTCGAAATGTCTAGGATTTGATTGATTACTTTGTGAAAAAATGGGGGTCTAGGGCGAATAGGGGCATATATATTTACTAGGGTAATGGGCCTGCCATAAAAAAGTCCTACTAGAATTAGTATTCGTCCATCTGTGTCTGAGTATTTATCGAGTAATACAAATGAGGTGCCCTTTCTAAAGGAAATACACACACCATTGTGCATTGTCGGCCCTGAGCCTAAAAAGTGTTGGTCATAGTGGAGCTGTGAAAGCTTGGGCTCATTAGTTTTTTTAAAGTGAGTCTCTTGCATCATAATGATGTCGACTGTCTTTTTATAAAAATCATGGAATGCTATTGATCTTTTCTGTGGGGAGAGAAAGCCCTTTACATTTTGTGTGGCTATGCGAAACTGGTTAGGTCGGTCTCGGTCTGTCATGTAGTTCTAGCTGCGATTGTCACAATCAGTACAACAAGTGATGGAAACAGTTATGTGTGGTGGTAATCTTCCTGCCACTGCCTGAACACAGATAAATACTGGTTTTTCAAGTACACTTCAAACAAAACAAACAATTAAACAAATAAACAAACAGTTCTCTAATACCTCCTACTCCTTGGACTGCAATTTGAAAAGAGGCTGAGGAAGGAGAAAGAAGGTCCAGAAGTAGAGAGTAAAGAGTAGAGGGATGGGAGAAAAGGGTAGTAGGGTAGGAAAGCAACTAGGGAAGAGAAGGAAGGAGCAAGTTGGGTTAGAAAAGAGGTAAAGATTAAGTAGAGGTTGTAAGAGGGGAAAGAGCAGCACGACGGAGCCTCCTCATCAGGCCAAGATCAGGAGGACACAAAATCAAGAACCCATACTCAGAGCTAGAGCAGAGATATGCAACAATGTAAACGTTTGAAACATGGTTAACTGTAGATTGAATAGACTGTGGAACATACAGTTACATAAAACGTATAAATTTCAATGCAAAAGTCTTCTCATATAACAATGTCCATTAGTTTAAGTTCAAGTTCAAGTTCTTCATTGTAAGAGCCAGGCTGACAAACAGATAAAAACAATTGCCTAGGATAAACAAACTTAACTGCTGAAAGTCTTTTCACATATTAATATCTCGTAGTTTAATTTCTACATTACATACTCACAACCTCCAGGAATGAAGATACTAGTAGATTACTCTGAAAGTGACCCCGAAGGAAAGGGCACCTTCAAGTCCTGTTCTTCTGTAATGTGTGGGCATATAGCAAATACTCCAGCTGTTTATGACTGGTGCTGAAGAGCATCGCCATGTTCTTCGCAAAACGTAGAATTATGGTAGAAAAAATGCTTGTTTAAGCGGTAGCCACTGGAGTGTAAGGATCTGCATCTGTGCACAGCTTTTTCCCGTTCTTTCTATCCACTACCTCGGACCAGAGTCACCTCTGTGGCCGTGGCAGGGGTGCAACATGGTCTTTTGGCTGTGGGACCGCTGCGTCCGGTATAGGAATGTCAAGTAGTTTACAAAAGTCATTCACTTTTTCTGGGGAGCTACATTCATAGCGTTTACCATTTTTAATGAGTTGTAATGAGACAGGGAATCCCCACCTATAAGGGATCTTCAGTGACCTTAAATGAGAGGTGAAGTTGGAGAATCCCTTTCTAAGTTGTAATGTCCTGGCCGACAGGTCTTGGCAGATTTGGATCTTGGCACCCAAGTAGGAAAAATGTGGTTGCGTTCTTGCCATCTGTAGGATTTTTTCCCTATCTTTGTAGCTCAGGAAGCACACTATAATGTCCCTTGGAGGCTGGTTGTCATTCGGCTTCCAGTGGTATGGGTTCAATCACCCGCTGGTTAGAAATAGCTAAGGATTGGAACATATTCTGTAAATATTCTGATATATCTTCACCCTTGATTGATTCTGGGATACCACGGATTCGAAGATTATTTCTCTGCGCTCTATTCTCAACGTCGTCAAGTTTATTTTCCAAGTCAAGGATCTGCAACTGTTGTGTTTCTATGGAGTGTGACATGGCTGCCATATCATTAATAATTTCCTCCCTGCCATCTTCCAGCGTTTCCACTCTATTTCCTAATTCATTTAGATCTTTTTTAAGTTCAGCGCATTCAGCTTTGATGCAGGATTTCACCTGATTAATCAGAGCCTCCATAGCTTTTAGTGTCACTGGTGCATCTGCGGGGTGCGAGTGTAAGTTTGAAGGGGATCTCAAGGGCTGTAATGTAGTAGTACTGTCAGACAGCTCTTCATCTTCACTGGAGGCTTGGGGAATTTCACATTTCTTTTTTGTGCTGTCAGTCTTTTTAAAGAAAGAATTTACAGCCCCTGAAGTCAGGGTTGTTTTTGGAGTTTTTTCAGGCTTGGTAGCTCTGCATTGTGCCATGGTAAGGGGTTAGAAAGAGATCTAGTTGTCCTCTGCTATATAAGTATTTGGCTGTCCGGAGTACAGCAGATTCATAAATTGTGCATTTATCTAGGTTAGGCAGAGTAAGGCCAGACAGAGTGAGCTTGCACTGTTATGATAGGGATGTATACTTTATGCAATATCAGCCCTGTATTATGTCATTTGTCTAAATATACAACCTCATGCTGATTAAAGATAGGTGCTGGTACCTGGGAGTGCTATTTACTTTGTATCTGCCATGCTCCCTTGTTTAAAATGGCGACTGCCACGTGGATACTGAAGTGCTTAATTCATGTTCCTTACCGGACACTTGTGGGAGAGAGTTAGGCAAGGTGCTGCATCTTTTCCTCCTCCGGTACACTTGTAGAGGGAGTGCAGGGTCCCCTTCTCCCGTTCTGATCTTTCAGCTCAGGCCCGGACTGTACTTTAGGAGGGCTCCATTTGCGGCCTTTACCGCCGTCTAATTGCCGGGTCCAGAACGTCAGCAGCGGGCTAAAAGTGAAGAGGACCGAGCCCCTCTCACCTTCCAATCGTTTAACGCATCAAGTCTGGGCACTTATATGGGCTTAAATCGGCCCTAGAGAAAGCTCCGTCTCCACTGCTGTCGGAGCTCTAGTTTAGTGCGGCCATTCGGTACGCCCGCAAGCAATTCATTTTTTTTATTTTTTTTTTAATTTATAATTTTTTATTAACAGTTTCAGTAATACATCATCAATCCATGCAATGGGTAATTTTACAATATGTGATAACCGTTGTAACATAATAGATATTATTTATGATATATGCTGAGAGGAAGAATGAAAGAAGAAAGAAAAAAAAAAATATCAACACTCCTTTGTGTTTTACTAGCGATTACGCTTAATCTGTTAAATCAGAGGGCTAAACACAAGTATACAATAAGTATGTTAACATTTGCTCAGCATTATGAGGTATATCGAGACCTGAAAGGTTGTCCGTTCAACGAGAGAGTTGCATGGAAGAAAAAGATCTTTTCTGGAAAGGGGCTCCTAAGTATGTAGAGTCCCAAGCCTCTGAAACCTATGCTTATGCGTAGAGGGAGGAAGAGAGAAGAGAAAAAGAACGAGAAGAAGAATGGGGGGAAAAAAAAAAAAAGGGGGCGAGGAAAGAGGCAGTTGGGAATGTCAGGAAGGATGGAATTACCTTATGCACCATAACGCAAGAGTCTAAGTATGTAGTGAGCGGTCTGGGTCGGGTATGTGCTGTCACAGTCGGTGTTCAAGGATGACGTCCCCTTATTAAAGTCTATGTGGGGGAGATGCGCTGTTGGTATAGTCACTGTTTGCTGGAATGTCCCCTGTCTGAGCATGTGTATTGTTTGTCTTTGGGTGTTTATGCCTATCCCATGTCTCCAACAAAAGATAGTATATTTCCAATTTGTCTGTTTTCATGAAATGGTATCTCTCTAGGGTGAGTAGATCCTCCATTTGAGTACGCCAATCTCCCAGTGTTGGAGGTATCGCTGATTTCCAGCGGATAGGGATAAGTTTTTTAGCTCCATTGATCATCATCAAAAAGAGGGATCTTGTGACTTTGTTTTGAATTTTTGGGACACCTAAAAACAGCAAAATTTGCATCTGTGGGGTTATGTCAATTTCTATTATCTCTGAAATTGCTGTGAACACAGCCTTCCAAAAAGCTGTGATAGCTGGACATGTCCACCAGATATGATGCATTGTTCCCTCCTGACCGCATCCCCTCCAGCATAAGTTTGTGATCGCCGGGTTGGTTCTGTGTAGTCGGGCGGGGGTAAGGTACCATCTGCTCAAGAGTTTGAAATGCATTTCTTGAATATTGGCAGAAGATGATGCCCTAGTCGCCGTCTGGAACGCCCTCCTCCACATGGGGGGAGAGGTATCAGTACCCACCTCCCTATCCCATGCCTGGGTGTAGGTTGGGAGTGTGTCTTCACTATTCACTAATAGAAGTTTGTATAAGAGCGATATGGTATGTCTGGGAGGGGCCTGCTGTGTACACAAGAGCTCAAAAGGAGTGAGTGCTCTATTCATTTCACTTTTATGCTTGTGTGTGGTAATAAAGTGTTTGATTTGTGAGCGTGAGAACCATGAAGAAAAAAGCTTTGGATCCCATTGCTGTAAGGATGACAATGAGGCTATATCGCCCCCTTCTAGTGCAAAATGTAGGACCCCATCTCGTAGGCTGTAGGGGTTTCTACTAGCAGCTTTAGCATGCGCCAAGGGAATCACGGGGTGCTCCCTAATTGGGACAAGTGGTGAGTATCGGGAGGAGATGCTGCCGGAGGTGGAGATTACTCTATCCCACTCTCGTAGTGTTTCCCGAGCGATTGGATAATGCCTCAGTATTATGGGTCTATGGCGTGGTTCTATCCAGGCCATGGTGGCTGTGTTACCTTTGTTGAAGATTTGGTTGTCTATGTGGACCCAGGCCTTTTGTGTATTGTTGTGGCTCCAATCTATTATGAGTTGTAGAATTATTGACCTACAATAAATTTGGAAATTTGGAAGGCCAAGTCCTCCCCTGTGTCTAGGTAGATGTAAAGTTTGTCTATTTATTCTGCTCTTTTTCCCTTTCCATATATAGTTATCTATGGTTTTTTGCATTATAGCAAGATAGGATGAGGGCAGAGGGATGGGTAGTGCCTGCAGGAGATATAACACTCGTGGGAGAATGTTCATTTTTACGATGCCCATCCTACCCAGCCAGGATATAGGCTTGTTGCTCCAGGATTGGAGATCTCTTGTGATTTCGTTTCTGAGTGTTTGGTAGTTGAATGCAAAGAGGTCGTCGACACTACTTGCCAAATTGATCCCTAAGTATTTCATCTTTTTTTTGGCTATACTAATATGGAGAGTGTTCTCCAAATGGGAGATGATTTGAGTAGGGGCCGATATGTTGAGCAGCTCTGATTTTGTAATGTTAAAGGGACACTAAACACATGCTTAAAATCCTTAAATCTTGCTCCTTCTAATCAATCAAAATGAGGTTAGCATGAATGTCTATGCCCACTTGTCATCTTACCCCAAATTGTTAAAAAAAAAGTGTTTTCAATAACAATGGTATACCTGTGCTCTATGGGTGTATGCATGCCGCCATATTGTGACGCGCGTTACACACAGGTACACCAGTCACATGACATGCACGCATAGTGTTCTATTATGTATTTGCTGCTTAGAAGGAATCACATCTGCAGCACACGCTCACTGTGATGAATACAACAGCAGCACATGTGATTCTTGCAGAGCGCGTGCTGCAGTGTTTGAGGAGATAATCTAATAGTAATAAGAATTTTAACACAGCAATACATAAGTTAGTAAATGCGGCGTCATGAACAAGAATTGAAAGTAACAAGCTCTGGGAAGGAAGGGGGAGATCAGTCCAGAAATAAACGATACGTCTTGCATAGGAAAATACAAGCTCCGGTTATATACAATGGTTGCTAAGCACTCCTGACCCTGCAGTGCATAATACTAAACTGGGAGATCCTTACCCTTCTAGCCCGAAAGTTAGATTACACCTTGGGCTCAAAGCATGACTCCACATGCCCGCTAACAAAAGGCAGCCTATTCTGTCACTGACAGGGAGCGTTTGCAAACTCCACAACTGCAGCCTGTTACCAGTGTCTGGAAACTCTACATACTGGGGAGCATGTTCAAACTAATATTATCAATCACTTAGCCGACTCCCTAGCTATATAGATATAGAAGCTACACGCTTGAGGATTGTTGTAGTAGAGTACATACCGGACACTATGATCTGATTGGTGCAATATCGCCAGACGCCCCCTTCACCTAGTTGTCAGATGAGCAGTGTGAAAAAGTTTTGTAGCACATTACCACTATTATCGAATCTGGTCAGTAACATATCTATATCAATTTGTATTAGCTCAAACAACATTTTCATGGGCCAACCATGTCATCTGTTTTACGAACATCTTTGAACTACTCATTGAGTGAGATCACAGTACATAGGGGCGTTTACTTAGACAATGATCCGATTGGTGCAATATCGCCAGATGCTGATTCCATCTGGTTGTCAGATCAGTGGTGAGAAAGAGCTTACAGTACCCCAATATTACCATCAATAATCTGATCAACATATTTTCAATAATGACGTGATTAACTTTTTATCCTATTGTTAGAACTATAAAAATGCCGATTATTGAAAATATGTTGATCAGATTAGTGATGGTAATATTGGCGTACTGTAAGCTCTTTCTCACCACTGATCTGACAACCAGATGGAATCAGCATCTGGCGATATTGCACCAATCGGATCATTGTCTAAGTAAACGCCCCTATGTACTGTGATCTCACTCAATGGGTAGTTCAAAGATGTTCATAAAACAGATGACATGGTTGGCCCATGAAAATGTTGTTTGAGCTAATACAAATTGATATAGATATGTTACTGACCAGATTCGATAATAGTGGTAATGTGCTACAAAACTTTTTCACACTGCTCATCTGACAACTATGTGAAGGGGGCGTCTGGCGATATTGCACCAATCAGATCATAGTGTCCGGTATGTACTCTACTACAACAATCCTCAAGCGTGTAGCTTCTATATCTATATAGCTAGGGAGTCGGCTAAGTGATTGATAATATTAGTTTGAACATGCTCCCCAGTATGTAGAGTTTCCAGACACTGGTAACAGGCTGCAGTTGTGGAGTTTGCAAACGCTCCCTGTCAGTGACAGAATAGGCTGCCTTTTGTTAGCGGGCGTGTGGAGTCATGCTTTGAGCCCAAGGTGTAATCTAACTTTCGGGCTAGAAGGGTAAGGATCTCCCAGTTTAGTATTATGCACTGCAGGGTCAGGAGTGCTTAGCAACCATTGTATATAACCGGAGCTTGTATTTTTCTATGCAAGACGTATCGTTTATTTCTGGACTGATCTCCCCCTTCCTTCCCAGAGCTTGTTACTTTCAATTCTTGTTCATTTACTAACTTATGTATTGCTGTGTTAAAATTCTTATTACTATTAGATTATCTCCACAAACACTGCAGCACACGCTCTGCAAGAATCACATGTGCTGCTGTTGTATGCATCACAGTGAGCGTGTGCTGCAGATGTGATTCCTTCTAAGCAGCAAATACATAATAGAACACTATGCGTGCATGTCATGTGACTGGTGTACCTGTGTGTAACGCACGTCACAATATGGCGGCATGCATACACCCATAGATCACAGGCATACCATTGTTATTGAAAACACTTTTTTTGAACAATTTGGGGTAAGATGACAAGTGGGCATAGACATTCATGCTAACTTCATTTTGATTGATTAGAAGGAGCAAGATTTAAGGATTTTAGCAGGCAGGTGTTAAGTGTCCCTTTAAGGTGGAAGTTAGATACTCGACTGTATTCGCTCAACTCAGTTAAAATGTCTGGGAGTGTGGATTCTGTTCTAGTCATAGTGAATAGTATGTCGTCTGCATACATAATCATTTTGTGTTCTTAGTCTCCTATTGTGATGCCTGACACTGATTGTTTATTTCGTATTTTGACTGCCAGCGCTTCTATGGATAAGACATAAAGTAACGGGGACAGGGGGCATCCCTGGCGTGTACCATTGGAAATTGTGAATGGGTCCGAGAGGGTATTATTAATTCTAATTTTTGCGGTAGGGTTGGAATAAAGTGAAAAGACCAGGTCCAGGAACGGGGTGCCGAAGTTCATCTTTTGCATCACCTCCCTAAGAAAATGCCAATCCACCCTGTCGAACGCCTTTTCGGCGTCCGACGAGAATAGGGCTAGCGGAATAGATCTATGCTTGGCGTAGCTTATTATCCGGAGGACTCTAAGGGTATTGTCCCGGGCCTCACGGCCAGGAATAAATCCCGCCTGGTCTGTGGAAACTAGATTTGGGAGGTATTTGTTAAGCCTGTTCACCAGTATTTTTGCCAATATTTTCACATCAGTGTTTAAAAGTGAAATAGGCCTAAAATTGCCCGGTTTGTCTGGTGCTTTACCGGGCTTAGGCAGTACAGTAATGTGAGCCTCCAACATTGATGGTGGAAGCGATTTAGATGTGAATAGGTTGTTAAATAGGGCCTGCATATGGGGTACCAGAGTGTCTTTAAATGCTTTGTAGTATTTGGGGGTCAGGCCATCTGGACCCGGGCTTCTCCCTGAGGGGAGGTCTTTTATTGCTTTTATAATTTCTTCTGATGTAATGGAGGAGTCCAGGGAATCTGATTCCTCAGGTGAGAGTTGGGCCAGGGGAAGGTCCGATAAATAGGTGGTAGTGAGTGTTGCCTTCCTACTTAGATGTCTCTGAGTATCTAATGATGGTGAAGGGGTGTCGAGATTATATAAGTTACAGTAGTACTGTCGAAGAATTTTTGCTATGCCCTTGCTATCTTGCACCGCTGTGCCGTTTGGGTCTGTCAATGTGTGGATGTACGTTTTGAGTCTTTTGCGTTTTGTCGCTCTCGCAAGTAACTTACCAGGTTTATTACCTTGGTCGTAGTATGTTTGTCTCAGGTTTAGTGCCTGCCTTTGTGATTCTTTATTAAGTATGTCCCTGAAGTCTTTTTTTGCCTGTTGCAGGTCTTGAGAGATTTTGGGGTCTAGAGGGTTTTTTTTATGCATGCCTTCAAGCTTAGATATTGTAGAATGCACTAGTTCATATTTTATTCGTCTTTCCTTAAGCGTTTTAGCTTTAATTTTTAGTAGTTCGCCCCTAACAACGCATTTGTGCGCTTCCCAGTTTATAGGGAGGGACGTGTCTTTGTAAGAATTGAAAGAAAAATATTCTGTCAGAGTAGTACCGATTGAGGCTACCGTTGTTGGGTCTAGCAGGAGGTGGTCGTCTAGTCTCCATACATAGTCCGTCAAAGGGGCCTCCGGCCAAAGGATGTCACACGTGACTGGTGCATGGTCAGTCCATGAGATTGTGCCTATTTCGCAAGAGTGCACGACTGGGAGACAAGTAGAGTCAGTAAACCAGTAGTCAATGCGGGAGTACTTATGAAACACATTGGAAAGATAGGTATAATCTCTGCTGGAGGGGTGTAATGTTCTCCACACATCGTGTAAGTTTAAGTCTGCAAGAGTGGTTTTAATTGTTTTCAAAATGTTTTTAGGGATACAGGATCCAGAGTTAGAGGTATCTAGGGTGGGGTACATTGGGACATTGAAGTCACCCCCCAACATCACCGGTCCTTTTGCATAATCAAGGATTAGTCTTGCTATCTTTTTAAAAAATGTGTGTTGTTGGGTATTGGGGGCATAGACATTAAGCAGAGTAATTGGTCTCCCAAATAAGAGGCCCTGTAACAATAAGTATCTACCGTCTGGATCTTTGTGCTGAGTTATTAGTTGATAGGCCGTGGAGTTATGCAGCAGTATGCCCACCCCTTTCTTTTTTTGTGGGCCTGATGCGAAAAAGGCAGTCGAATACCTGGAATTAAACCACCTTGGTTCCCTGCCCCTTTGAAAGTGCGTCTCCTGCAAAAAGACGATGGAACTATGTAATTTTGACATCTCCATGTACATTTATTGTTGTCAGTTTTAAAGTATGATCCGGTCTGTGTCTGGTACTCATCTTGTAGTATTAGGGTAGTCAAGGGTAGGGAGAGGGGGAAAAAAAAAAAAAGGGGAAAGGAGGAGGGAGGGGGGAAAAGAAATGAAAGGAGAGTACAGCTGTTAGTAAAAGAAAAGATAGAGTTGGATAGTATAGAAAATGAATAGGAGTAACTGGTTTTTTGCCAGTAGCTTAGCTTAAGATAGATATTTTAATAGTAAAAAGATTCAGCAGGGAGTTAGAATTGCTCCCTACTGAAGTGCACTGGTAAAGGTTAGTACACCAATGGGGATGTGTCCCGGTGGCAGAGACGGGCCGCCAAGTAGGCAGTAAGGTCTGTAGAGGCAGGTGTGAGATCACACCTGTCTCGTGTGATGTTAATATATATAAGTAATATAGGCTAAGGATTCTTTCAGTGGGATGTTGTATAAAGAAGGCAGAGCTTTGTCTGCAGTCTATGTGTTGTAGCGACAACTATGATTATTAGGTTCATATGGATTATTAAGTACAGTGGAAGCTGTGTATATCCCTATTTGGGTGAGAGAAAGAGAGTAAGCACACAACCATAACTCTGCTTACCTGCCACAACATTGCGTTAAATCAGTGGAGAGTACAACTGTTCAAAAATAAACATAACAACTTAAAGACAACAAGACATTTGTATTCAACATAGTTAACATTTCTATTTGGTTAAGGCTTAACGCTATATTCTAAAGTGGTTATTAGCAAGTAAGGTGAGAAAGATATCATATAAACCTTTTAAACTATTTGTTAGGCCTCTTTCCCTATACCAACTGTGAGAGTCTGTGGCATGTTAGGTGGTGAATCGCACCTCTCATGCCATGCTAAGGTATTTTCAGGGAGGGTGTTCAAAGGCATTCGGAAACCATCTTGCCTCTGTTGTTAACAAAAGAACAAAACCTTTTATAATTAGTGAAATCATAGTGGGCTAACATTTGTAGGCCCTCTGACATTTGTATTCAAATAGTGTCTGAATAACGCTATTCTACTATATAAGGTACCATAGCTTCCTATCTGGCTTGCTGAACTGCATAACAATACAAATAAAGAGAGTCAGGAGTCATTGGTACTTGCACTTTCCTTATGTATGTGGGGTCTCCACCGCAATATGTCCCGAAAGTTCTTGTGGGGCTATTCGTCCCCTTTCGCTGTTAATCTCTGAGGACCCTAGTATCACCGGATCTCTGGGTCCCAGGGTTGGGTTCTTCATGTTCTGGAGCTTGTGTGCGTGGTAGGTTTCCCCCGCTTGTCCGGAAGGGAGTAGGTGCCTCTATGGAAAGATGAGAGCAGAATTGCTCCAGGTCTTCTTCAGTCCTGTAGACTATGTTCTTATTATCCTTGGTTGCAATTATAGACACTGGAAACCCCCACCTATAGGGGATTTTGTGGGCCTGTAATGTAGATGTTAGAAATGCTAGGGATCGGCGCTTTTGCAGAGTGGTGGGGCTAAGATCACTGAATATTTGGATATTTATTCCTGCATGCCGGATTGGTTGCTTTGCTCTGGAGCTTCTCAGAATTTCCTCTTTGTCAGGAAAATGAAGCAACTTCACAACTATGTCCCTGGGAGGGGCCTTAGGTGGTGGTCTGGCCCTTAGTGCCCTGTGTGCTCGTTCAATTGGGATTTCGGGGGCACCTGGGGTCCCTTTGATAGTTCTGAATAAGTCCTGTAGGTATCCGGCGATAGCCGGAGGTGCTATCGACTCTGGCACACCCCTGATCCGCAAATTATTGCGGCGGCTGCGGTTTTCTAGGTCCTCAATTTTGTCATTTAAGGCAGCAATCGAGCTATCTTGCGAAGACACCGTAGTAGAGAGTTGCTTTAAGTTCGAAGTAATTGATGTGCTTTGTTCCTCTACTGTATTAAGTCTCCCTTTGAGTGTTGTTACATCCTTGTGCAAATCTTTGTATAGGGCCCTTACTTCATGCATTGCAACTTTAATGTCCTCTTTTGATGAGAGTAAGCTTAAATCAGCCTTTGTAACGTAGTCTGTAGGTAATTGGTCTGTGTTATGTACTTGGGCGTCTGTTATTATTTGTCTATCTTCTGATATTTCAGAATGTGCTGGGAGGGTCTGTTCTGCAGGCCTTAGGTAATGGCCTATTGTTTTAGAGGTAGTGCCCTTCTCCATCTTTTGGTTTTTCTTCTGCGGCATTACTGAGGGAAGTATCCCCCTATATACAGCAAGATTTGTCCTACAGTTATCGGGAGGATGCCCAATTAATGCGTTAAGAAAGCCTGCTGTGGTACAAAAGGTATAGCGGCAATGCCCCTGTTCTTGTGCCTTCTTTCTATGAGCCTCTCCTCTTATGTAATATTAATTAGGCCCCAAGTCCCTGCAAGTCTAATGTATATTGCCGTTATCAAGGCGTGTGTAGCAGCCGCCCTGACCCTCCGATCATGCCCCGTGTTGTTGTGAATGTAGAGCAATTATTAGGATCACTGCTTACCGGCTCTTGTTAGTGTTTGTGGCGATTGTCTGTTCCAGGTGTCTGAGCGATATCTGAGTAGCGATTTCCGGTGTTCGGTTATGATCCCCTGCCTGCGGGTAAGTCCGGTGTTCCCTGGAGTTGCGATATTGCTTATTTTTATCTCCCCGCAGAGAGTGCCATCAGACCTCAGTCAGGTCGCCATGTGGGTGGTCCGTGCAGGCCGTGATCAGCGCTTGTATGAGGACAGTCTGGGCTCTGCGGTTTATCTGTTAACAGGTCTTTGGGTTCCGCTCCTCAATTCTTTTTGCCCCCTATCTTATGAGAGCCACTGAGTCTTGAATTTTTCTAGATCTGGTTATTATTTATAGCCCATCCATGCCACCGGGCCTAAGAGCTCTGAACTTACACCGCCATTCGGCTCCGTGGCAAGGCTCCGCCCCGCAATTCATTTATTTTTATATAATATACATGTGTTCAGTTATGCTTTCATTTTAGCGCTAACACTTTGCTTCAGGTCTCCAGGCGTGCTTAATTTTTTCAGCGCTATTATGCATTGTGCTTAAAGGGACATGAATTCCAAAATTTTTCTTTCATGATTCAGATAGATTATACATTTTTAAACAACTTTCCATTTTGCTCCTGTTTAATTTTGCTTTATTCTCTTGGTATCTTTTATTGAAGAAGAAGCAATGCACTCCTAGGATCTAGATGAACACAATTGTAAGCCAATGAAAATGGGCATACAAGTTCATCCACCAATCAGCAGCTAGCTCCAAGTTATCTAGATATGCTTTTCAACAAAGAATACCAAAAGAAAAAAAAACAACTTACATAGTAGAAGTAAATTGAAAAGTTGTTCAAAATTGTATGATCTGAATCATGAAGGAAAAAATTTGGGTTTCATTGTCTCACTAACATTCTCTGGTAAACCTTATTTACCTTTCACTTGTAATACCAGATTTTATGCTATTCTTACTGCACTGTAGCCATATGAATAGCGCTCCACTTGTAAACTAGGCCAGAAATTTTATAAAGATTCCAAATTACATTTCTTATCAAATTTACTTCATTCTATCATTAAATTTGCTTCATTCTTAGGAAGGCAATTTTGTGTCTTTGTGGCAGTAACATATTTTGACATATATTCACCTGTTTATTTGGCAGTAGCACGCACAAAGCAATCATTTAAACCTATGATCGGAAGGGTGAGTAAATCTTTAACAATTCAAACCTATAACCTAACTGGGTCTTGTTTTTACTTTACAATCTTGTTATAGGGTATTAAACTGTTGAGAATGTAGAAGTAATTTAGTGTAGAAACACCCAACGGTTCCCAGCTTTGAGTATGGTTGCCCGGGGTCCGATCTGGTAATTTACTTAATGAGTGGTTTTGGGAGGGATGTGTTGACACTAGCTGTTGATGTCTTAGATTCCTCCACCCTCAGAGGCAATTCTGAAATATTGAATTATTAAAATGGGTAATAGAAATATAAGGATGCAGCCACACTAGGTCTGCTATAGACACATGCGCCGGAAATGAGGCGGGCTCCAATTCCCTCCACCTTGTACTTTCCTAAGCGAAACATTTGGTAGAAGAGCCACTTCATAAAAAGTCTTAACATTTGACAATTTTGGAAGCTTCCATAACTTTGCAAGATGGCCATAAATAACAGTTGAATAAATGTTGCAAATTTTCATATAGTAGATTTGTAAAGTATTAAATGTAAGAATACTTTTCTGTATTTTGTTAACGCAACAATTTATTTACTAATTATATTTCAAATGTTTTGTGTTATTTCATATTAAAATGATTAGTTAAAAATATATCAAAATCATTTTCTATAAAGATTAAAAAATAAATGAAAGGATGTAGTCTTCCTAGGATGGTATTTTTTGTTGTCGGAGGGCTGGAGTTATGGTCATGCGATGGGCAAGTGGATGTAATGTTTGGGTGGGAAATTACGAGTCACAAATGTGGCTGGGGATATCTAGGAAAGATCTTATGGCAGTCACTTAAAGCCAGGACACTGAGAAGCTGTAAGCAGGTGAGACCTCCAAACCTGTGACAATCCCACAGGATCTGGGTCGGTTGTGAGGTCGGTTACTGGTTATGCAAATTAAATGGACATTTTAACGCCAAAATTACATTCTCTAATTCTCACTCTAGGGGCTCCATTTATTAAGCAGTGAATGCTAAGACCACTGCTTCTTAACCTGTCCATCACCTTTTAGGTGGCGGATTGAAATCATCCTGATCCAATACCATGGGGATGATTGACAGCCCCTGCTAATGGCTGTTTGGCCACCAGTGAGCAGTGGGCGGCATTACCGAAGCATTTCACTAGAATCATGTCCGCTCGACATTTAATAAATTTACCCCTATGCTTTTAAAAGAAAATGGCAAACAGTAAAATAAATGTTGGCATCACTTGTGTGCACGTAAAAAGTCTATTATGTATTGTAGACAAAGTATATACATGTATTTATTCCTATGTTATGCCAACAGAAAAGATAATTTCCTGTGCCACCAGGCACACTTTCTCAGAGATCCTGACTAACACCAGACGCTAACTTATAAAGGAAAAAGGTTTAGCATTCAACCAATCATCATTAGTGTGCTGAGTAGTATATCATTTTCACCTGTTTCCTTAACCCTTTAGAGTAGACTATTACAATAGCTCTGGTGACTAAACGTAATATACATAAAAACTTTGAAAAAACATCATTAAGTTACAACATTGGCTTTTGATAAAAAAAAATTAAAAGATGAAAATAGGGAAAAAATTATTTTATTATGAAATCTCACAATTTTAGAAAAAAAAGCATGATTATATAATGTGAAAAAAAAGGGAGAAGCCCCATAAATGGGTATATTATGAGTAGACCACTATTTATTCCCTCCTGCGTTAACTCCGCTAGAAGAAAGTTTTTTTGCGCACGTCGGGTAACGAGTGCATTACAAGTTGAAAGGAAAAAGTATGTACATAAGCGTTTACCCAACGTGCACAAAATACCTTTCCACGCACACGAACCCAATAGCATTTTCTCAAGTGCGCTAACCTGACATTAAATATTAATATTTCTCATTTCATTGTATTTCACATTTAAGAATATGTTCTATTTATTCAAAAATACATAAACTGTATATATACTCTCTCTCTCTCTCTCTCTCTCTCACCCTCTCTCTCTCTCTCTCTCTCTCTCTCTCTATATATATATATATATATATATGTATGACATTTTTCTTAAGTAACTACAGCTAGATTATGAGTTTGACGTTATGATTGAAAAAGCAGCATTATGGCACAAAACACTGCTTTTTCCCTAACGCTTTTATCAATGGGACTCCCATAGCGCCAGTATTATGAGTTTGCCTGGGAGGCCAAAAAGTGAGCGGTTAACCCTATAACCACAAGATCCGTACCGCCATCTAAAGCCAGTAGTTATGTGTTTTACGTTACAAATCTGTAGCATAAAGTGTTAAAAAGTACCCTAACACCCATAAACTACCTATTAACCCCTAAACCGAGGCCCTCCCGCATTGCAAAAACAAAAATAAAATTATTAAGCCCTAATCTGCCGCTCTGGACATCGCCGCTACTATTAAAATGTATTAACCCCTATTCCGCCGCTCCCCAACATTGTCACCATTATAATAAACCTATTAACCCCTAAACCGCCGCCCTCCCGCATCGCAAACACTATTTAAATATTATTAACCCCTAATCTGCCGTCTGCCCACACCACTGCTATAATAAACCTATTAACACCTAAACCACAAGCCCCCCACAACTAAATATACTTAAGTAAACTATTAACCCCTAAACCGAAAGCCCCCCACAGCAAAAAATACTAAAATAAACTATTAACCCCTAAACCTAACGACCCCCTAACTTTATATTAAAATTACAATTTCCCTATCTTAAATTAAATTAAATTAAAACTTACCTGTCAAATTAAATAAATTAATTTTAAACTAAAAATTAAACTAAGATAATTATTAAACTACAATTAAACTAACTATCAATGAAATTAAACTAACCTACACATTAAAAAAATCCTAACACTACTCTAAATGTTAAAAAAAGTATCTAATTACAAAAAATAAAATAACTAATTACAAAAACAAACAAACACTAAATTACGAAAAATAAGAAACAAATGATAATAAATAAATAAATAAGTAAAAAAGAATTACACCTAATCTAATAGCCCTATAAAAATAAAAAAGCCCCCCAAAATAAAAAAAAACCCTAGCCTACAATAAACTACCAATTGCCCTTAAAAAGGGCATTTTGTGGGACATTGCCCCAAAGAATTCAACTCTTTAACCTGTAAAAAAATACAAACACACCTCTACAGTAAAAGCCACCACCCCCACAACCAACCACCCAATTAAAATAACTATCTAAAAAACTAAGCTCTCCATTGCCCTGAAAAGGGCATTTGTATGGGCATTGCCCTTAAAAGGGCATTTAGTTCTTTTACATGCCCAGACCCTAATCTAAAAATAAAAACCCACCCAAAAAAACCCTTAAATAAAACTAACACTAACCCCGACAATCCACTTACAGTTATTGAAGTCCCGCTTGAAGGTTCCATCCAGCCGGCAAGAAGTCTTCATCCAGACGGCCTCTTCAATCTTCATCCAGCCGGCAAAGTCCTCATTCAGGCGGCAAGAAGTCTTCATCCAGACGGCATCTTCTATCTTCATCCATCCGGCGCAGAGCGGGTCCATCCTGAAGACATCTGGCGTGGCGCATCCTCTTCATACGGTCGCCGCCCTAAACTGAAACTTCAATGCAAGTGACGTCATCCAAGGATTAGAGCTGCTAAAATCCTATTGGCTGTTCCAATTAGCCAGCTCAAATCCTATTGTCTGATTGAAATCTTTCAGCCAATAAGAATGCAAGGGACGCCAACTTGCATTGAAGTTCCAGTTTACGGCGGCGACCGTATGAAGAGGATGCTCCTCGACGGATGTCTTCAGGATGGACCTGCTCCGCGCCGGATGGATGAAGATAGAAGATGCCGTCTGGATGAAGACTTCTTGCCGCCTGGATGAGGACTTTTTGCCGGCTGAATGGATCCTTCAAGCGGGACTTCAATAACTGTAAGTGGATCGTCGGGGGTTAGTGTTTATTTAAGGTTTTTTTGGGTGGGTTTTATTTTTAGATTAGGGTCTGGGCATGTAAAAGAGCTAAATGACCTTTTAATGGCAACGCCCATACAAATGCCCTTTTCAGGCCAATGGGGAGCTTAGTTGTTTTTATATAGTTATTTTATTTGGGGGGGTTAGTTGTTGGGGTGGTGGGTTTTACTGTTGGGGGGTGTTTGTATTTTTTTACAGGTAAAAGAGCTGAATATTTTGGGGCAACGGCCCACAAACTGCCCTTTTATTTATTTTTTGGGGGGGGGGGGCTTTTTTTGATAGGGCTATTAGATTAGGTTTAATTCTTTTCTATTTTTGATAATTTGCTTCTTATTTTTTGTAATTTAATGTTTGTTTTTTTATGTAATTTAGTTTTTTGTTGTTAGGTTTTAGCGTAAGGCAGGTTAGGTTTTATTTCACAGGTAAGTTTGTATTTATTTTAACTAGGTAGTTAGTAAATAGTTAATAATTATTTACTAACTAGTCTACCTAGTTAAAATATATACAAACTTACATGTGAAATAAAAATAAAACCTAAGCTAGCTACAATATAACTATTAGTTTTATTGTAGCTAGCTTAGGTTTTATTTCACAGGTAAGTATGGATTTAGTTTTAAATAGGTATTATTTAGTTGATAATTGTAACTTTAGTTTAGCTCTATTTTAATTAAGTTAAAGTTAGGGGGGTTAGGTTTAGGGTTAGGACTAGGGTTAGGTTTAGGGGTTAATATCGTTTAATTTAGCTTGTTGCGATGTGGGGGGGGGGCTAGCGGTTTAGGGGTTAATAGGTTTATTTAGTTAATAATTGTAAATTTAATTTAGCTATATTTTTATTATGTTAAAGTTAGGCGTTAGGGTTAGGCTTAGGGTTAAGTTAGGGTTAGGGGTTAATGGATTTATTTATTGGTAGTGATGTGGGAGGCCAGAGATTTCGGGGTTAATAACTTTAGTATAGTGGCAGTGACATCATGAGCAGCAGATTAGGGGTTAATAGTTTTATGTAGGTGGCGACGATGTTGAGGCGGCAGATTAGGGGTTAATAACATTATGTAGGTGGAGGCGATGTTGGGGGGGCAAATTAGGGGTTAATAACTGTATGTAGGTGGCGGCGATGTCAAGGGCAGCAGATTAGGGGTGTTTAGACTCAGGGTTTATGTTAGGGTGCTAGGTTTAAACACTATTTTCTTTTTCCTCGTTAAGTGTTACGGAGCTTTTGTTTCCGCGATCGCAGGTGTTAGGCTTTTTTTTTTGGCCGGCTCTCCCCATTGATGTCTATGGGGAAATCATGCACAAGCACGTCAAAGCAGAGCTTGTTTTCTGTGTGGTATGGAGCTCAACGCCACCATATTGCCCGCACAAGCCTGCTTTTTCAAAATCTGCAATACTAGCGCTATAGGGAGGTGAAATAACACCGCTTTTGTGGAGGTTGTTAAAATCCCTATAGCGCTCAAAACTCATAATCTAGCTGTATATATATATATATATATATATATATATATATATATATATATATATATATAATATATATATATATATATATATATATATATATATATATATATATATATATATATATATATATATATATATATATATATATATATATATATATATATATATAGGTATAGGTATAGATATATAAAGATATATATAAGAATATCTATTTAAAAATATGTATTCCCTTATGTGAAGAACATTGGAATGTGAAATATTTACAGTAAATTCTTAGTTAAACACTTTATTAAATATGAATATTGCATAAATATGCTTTTACATGTTTTCAGCTACTTGACAGCAAAGGGCTCCAATGCACTTATATATATGTCTATATATGTGTACTTGTATTTATGTGTTTATATGTGTATACAGTATATGTCTGTAAATACATACATGCACATTTAAATACATATGTACACACATATAAACACATAAATACATATGTACATACAAACATATATTTATACATGCATATACATATTTAGACATGTGTATGTATGTATGTATCTCTATGTTAAGGCCCTTTGTCTGCCTTTTTGTCTTTTTCCAAAGACCTCATATCTTAGAGCCTTTATAACTTTTTGTATGCAATATTTTTTATAAATATTTTTATTAGACAATGTTATTATGATTGTAACTGTACTTTTAAATGTATTTTGATGTACTTTGTGCAACTTTTAACCAGAGCTCTGAAGTTGCGCTAACCAGACATGCATTAAATTCCATTGTGCTCAAGCAATTTACTTTCAACTCGTAATACGCACGCTACTTCCAACATGCACAAAGAGCCGTAATGTACCTCTTTTTGCTTGTGTGCAACAGTTAGTGTGCATCGCTACTGGTAATCTAGCCCAAAGTAGGTATGGTTGGGAGCCACAAGGCTGTGCTTAGCCAATAATAAGCAGCAGTTGCATGTACTCAACAATCACTGGTGGTTTCCTGCTTAGTTGCTGCAGTTCTTGTCCCTACTGAGTTGGACAATATGGGGCCCCCCCCCCGTTAATGAAAGTCTGGGCAAGCAATGTTCCCAGGCAGGGAACCTGCTCTCCTCCATTCATAGCCACCAAATTCTCAGGAGCAAGGGATTTTCAATCACCCTGGACAAATTAGTGGTAATTTGAGGTTAGGAAACAACAGTCTTTCCACACCACGAGTGAGCCTTCACCACAAGGACTCCCCAGCTACATTTACAGCTTCATAAAAGGCGCATTATTTGTTTAACTCTTTAAAGGGTAGGATCTGTAGCACAAAAATTGCGTTCTCTAAAAATGTAGGGGCCGATTTATGAAAGTGCGAGCCGACATGATACAATGTAGGGTATCATGTCTGCTGCACATCAATAAATGCCGACAGCATACGCTGTCAGCATTTATCATTGCACAAGCAGTTCTTGTGAACTGCTTGTGCAATGCCACCCCCTGCAGATTCGTGGCAGGGGTGTCAATCAGCCCGATCGTATAAGATCTGGCGGATTTATGTCCACAGCCTCAGAGCAGGCGGACAAGTTATGGAACATCGGTCTTTAAACCGCTGCTTCATAACTGCTGTTTCCGGCGAGCCTAAAGGCTTGCGCGAAAACAGGGGCGTCAAACTCCATTCAGAGCTTGATAATTCGGCCCCTTAGTGTGTAATTTTGAGTTGGACTGTCCCTTTAATGAATTATGAGTGGACAGGTCTGTGTTTAACCACTTTGGTGTCAGCAGCTCTGCAATGCATTACAGTCTATCATAGCAGCTAGAGGGTTAAACAATCTATATTTTGCTATTAACAGAAGCTCTTTTTTCTAGCCATAAAATAATAATCTAGCAATCTGTAAAGGATGATGTTACGGACTGTTAAAAAAAAACTGTTTGTATCTGCTGTCTATCTCATATCATATTTAAACATCACCCCTATGTTCTGCACAACTCGAGAATCTAAATATGTTAAAGTTCATTTGCAAACTTTCCTGAATATGTGAATTTTTCATGTACAACATAGCTTTCTATTTGCCTTTGATGGGGGATTATTTCTCTCACTGCAGGCATCTGCTGATTGATGCTGTGTGGCTGCTCACTTGCAGATATGGAGCAGAAGTTTGTCAGTATTTAAAATCACTCTTATGAAATGGTTTTGACTTTAATATTTTATATGGGCATTTAGTCAGACATGGCTGTATTTGCGAACATTACTGATCTTGACAAAGTCCATGCTACTATTACCTTTGCAAAATGCTATTTAAAGCATTTATATATTTGCCGGCCTTAACATTTCTTAATATTAAACATTTTTTTTATAATAAACTATAAGCATTAAATGAACATATTAAAGGGACAGTCTAGGCCAAAATAAACTTTCATGATTCAGATAGAGCATGTAATTTTAAACAATTTTCCAATTTACTTTTATCACCAATTTTGCTTTGTTCTCTTGGTATTCTTAGTTGAAAGCTTAACCTAGGAGGTTCATATGCTAATTTCTTAGACCTTGAAGGCCACCTCTTTTCAGAATGCATTGAAACAGTTTTTCACCACTAGAGGGTGTTAGTTCATGTATTTCATATAGATAACACTGTGCTCGTGCACGTGAAGTTATCTGGGAGCAGGCACTGATTGGCTAAACTGCAAGTCTGTCAAAAGAACTGAAATAAAGGGGCAGTTTGCAGAGGCTTAGATACAAGATAATCACAGAGGTAAAAAGTGTATTATAACTATGTTGGTTATGCAAAACTGGGGAATGGGTAATAAAGGGATTATCTATCTTTTAAAATAATAAAAATTCTGGTGTAGACTGTCCCTTTAACATTTTTTATGTATGTATTTATTTATTTAACACTTCTTCATGTTTCTTTTCTTGCGCAGAAAGCTATGTGCATGCATATCTGTCAAGTGCACATGCCCTGTGCATTTGCAAATTGTAACATTTGATATATAAAGCTGTTTATTTCAAATGATCTCTTTAAATGGACATAAACCATTCAAACATTGTTTAAGGCAACTTCAGAATCTGTTCTTCTTTACCTCCTGTGACCTGTAACAGACAGCAAAAGAACTGCCCATGATCTCAGGCAGTTTTTTTTCTTAGATGACAAAGTAACTGGTACAGCCAATCAGATGACATACCATCCACTCCATTGGGGAATAGCAGTGGGCGCTACCACTCCTGCTTCACCATGTCTACAGCAATGGTTTGTTTTAGACAGCAATTAACAAGGGAACATTCTCTTTCTTTTTCTTTCTTTCTTTCGAACTTTCTTTCTTTCGAACTTTCTTTTCTCTCTTTTCTCTCTCTCGTCATTTCTTTACTTATATGCATTTGTTTGTAAAATGCAAGAAATTAGGTGCTAAAAACTAGTTGGGTCTATGTTTAAGCAAAAGATTATTTTGAACCTGAAAATAAATAACGTTTACAGTTTTAATTGCAGGAGGTGTTATTTTAGTGCTAGATTGTGTGAAAAGAATACAGTTCAAGTCTTTGTCTGGTGCTGGCATTTTTTGCTTTTAATTATAGTGTTTTCAAACGCGCTTTCAATTAATATGGGTGAAGGAAGAAAGGTAACATGCTATTTTTAAATGTACGGAGTCACCTATTAGTAGGAACACACATAATCAGTTGCAGAACAAAGCCAAAATTGTGTTCATGTGAATTACGCTTGTAAGCACACTGCTTTGTAAATATACTGTAAGTGCCACAGTCTGAGGTTTAATCATAGCACTCAGATAATGAAATGTTCTACTTGTAATCTGGATCATCTGGGAATTCAAAGAATTGGAAATAGTTTATTTGCAGTAAGCAAGTCAATAAAGACTGTATTTGGCAAACATTTTTTTTTCTGCATTGTAAATCTATCTCTGCAGTTTTTTTCTTCATCTCCATTAGCTTTTAGCACTCGAAGCTCGGTAATACAATGTAGAGAAGTAGACTTATGACATCACAGAAATTGCCAGTAATTTTACCAGGAAACAGGCATATTGGGTGTTCTTAAAGGGACAGTCAAGTCCAAAATAAACTTCTATGATTCAAATAGGGCATGTAATTTTAAACAACTTTCCAATTTCCTTTCATCACCAATTTTGCTTTGTTCTTTTGGTTATTCTTAGTTGAAAGCTAAACCTAGGTAGGCTCATATGCTAATTTCTTAGACCTTGAAGGCCGCCTCTTATGTAAATGCATTTTGACAGTTTTTCACCAAAAGAAGGCATTAGTTCATGTGTGTCTTATAGATAACATTGAGTACACGCACATGAAGTTACCTAGGAGTGAGCACTGATTGGCTAAAAATGCAAGTCTGTCAAAAGAACTGAATTAAGAGGACAGTTTGCAGAGGCTTAGATACAAGGTGATCACAGAGGTAAAAAGTACATTATTATAACTGTGTTGGTTATGCAAAACTGGGGAATGGGTAATAAAGGGATTATCTATCTTTTTAAACAATAAAAATTCTGGTGTTGACTGTCCCTTTAATTAAGAACTAACTCCCCATGTTCACTAAGGGCCAGATTACAAGTGTATCGGTAAATATCTTGAAAGCGGTATTTGCACTGCACTGAGTAATACCAGAGCCCGCTAATGTGATCTGGTATCACAAGTTGAGCGCAATGAGAATTCAAGCTCACGTTCACATTGCTGGGAAGCATTGCACTCATGAGAAAAGTCTGAAGACGGGGATAACATTTCCGAAACGTCACTGGATTGTTTGTGTTAAAATAAATCTTTGTTAAGAGACCCGGTGAGTGCTTTCAATTTGGAGGATATGTACTGGATTTTAATGCACCCTGGGCAGCTGTGTTGATTACAAGAGGGTGCACAGAGCCCTATGGAGGAGTTTATATATAAACATATACACATATATTTACAGGGAACACACAGTTCCTATAGACCGCAATGTAAAAGCACTTTTCAGTGCGTTTTTTTTCTAGCACCCCACAGCTGCCAACTTTAAACTTTCATAACTGCTTTTTGCAGTTTAGCAATAGATGCTACTATCTTTATTTTTTAATAAAGTATATTACAATTGATTTTGGGGACATTTAGTTGACATTTATAAAATGAAACAGAGATCTGATCTCTGGTTAATTTTATTAGCACTAATTGCTACCGCGAGCTAGCGGTAGCAATAACCAGTCATTTGTAATGGATGGTTATTTATCACGAGCCCGCAAATGGGCAAATTAGCGCTCCACTTGTAATCTAGCCCTATGTCTGGAAAGATCCTTGCAGTTTCTTGAGCTTACCTATTTAATTTTTTCTTATATGGTGCTTAGTGACTAAAGAATGGAGAGTGATCCATACTATAATCACGTTTGTAACGCGTCTGTCGGTGTCGCCAGTTGCGCACGCATCCTCAAAGGAATGTTGGCAGCAGGAGGCAGCCAAAAGAATGTTGGCTGTGAGCGCTGCCAAAAGAATCCACCTGGATGCAGCAAAGTTGCATCCAGGTGGAATTCTGAAAGTGGCAGGGTGGTGGAAGAATAAGCTGCATCCAGGTGGATTCCAAAAATGCAGGGTGGTGAAAGAATCCACCCTGCCATTTTTGGAATCCACCTGAATGCAGCGAAGGCAAACAAAGCCTTAAAAAAACATGCAACTGCCCCCCACAAAATAATGAAAAAACACGTAACTGCTCGCAAGAAATAAAAAAACAAAAACAAATCACCAGCACGAAATAGAAAAAACTAACCACCCGCACGAAGTATAACAAAAAAAACTAACCTCCCACACGAAGTATTAACAAACACCTAAACTGCCAACCACCACATAGCAAAATAATAAAGTAATTAACCCCTAATCCACAAATTAAACAACTCAAATAACATAATTAAAACATTAACCACTAAACTGCCAACCCCCACATCGCAATAAACCTAATTAACCCATTAACCCCTAAACCGCCAACCCCCCACATCCCAATAAATCTAACTAACCTAATAACCCCTAAACCGCCAAACCCCACACCGCAAACAACCTAATTAACCTATTAACCCCTAAACCACCAAACTCCCACATCACAATAAACCTAATTAACCTATTAACTCCTAAACCGCCAACCCCCCCACAACGCAAATAACTAATCTAATTACTAAGCACCCTAACCTAACACCCCCTAAATTAACCCCAATTACATAAACTAAGTTACAATTAAAATAAAACCTAACATTAAATTACAAAAAAAAGTCTAAAATTACAGAAAAAAATAAACAAAATTATCAAAAATAAAAAACATTAAACCTAATCCATATGAAAATAAAAAAGCCCCCCAAAATAAAAAACACCTCCTAATCTAAAGTACCAATAGCCCTTAAAAGGGCCTTTTGTAGGGCATTGCCCTACGTTAAACAGCTCTTTTACATTTTAAAATTACTAAGTCCCTCCTAACAGTAAAAACTCCCACCCACCAAACCCCCAAAATAAAAAAACAACACTAAAAAAACTTAAAGTGGCATTTGTATGGGCATTGACCTTAAAAGAGCATTCAGCTCTTTTACAAGCCCAATAAATCTCTAATCTTAAAAATAAAAAAAAATCCTAAATCTAACCACCAAATAGGTACCGTCCGGCGGAGAAGTACTTTTTCCAGGTGGCTCCATCATCTTCTGTCTTCATCCGGAGTGAAGGCGGCGGAGGTACGCAGCTGGCTTACCCAATGCACGGATCCTCAGGGCGGTCCTCATTGGCGGTTCTTAGCGGTGGTCCTCAGCGGCGGTCCTCAGCGGCGGTCTTCAGCAGCAGTCTTCTGAGGCTCCTTTTCATGTGATCGTCTGTCGCACACTGAAGATTAAATGCAAGGTACCCCATTTTTATTGGGGTACCTTTGCATTCCTATTGGCTGAAATTTTGAAATCAGCCAAAAGGATGAGAGCTACTTCAATCTTATTGGCTGATTTGACCAGCCAATAGGATTTCAGTAGCTCTAATCCTATTTGCTGATTTAAAAATTTGAGCCAACAGGAATGCAAGGTACCCCAAAATGAATGCGGTACCTTGCATTCAATTTTCAGTGTATGACGGAGATCAGATGATGAGGAGCCTCCACTGAAGACCGCCGCTGAGGACCACTGCTCTGGATCGGTGTATTGGGGAAGCCAGCTCTGCACCTCCGCTCTGTTCTGGATGAAGATAGAAGATGATTGAGCCACCTGGAAGAAGACCTTCTCCGCCAGAGTTCAGGAATGGTGAGTACCTCTTTGAGGCTTAATCTTAGGCTTTTTTTTATTTTTTGGGGATGGCTTTTTTTTAGGTTAGGGTTTTTTGGGTTGTAAAAGAGCTGATTGCCCTTTTAAGGCAGTAAAAGAGCTGAAAGCCCCTTTAAGGCAATGCCCATACAAATGCTCCTTTAGAGGCATTGGGTAGCTTAGTTTTCTTAGACTTAGTTTTTTTTTATTTTGGGGTGTTGATTTAGTGGGGGGGGGTTTCTGTTAGTGGGTAATTGGTAATTTTTTAGGATTTGATATTAGTTTAGGTTTATTATTGGACAGCTTTCACCATGGAGAGGGTCACCCTAAGATCCAAGCTCCAACCTAATGAATCTCACTCATTACATTTGCCAAACCTACTCTACTTATGGGAGCTGTTCTTTTTCTGGGCTATGACCACCACTAGTAAAAGGAGGTGAAGAAAATACTTGACTAACCAAGCCCCAGGCAGTTGCAGCTATAACAGTAAACTTAAAGGGATATAAAACAGTCTGTCTTATTCTTGTAATAAAAAAGCACTGAGCAGTTGGTTACACTTAATAGAAATCCTGCTTGAGCGTTAACATCACTAGATTCCTGCTACTGCGCATATTACAAGTTTAAAGTAAAATGTTTTCGCTAACCCGGCCGAAGTTACAATATTGTGCTAGCGTATTCCTCCATAGCAGTCAATGGAGCGTGAAAAGTGGAAAAAATATAACAAGCTACTTGCATGCAAACGCGATTGCATTTTCTCAATTGTGCTAACCCGACATGAAAATATGAATATTTCACATTCCAACGTTCTTCATGTAGGAGCATATGTTCTATTTATTCATAAATACATATTTATATATATATATGGTGGTTTATTGTTAAAATATACTGTATATCTATACCTATATATATATATATATATATACATATATATATATATATATATATATATATATATATATATATATATATATATATATAGAGAGAGAGAGAGAGAGAGAGAGAGAGAGAGAGAGAGTTAGATCGATAGATAGACAGATATATATAGAACATATTACCCTATGTGTAGAACATTGGAATGTGAAACATTTACAGTAAATACATAGTTAGACACTTTATTAACCCCTTAATGACCGCAGCACTTTTCCATTTTCTGTTCGTTTGGGACCAAGGCTATTTTTACATTTCTGCAGTGTTTGTGTTTAGCTGTAATTCTCCTCTTACTCATTTACTGTACCCACACATATTATATACCGTTTTTCTCGCCATTAAGTGGACTTTCTAAAGATACCATTATTTTCATCATATCTTATAATTAACTATAAAAAAAATTATATAATATGAGAAAAAAATGGAAAAAACACACTTTTTCTAACTTTGACCCCCAAAATCTGTTATACATCTACAACCACCAAAAAACACCCATGCTAAATAGTTTCTAAATTTTGTCCTGAGTTAAGAAATACCCAATTTTTACATGTTCTTTGCTTTTTTTGTAAGTTATAGGGCCATAAATACAAGTAGCAGTTTGCTATTTCCAAACCCCTTTTTTTCAAAATTAGCGCTAGTTACATTGGAACACTGATATCTTTAAGGAATCCCTGAATATCCCTTGACATGTATATATTTCTTTTTAGAAGACACCCCAAAGTATTGATCTAGGCCCATTTTGGTATATTTCATGCCACCATTTCACCGCCAAATGCAATCAAATAATTTTTTTTTTTCACTTTTTCACAATTTTGTTCACAAACTTTAGGTTTCTCACTGAAATTATTTACAAACAACTTGTGCAATTATGGCATAAATGGTTGTAAATTCTTCTCTGGGATCCCCTTTGTTCAGAAATAGCAGACATGTTTGGCTTTTGTTGTTGCTTTTTGGTAATTAGAAGGGCGCTAAATGCCACTGCGCACCACACGTGTATTATGCCCAGCAATGAAGGGGTTAATTAGGGAGCATGTAGGGAGCTTCTAGGGTTAATTTTAGCTTTAATGTAGTGTAGTAGACAACCCAAAGTATTGATCTAGGCCCATTTTGGTATATTTCATGCCACCATTTCACCGCCAGATGCGATCAAATAAAAAAAAAAAATGTAATATTTTTCACAATTTTAGGTTTCTCACTGAAATCATTTACAAGCAGCTTGTGCAATTATGGCACAAATGGCTGTAAATGCTTCTCTGGGATCCCCTTTGTTCAGAAATAGCAGACATATATGTCTTTGGCATTGCTTTTTGGTAATTAGAAGGCCGCTAAATGCCGCTGCGCATCACACGTGTATTATGTCTAGCAGTGAAGGGGTTAATTAGGTAGCTTGTAGGGAGCTTGCAGGGTTAATTTTAGCTTTAGTGTAGAGATCAGCCTCCCATCTGACACATCACACCCCCTGATTCCTCCCAAACCGCTCCCTTCCCTCCTCCACCCCACAATTGGCAGAAAGTCTGCCAGTACAAAAATAAAGGGAATCTTTGTTTCTTTGTTGTTGTTTTTTTTAATTGTATAGCATATTTACATATGCTGCTGTGTAGTATCCCCCTTATCCCCCAACCTCCCTGATCCCCCCCAAACACCTCTCTAACCGTCCCCCTCTGACTTTTTGGGGGCCATCTTGGGTACTGGCAGCTATCTGCCAGTACCCAGTTTGCAGACAAAATGTTTTCTGTTTTTTTTTCACAGTTTTTTTTTTCTGTAGTGTAGCTTCTTTCCCACATACCAACCCAACACCCCCTGATTTAGCTTTTTTTAAAAATTTTTATTAGCGGTATAAACCTGATTACCTATCCTATTACCAATCCTATTTTCTGTAGTGCAGCGTTCCCACCCGCTCCCTCCCCGTGCACGCGCCCGCCCCCTCCCTATCGTGCACGCGCACGCCCGTGCACGCCCCCGGATATCCCCGCCCACGATCCCGCCCCCCTGCACATCTCCAGGGCCATCGATGGCCGCCACCTGCCTCCCGGTCCTGCTCCCACCCACAAACGAAGGAAGCCACCGATCTCCGGTGCAGAGAGGGCCACAGAGTGGCTCTCTCTGCATCGGATGGCCATACATTGTTATTGCAGGATGCCTCCATATTGAGGCATCACTGCAATAACCGGAAAGCAGCTGGAAGCGAGCAGGATTGCTTCCAGCTGCTTTCCACACCGAGGACGTGCAGGGTACGTCCTCAGGCATTAACTGCCTTTTTTTTGAGGACGTACCCTGCACGTCCTCGGTCATTAAGGGGTTAAATATGAATATTGCATAAAACATTTTTGTTATTAGATGGTGTTATTATGAGTGTAACTGTACTTTTTAATGTATTTTTGATGTGGTTTGTGCAACTTTTTTTTCAAGCCTAACAGTTAACTAGAGCTATCCCAACAAATATTAAATTCAATTGTGCTCAAGCGAACGAGTTTACTTTAAACTTGTAATACATAAACAGTCCCAATATACCCGATATTGCTGGCGCAACCGTTAGTGTGCCACTCGTAAGATAGCCCTTAGTGTTTAGTGAATGCAAAAGAACCAGAAAGTCAGTTTTGCCCATGCTCAGAAGAGGAAGACTGTCATTTATTTTACCATGTCAGCTCTCTCATCTTCCTGAGGGTGGTGGCTCATTTTGCAAGAAAATAACGGCTAGATTTAGAGTTCTGCGGCCAAAGGGGTGCGTTAGCTACGTGTGTCCCCCCGCACCTTTAAATACCGCTGGTATTTAGAGTTCACAGAAGGGCTGCGTTAGGCTCCAAAAAGGGAGCGTAGAGCATAATTTACCGCTACTGCAACTCTCAATACCAGCGGTGCTTACGGATGCGGCCAACTTCAAAAACGTGCTTGTGCACGATTCCCCCATAGGAAACAATGGGGCAGTTTGAGCTGAAAAGAAACCTAACACCTGCAAAAAAGCAGCCTTCAGCTCCTAACGCAGCCCCATTGTTTCCTATGGGGAAACACTTCCTAAGTCTGCATCTAACACCCTAACATGAACCCCGAGTCTAAACACCCCTAACCTTACACTTATTATCCCCTAATCTGCGACCCCCGCTATCGCTGACACCTGCATATTTTTTTTAACACCTAATCTGCCGCTCCGTACACCGCCGCAACCTACATTATCGCTATGTACCCCTAATCTGTCACCCCTAACACCGCCGACCCCTATATTATATTTATTAACCCCTAATCTGCCGCCCCCAACGTCGCCGCCACCTACCTACAATTATTAACCCCTAATCTGCCGACCGTACCTCACCGCTACTCTAATAAATGTATTACCCCCTAAAGCTAAGTCTAAACCTAACCCTAACACCCCCCTAAGTTAAATATAATTTTATTCTAACGAAATAAAATAATTCTTATTAAATAAATTAATCCTATTTAAAGCTAAATACTTACCTGTAAAATAAACCCTAATATAGCTACAATATAAATTATAATTATATTGTAGCTATTTTAGGATTAATATTTATTTTACAGGCAACTTTGTATTTATTTTAACTAGGTACAATAGCTATTAAATAGTTAATAACTATTTAATAGCTACCTAGTTAAAATAATTACAAAATTACATGTAAAATAAATCCTAAAATAAGTTACAATTAAACCTAACACCAGTGTTAATTTCATCGACTAAAACTAGACTAAAATGACTATAAAACTAAACAGATTCTGATGACTAAAATACGACTAAAACTAAAATGACATTTTAGTCAAAAGACTATGACTAAAACTAAATCAAAATTTGCTGACAAAAAAACATTTTCTGCAAGGTGTTTTAATCAATCCATATCCAATTACTGCTCTTTTGTAAAATTTACGAAACTTAATTTTATTAAATTTTAAGATAAATAAACACGTTATATACCACAACAGTTAAATCTGTTAAATCTGTATTGTATGTTTAAACCTTAATACCATAAATAAAAACAGGTTAATAAACCTTTACTCCAGGAGTATAAAATGAGTTTGGAAGTTCTAGAGCAGTGCTAATATCGTTGCCGAAAATGTTTCCAATTTGTGAACAAACAATTGATTCTTCCTATAGAAATATGCATAACCCACGAATATGGGTTTAAATTATGCTGTGCCTGTGCTAGCTGCAGAAACTTTTTGTTGTGTTGAGTTACTTGATACTTGTTTTAATTATTAACAGAGAACTGTTAAAGTTTTTATATTGGGTAATTAGTGCAATACAGCCAATACAGTTTACAGTTTTGTTTTTTTATATTTTAAAGTTGCACTTCTGTTTGTTTATGAAACTTGGTTTTATTTCATTTTAAGTTTAATAAAGATGTTACACATCACAACGGCTAAATCTGTGTCTGTATTGCATGTTTAAACCTTAATACCATAAATATTACCATGTGTTATGTTTACTCCTGGAGTATATAATCAGTTTGCAAATTTTAGAGAAATGCTTAAATAATGCATTACACTTTAACTAAACCCCTTAGATTTTAGTCGACTAAAATCTATTTGAGATTTAGTCGACTAAAATCTACTGGAGATTCAATCGACTAAAACTAAACTAAAACTAACAAACACTAAATTACACAAAATAAAAAAATAAATTATCAGATATTACACCTAATCTAAGAGCCCTATCAAAATAAAAAAGCCCCCCAAAAATAAAAAAACCCTAGCCTAAACTAAACTATCAATAGCTCTTAAAAGGGCCTTTTGCGGGGCATTGCCCCAAAGTAATAAGCTTTTTTACCTTTAAAAAAAAATACAAACAACCCCCCAACAGTTAAACCCACCACCCACACAACCAACCACCCAAATAAAAAGCTAACTAAAAAAAACTAAGCTCCCCTTTGCCCTGAAAAGGACATTTGGATGGGCATTGCCCTTAAAAGGGCATTTAGCTCTTTTGCAGCCCAAACCCATAATTGAAAAAATAAACCCACCCAATACACCCTTAAAAAATTCCTAACACTAACCCCCGAAGATTCACTTATCAGGAGAAGTCTTCATCCAAGCAGCAAGATGTCCTCAACGAAGCCGACAGAAGTGGTCCTCCAGATGGGCAGAAGTGGTCCTCCAGACGAGCAAAAGTCTTCATCCAGACGGCATCTTCTATCTTCATCCTTCTGGCACGGAGCTGGTCCATCTTCAAGACATCCGACGCGGAGCATCCTCTTCAAACGACAGCTTCTTCGTAATGAATATCTCTTTAAGTGACGTCATCCAAGATGGCGTCGCTTAGATTCTGATTGGCTTATAGCATTTTATCAGCCAATTGGAATTAAGATAGAAAAAATCCTATTGGCTGATTGTATCAGTCAATAGGATTGAACTTCAATCTTAATGGCTGATCCAATCAGCCAATAGGATTGAGCTTGCATTCTATTGGCTGATTGGAACATCAGCCAATAGGAGTTTTTCTACCTTAATTCCGATTGACTGATAGAATTCTATCAGCCAATCGGAATCTAAGGGACGCCATCTTGGATGATGTCACTTAAAGAGATATTCATTACAAAGAAGTCGTCGTTTGAAGAGGATGCTCCGCGTTGGATGTCTTGAAGATAGACCCGCTCTGCGCCGGAAGGATGAAGATAGAAGATGCCGTCTGGATGAAGACTTCTGCCCGTCTGGAGGACCACTTCTGCCCATCTGGAGTACCACTTCTGCCGGCTTCGTTGAGGACATCTTGCCTCTTGGATGAAGACTTCTCCCGGTAAGTAAATCTTTGAGGGTTGGCGTTAGGATTTTTTTAAGGGTGTATTGGGTGGGTTTATTTTTTAGATTAGGGGTTTGGGCTGCAAAAGAGCTAAATGCCCTTTTAAAGGCAATGCCCATCCAAATGCCCTTTCAGGGCAATGGGGAGCTTAGGTTTTTTAGTTAGCTTTTCATTTGGGAGGTTGGTTGTGTGGGTGGTGGATTTTACTGTTGGGGGTTGTTTGTATTATTTTTCTACAGGTAAAAGAGCTGATTACTTTGGGGCAATGCCCCACAAAAGGCCCCTATAAGGGCTATTGATAGTTTAGTTTAGGCTAGGGTTTTTTTTATTTTGGGGTGCTTTTTTATTTTGATAGCGCTATTAGATTAGGTGTAATTAGTTTAAAGATCTGTAATTTGTTTTTTATTTTCTGTAATTTAGTGTTTGTTTTTGTGATCTAGCTAATTTAATTTAATGCATTTAATTGTATTTAATTTAGTTAATTTATTTAATTGTAGTGTAGTGTTAGGTGTTAGTGTAACATAGGTTAGGTTTTATTTTACAGGTAAATTTGTCTTCATTTTAGCTAGGTAGTTATTAAATAGTTAATAACTATCTAATAACTATTCTACCCAGTTAAAATAAATACAAACTTGCCTGTAAAATAAAAATAAACCCTAAGCTAGATACAATGTAACTATTAGTTATATTGTAGCTAGCTTAGGGTTTATTTTATAGGTAAGTATTTAATTTTAAATAGGAATAATGTAGTTAATGATAGTAATTTTATTTAGATTTATTTAAATTATATTTCAATTAGGGGTGTTAGGGTTAGGGTTAGACTTAGGTTTAGGGCTTAATAAATTTAATATAGTGTCGGCGACGTTGGGGGCGGAAGATTAGGGGTTAATATATATAATGTATGTGGCGGCAATGTTAGGGGCGGCAGATTAGGTGTTAATAATATTTAACTAGTGTTTGCGAGGCGGGAGTGTGGCGGTTTAGGGGTTAATATGTAGTTTAATGGTGTTAGTGTACTTTTTAGCACTTAAGTTATGAGTTTTATGCTACGGCGTTGTAGTGTAAAACTCATAACTACTGACTTTAGAATGCGTTTACGTAAGTCGTTTTGCGGTAAGGCCAAACGTGTGCGGTGTCCCTAAACCTGCAAAACTCGTAATAGCAGCGGTAGTGGAAAAGCAGCCTTAGGACCTGTTAACGCTGCTTTTTCAGCTTAACGCAAAACTCGTAATCTAGCCGAAGGTTTTAACTTTCCCTTTAAACAAGATGCAAACCTTTCACAGACATGTTTTTTTTTTAGTCATAAACAGTTTTTTTTCCAGTCTTAGCAGATATATCCAGTATTATATCAGTGTATGCCCTGACACATAGTTGTTTCAATGAACATTAAGGTAAGTGTGGTCTGTGATGTCATAATTGTCAGTAGTATAAACATTTGCTGGATCAGCCATTCCACTGGTCTATGATGTCATAATTGTCAGTAGTATAAACATTTGCTGGATCAGCCATTTTACTGGTCTATGATGTCATAATTGTCAGCAGTATAAACATTTGCTGGATCAGCCATTTCACTGTTCTATGATGTCATAATTATCAGTAGTATAAACATTGCTGGATTAGCCATTTCACTTGTCTTTAGACTCTAAGCTTAGCTTGTGGTTCAAGGCTTGGCAATCATGCTGAAAATAGGTATTATTTTCTGCTTCCTTTACTTCCTCTCATTCCTCCCCATAATCATGCCTCCCCCACAGACCTCCCTCTCACCCCTCTCCCTCATTCCGCCCCATCTCTCCTTACCTCAATCATCTCCCTCTTCTTTCTCTCTCCCTCTTTTCTTTTCATCTTTTCTCTCTCCCTTTAAATTTCTCTCCCCCTCTATTCTTTCTCCATCGTTTCTCTCCCCCTCTTTTTTCTCTCCCTCTATTCTCTCTCCTTCTTTTCTCAAGACCTCTATTCTCTCCCCCTCTATTCTCTCCCCCTCTATTCTTTCTCCATCTATTATATGTCCCTCTGTTCTTTCTAACTCTATTCTTTCTTCCTCTATTCTCTCTCCTTCTTTTTTATCTCCCTCTATTCTCTCTCCCTCTTTATTCTGTCCCTCTATTCTCTCTCCTTCTTATCTCAAAACTTCTATTCTCTCCCCCTCTATTCTCTCCCCCTCAATTCTTTCTCCATCTTTTCTATGTCCCTCTGTTTTTTCTAACTCTATTCTTTCTTCCTCAATTTTCTCTCCCTCTTTTTTCTCTACCTCTTTTCTCTCTCCCCGTTTTTTCTCTCCCTCCTTCCTGTCTCGAAACCCCTATCGTCTACTTTCTGTTATTACCTTCTCTCTTCTCCTCTACTTTCTCCTTCTCCATTTCTCCATCCCCCTCTTCCCTTCCCTCTTTCTCCTTCACTGTTTCCTCTTCCTTACCTTTCCCCTTCCCTAACTTTCCCTCCCTTGTATGCCAATGTCTCCTTCCATTGATTCCTATATATTTCTCCTTCCCTCTTTTCCCTTCCCTCTCTCTCCTTCCCTTTTTACCTCTTCCTCATCCCTCCCCTTTCTTCCCTCTCCCCTTCCCTTTATATATATATATATATATATATATATACATACACATACATAAAGTAGGCGCATGGAAGTCATGGTGCTGCTGTTAACCAGTCATTAAAGATGACACAGGGCATAGTAACCTGCTGCAGTTGATCACAAAACCAACAAAAGCTACAAGAGACACAAGACAAAGTAACACTGAATGTGCTGGTGCTGATGATAGTAAGATTGGGCATTAAGACACTGCAAAAGACACAGATAAGGTAAGCTGAATTGTCTCACTGCAGGGGCATGGAGTTCATGGTGTGGTGACACTGAATTTCTTGCTGCTTTTAACCATTCATTACAGATGACAAAGGTCATAGTAACCTGCTCCATTTAAAGACAAGACCAGTCATTCTAACAGAAGCTACAAGAGACACAAGACAAAGTAACTCTGAATGTGTTGGTGCAGATGACAGTAAGATTGGCCATTAAGTCACTACAGAAGACACAGACCAGACACGGTAACCTGAATTGTCTCACTGCTGTTGAACACAAGATCAGCCATTCCAGCTGAAGCTACAAGAGACACAAGACAAAGTAACTCTGAATGTGCCAAGACTGCAGCCGGGGAGAGATGGTATCTGCCTTCATATGGTAAGGGAGCACTGATCGTGGCACTACACGCAACCACAACCGCAATGTCTTACTGCTGATGAACGCAAAATCAGTCATTCCAGCCGAAGCTGCAGGGGCATGGACCTCCTGGTGTGGTAACCCTGAATGTCTTCCTGCTATCAACCAGCAATTACCGAGGACACAGGGCATAGTAACCTGCTGCTATTAAACACAAGATCAGTCATTCCGGATGAAGCTGCAGAACTAACAGGACATTGCAACCCTGAATGTATAGTAATAAAATCAATAAATGCATAAATGATAAAAAAAGAAAAAAAATCTCTATTTTTTATTTTAGTAAATTTAAATATGGCTACAGGCTAAACACATTTAATTTAATTTAGAAAAGTTTCAAATTGTTAGAGGGTAACTGGCTAAAAACAAAATCTAGGGGTATATTTATTAATGTATAAATTGATGTAGCGTATCATGTCCGCTGCACATTGATAAATGCCGACAACATACGCTGTTGGCATTTATCATTGCACCAGCAGTATTAGGTGTTTTCTAATCTAATACAGGATCACACAGGTGTATAGATGTGTGCAAATCTAATACAGGTCTCACACAGGTGTATAGATGTGTGCAAATCTAATACAGGTCTCACACAGGTGTATAGATGTGTGCTAATCTAATACAGGTATCACACAGGTGTATAGATGTGTACTAATCTAATACAGGATCACACATGTGTATGGATGTGTACTAATCTAATACAGGTATCACACAGGTGTATAGATGTTTGTTAATATAATACAGGATCACACAGGTGTATAAATGTTTGTTAATCTAATACAGGATCACACAGGTGTATAAATGATTGTTAATCGAATAGAGGATCAAACAGGTATATAGATGTTTGCTAATCTAATACAGGATCACACAGGTGTATGGATGTTTGATAATCTAATACAGGATCACACAGGTGTATGGATGTTTGCTAATCTAATACAGGATCACACAGGTGTATGGATGTTTGCTATTCTACTACAGGATCGCACAGGTGTACAGATGTTTGCTAATGTAATACAGGATCACACAGGTGTATAGATGTGTGCTAATTTAATACAGGATCACACAGGTGTACAGATGTGTGCTAATTTAATACAGGATCACACAGGTGTGTGGATGTTTGCTAATCTTATACAGGATCACACAGGTGTAAAGATGTGTGCTAATCGAATACAGGATCAGACAGGTGTATGGATGTTTGCTAATCTAATACAGGATCACACAGGTGTATGGATGTTTGCTAATCTAATACAGGATCACACAGGTGTATGGATGTTTGCTATTCTACTACAGGATCACACAGGTGTACAGATGTTTGCTAATGTAATTCAGGATCACACAGGTGTATAGATGTGTGCTAATTTAATATAGGATCACACAGGTGTGTGGATGTTTGCTAATCTTATACAGGATCACACAGGTGTAAAGATGTGTGCTAATCGAATACAGGATCATACAGGTGTATGGATGTTTGCTAATCTAATACAGGATCACACAGGTGTATAGATGTTTGTTAATATAATACAGGATCACACAGGTGTATAAATGTTTGTTAATCTAATACAGGATCACACAGGTGTATAAATGATTGTTAATCGAATAGAGGATCAAACAGGTATATAGATGTTTGCTAATCTAATACACAATCACACAGGTGTATGAATGTTTGCTAATCTAATACACAATTACACAGGTGTATGGGTGTTTGCTAATCTAATACAGGATCACACAGGTGTATAGATGTGTGCTAATTTAATATAGGATCACACAGGTGTACAGATGTGTGCTAATTTAATACAGGATCACACAGGTGTGTGGATGTTTGCTAATCTTATACAGGATCACACAGGTGTAAAGATGTGTGCTAATCGAATACAGGATCATACAGGTGTATGGATGTTTGCTAATCTAATACAGGATCACACAGGTGTATAGATGTTTGTTAATATAATACAGGATCACACAGGTGTATAAATGTTTGTTAATCTAATACAGGATCACACAGGTGTATAAATGATTGTTAATCGAATAGAGGATCAAACAGGTATATAGATGTTTGCTAATCTAATACACAATCACACAGGTGTATGAATGTTTGCTAATCTAATACACAATTACACAGGTGTATGGGTGTTTGCTAATCTAATACAGGATCACACAGGTGTATAGATGTGTGCTAATCTAATACAGGATCACACAGGTGTATAGATGTTTTTTAATCTAATACAGGATCACACAGGTGTATAAATGTTTGTTAATCTAATACAGGATCACACAGGTGTGTATATGTGTGCTAATCTAATACAGGATCACACAGGTGTACAGACGTTTGCTCATCTAATACAGGATCACACAGGTGTGTGGATGTGTGCTAATCTAATACAGGATCACACAGGTGTGTGGATGTTTGCTAATCTTATACAGGATCACACAGGTGTAAAGATGTGTGCTAATCGAATACAGGATCAGACAGGTGTATGGATGTTTGATAATCTAATACAGGATCACACAGGTGTATGGATGTTTGCTAATCTAATACAGGATCACACAGGTGTATGGATGTTTGCTATTCTACTACAGGATCGCACAGGTGTACAGATGTTTGCTAATGTAATACAGGATCACACAGGTGTATAGATGTGTGCTAATTTAATACAGGATCACACAGGTGTACAGATGTGTGCTAATTTAATACAGGATCACACAGGTGTGTGGATGTTTGCTAATCTTATACAGGATCACACAGGTGTAAAGATGTGTGCTAATCGAATACAGGATCAGACAGGTGTATGGATGTTTGATAATCTAATACAGGATCACACAGGTGTATGGATGTTTGCTAATCTAATACAGGATCACACAGGTGTATGGATGTTTGCTATTCTACTACAGGATCGCACAGGTGTACAGATGTTTGCTAATGTAATTCAGGATCACACAGGTGTATAGATGTGTGCTAATCTAATATAGGATCACACAGGTGTACAGAGGTGTGCTAATTTAATACAGGATCACACAGGTGTGTGGATGTTTGCTAATCTTAAAAAAGAATCACACAGGTGTAAAGATGTGTGCTAATCGAATACAGGATCATACAGGTGTATGGATGTTTGCTAATCTAATACAGGATCACACAGGTGTATAGATGTTTGCTAATCTAATACAGGATCACACAGGAGTACAGATGTTTGCTAATCTAATACAGGATCACACAGGTGTATGGATGTGTGCTAATCTAATACAGGATCACACAGGTGTATAGATGTTTGCTAATCTAATACAGGATCACACATGTGTTTAGATGTTTGCTAATCTAATTCAGGAACACACAAGTGTATAGATGATTGCTCATCTAATACAGGATCACACAGGTGTTTGCTAATCTAATTCAGGATTACACAGGCATATAGGTGTTTGCTAATCTAATACAAGATCGCACAGGTGTACAGATGTGTGCTAATTTAATACAGGATCACACAGGTGTGTGGATGTTTGCTAATCTTATACAGGATCACACAGGTGTAAAGATGTGTGCTAATCGAATACAGGATCATACAGGTGTAGGAATGTTTGCTAATCTAATACAGGATCGCACAGGTGTACAGATGTTTGCTAATGTAAAACAGGATCACACAGGTATATAGGTGTTTGCTCATCTAATACAGGATCACACAGGTGTACAGATGTTTGCTCATCTAAAACAGGATCACACATGTGTATAGGTGTTTGCTCATCTAATACAGGATCACACAGGTGTACAGATGTTTACTAATCTAATACAGGATCACACTGGTGTGTAGATGTTCTAATACAGGATCACACTGGTGTACTGATGTATGCTAATCTAATACAGGATCACACGTGTATTGAGGTTTGCTAATCCAATACAGGATTACATAGGTATATAGATGTTTGCCAATCTAATGCAGAATCACACCGCTGTATAGATGTGTGGTAACCTAATACAGGATCACACAGGTGTATGGATGTTTGCTAATCTAATACAGGATCACACCGGTATATAGATGTGTGCTAATCGAATACAGGATCACACAGGTGTATAGATGTGTGCTAATCTAATACAAGATCACACAGGTGTTTTGATGTTTGCTAATCTAATACAGGATCACACAGGTGTTTAGATGTGTGCTAATCTAATAAGTGATCATACAGGTGTATATATGTGTGCTAATCTAATACAGGATCACACATGTGTATTGATGTAAAGTAATCTAATACAGGATCACACAGGTGTATAGCTCTTTGCTAATCTAATACAGGATCACACAGGTGTATAGGTGTTTGCTAATCTAATAAAGGATCACACTTGTGTATAAATGTTTGCTAATCTTATACAGGATCACACAGGTGTACAGATGTTTGCTAATCTAATACAGGATCACACAGGTGTACAGATGTTTGCTCATCTAATACAGGATCACACAGGTGTATAGATGTTTGCTCATCTAATACAGGATCACACAGGAGTACAGATGTTTGCTCATCTAATACAGGATCACACAGGTGTACAGGTGTCTACTAATCTAATACAGGATCACACAGGTGTATTGATGTGTGCTAATCTAATAAAGGATCACAAAGGTGTGTGGATGTTTGCTAATCTTATACAGGATCACACAGGTGTAAAGATGTGTGCTAATCGAATACAGGATCAGACAGGTGTATGGATGTTTGCTAATCTAATACAGTATCACACAGGTGTATGGATGTTTGCTAATCTAATACAGGAGCACACATCTGTATAGACGTCTGCAAATCTAATACAGGATCACACAGGTGTACAGATGTTTGGTAATCTAATACAGGATCACACAGGTGTATAGATGTTTGTTAATCTAATACAGGATCACACAGGTGTATAGATGTTTGTTAATCTAATACAGGATCACACAGGTGTATAGGTGTTTGCTAATCTAATACAGGATCACACAGGTGTACAGATGTGTGGTAATCTAATACAGGATCACACATTTGTATAGGTGTTTGCTAATCTAATACAGGATCACACAGGTGTATGGATGTTTGCTAATCTAATACAGGATCACACCGGTATATAGATGTGTGCTAATTGAATACAGGATCACACAGGTGTATAGATGTGTGCTAATCTAATACAAGATCACACAGGTGTTTGGATGTTTGCTAATCTAATACAGGATCACACAGGTGTTTTGATGTGTGCTAATCTAATAAATGATCATACAGTTGTATATATGTGTGCTAATCTAATACAGGATCACACATGTGTATTGATGTAAAGTAATCTATTACAGGATCACACAGGTGTATAGCTCTTTGCTAATCTAATACAGGATCACATGGGTGTATAGGTGTTTGCTTATCTAATACAGGATCACACAGGTGTATAGGTGTTTGCTAATCTAATAAAGGATCACACTTGTGTATAGATGTTTGCTAATCTAATACAGGATCACACAGGTGTACAGATGTTTGCTAATCTAATACAGGATCACACAGTTGTACAGATGTTTGCTCATCTAATACAGGATCACACAGGAGTACAGATGTTTGCTCATCTAATACAGGATCACACAGGTGTACAGGTGTCTACTAATCTAATACAGGATCACACAGGTGTATGGATGTGTGCTAATCTAATAAAGGATCACAAAGGTGTGTGGATGTTTGCTAATCTTATACAGGATCACACAGGTGTAAAGATGTGTGCTAATCGAATACAGGATCATACAGGTGTATGGATGTTTGCTAATCTAATACAGGATCACACAGATGTATGGATGTTTGCTAATCTAATACAGGAGCACACATCTGTATAAACGTCTGCAAATCTAATACAGGATCACACAGGTGTACAGATGTTTGGTAATCTAATTCAGGATCACACAGGTGTATAGATGTTTGTTAATCTAATACAGGATCACACAGGTGTATAGATGTTTGTTAATCTAATTCAGGAACACACAGGTGTATGGATATTTGCTAATCTAATACAGGATCACACAGGTATATAGATGATTGCTCATCTAATACAGGATCACACAGATGTATAGGTGTTTGCTAATCTAATACAGGATCACACAGGTGTACAGATGTTTGGTAATCTAATACAGGATCACACAGGTGTATAGGTGTTTGCTAATCTAATACAGGAACACACAGGTATACATATGTTTGCTAATCTAATATAGGACCGCACAGGTGTACAGATGTTTGCTAATATCATACAGGATCACACAGGTATATAGGTGTTTGCTCATCTAATAGAGGATCACACAGGTGTACAGATGTTTGGTAATCTAATACAGGATCACACAGGTGTATAGATGTTTGTTAATCTAATTCAGGATCACACAGGTGTATGGATGATTGCTCATCTAATACAGGATCACACAGATGTATAGGTGTTTGCTAATCTAATACAGGATCACACAGGTGTACAGATGTGTGGTAATCTAATACAGGATCACACAGGTGTATAGGTGTTTGCTAATCTAATACAGGATCACACAGGTGTATGGATGTTTGCTAATCTAATACAGGATCACACCGGTATATAGATGTGTGCTAATCGAATACAGGATCACACAGGTGTATAGATGTGTGCTAATCTAATACAAGATCACACAGGTGTTTGGATGTTTGCTAATCTAATACAGGATCACACAGGTGTTTAGATGTGTGCTAATCTAATAAATGATCATACAGGTATATATATGTGTGCTAATCTAATACAGGATCACACATGTGTATTGATGTAAAGTAATCTAATACAGGATCACACAGGTGTATAGCTCTTTGCTAATCTAATACAGGATCACACGGGTGTATAGGTGTTTGCTTATCTAATACAGGATCACACAGGTGTATAGGTGTTTGCTAATCTAATAAAGGATCACACTCGTGTATAGATGTTTGCTAATCTAATACAGGATCAAACAGGTGTACAGATGTTTGCTAATCTAATACAGGATCACACAGGTGTACAGATGTTTGCTCATCTAATACAGGATCACACAGGTGTACAGATGTTTGCTCATCTAATACAGGATCACACAGGAGTACAGATGTTTGCTCATCTAATACAGGATCACACAGGTGTACAGGTGTCTACTAATCTAATACAGGATCACACAGGTTTATGGATGTGTGCTAATCTAATAAAGGATCACAAAGGTGTGTGGATGTTTGCTAATCTTATACAGGATCACACAGGTGTAAAGATGTGTGCTAATCTAATACAGGATCAGACAGGTGTATGGATGTTTGCTAATCTAATACAGGATCACACAGATGTATGGATGTTTGCTAATCTAATACAGGAGCACACATCTGTATAGACGTCTGCAAATCTAATACAGATCACACAGGTGTACAGATGTTTGGTAATCTAATTCAGGATCACACAGGTGTATAGATGTTTGTTAATCTAATACAGGATCACACAGGTGTATAGATGTTTGTTAATCTAATTCAGGAACACACAGGTGTATGGATATTTGCTAATCTAATACAGGATCACACAGGTATATAGATGATTGCTCATCTAATACAGGATCACACAGATGTATAGGTGTTTGCTAATCTAATACAGGATCACACAGGTGTACAGATGTTTGGTAATCTAATACAGGATCACACGGGTGTATAGGTGTTTGCTAATCTAATACAGGAATACACAGGTATACAGATGTTTGCTAATCTAATACAGGATCGCACAGGTGTACAGATGTTTGCTAATATCATACAGGATCACACAGGTATATAGGTGTTTGCTCATCTAATAGAGGATCACAAAGCAGTGTTAATTTCGTTGACTAAAACTAGACTAAAATGACTATAAAACTAAAGAGATTCTGATGACTAAAATATGACTAAAATTAAAATGACATTTTAGTCAAAAGACTATGACTAAAAATAAATCAAAATTACATTTTATTCAAAAGACTATGACTAAAACTAAATCAAAATTTGCTGACAAAAAAACATTTTATGCAAGGTGTTTTAATCAATCCATATCCAATTACTGCTCTTTTGTAAATTTTACGAAACTTAATTTTATTAAATTTTAAGATAAATAAACACGTTATATACCACAACAGTTAAATCTGTTAAATCTGTATTGTATGTTTAAACCTTAATACCATAAATAAAAACAGGTTAATAAACCTTTACTCCAGTAGTATATAATGAGTTTGGAAGTTCTAGAGCAGTGCTAATATCGTTGCCGAAAATGTTTTGAATCTGTGAACAAACAATTGATTCTTCCTATAGAAATAAGCATAAACCACGAGTATGGGTTTAAAATATGCTGTGCCTGTGCTAGCTGCAGAAGCTTTTTGTTGTGTTGAGTTACTTGATACTTGTTTTAATTATTAACAGAGAACTGTTAAAGTTTTTATATTGGGCAATATGTTCAATATAGCCAATACAGTTTACAGTTAGTTTTTTTATATTTTAAAGTTGCACTTCTGTTTGTTTATGAAACTTGGTTTTATTTCATTTTAAGTTTAATAAAGATGTTACATATCACAACGGCTAAATCTGTGTCTGTTGCAGGTTTAAACCTTAATACCATAAATATTACCATGTGTTATGTTTACTCCTGGAGTATATAGTCAGTTTGCAAATTTTAGAGAAATGCTTAAATAATGCATTACACTTTAACTAAACCCCTTAGATTTTAGTCGACTAAAATCTACTGGAGATTCAATCGACTAAAACTAGACTAAAACTAAAACAATTCAGATGACTAAAATACGACTAAAACTAAAATGGCATTTTAGTCAAAAGACTAAAACTAAGACTAAATTGAAATTTGCCGTCAAAATTAACACTGCCTAACACTACATTATCAATAAATTAATTAAATAAACTACCTACAATTATCTACAATTAAATCAACTAAACTAAATTACAAAAAAAACCCAGTAAATTACAGAAACAAACAAACACTAAATTACAAAAAATAAAAAAGATTACAAGAATTTTAAACTAATTACACCTACTCTAAGCCCCCTAAAAAAATAACAATGCCCCCCAAAATAAAAAGATGCCCTACCATATTCTAAAATAAAAATTGTAAAGCTCTTTTACCTTACCAGCCCTTAAGGGCCTTTTGCAGGGCATGCCCCAAAGAATTCTGCTCTACCCCCCAACATTACAACCCACCACCCACATACCCCTAATTTAACCCAAACCCCCCTTAAATAAACCTAACACTAAGCCCCTGAAGATCTCCCTACCTTGTCTTCACCACGCCGGGTATCACCGATCCGTCCAGAAGAGGGTCCGAAGTCTTCATCGTATCCGGCAAGAAGAGCTCCTCCAGATGGTCCAAAGTCTTCCTCCTATCTGGGCAGAAGAGGACATCCGGACCGGCAGACATCTTCATCCAAGCAGCATCTTCTATCTTCTTCCATCCGGCGCGGAGCGGGTCCATCTTCAAGCAGCCGACGCTGAGCCATCCTTCTTCACCGACGGACTAACGACGAATGAAGGTTCCTTTAAGGGACGTCATCCAAGATGGCGTCCCTCAAATTCCGATTGGCTGATAGGATTCTATCAGCCAATCGGAATTAAGGTAGGAAAAATCTGATTGGCTGATTGAATCAGCCAATCAGATTCAAGTTCAATCCAATTGGCTGATCCAATCAGCCAATCAGATTGAGCTTGCATTCTATTGGCTGATCGGAACAGCCAATAGAATGCGAGCTCAATCTGATTGGCTGATTGGATCAGCCAATCCGATTGAACTTGAATCTGATTGGCTGATTCAATCAGCCAATCAGATTTTTCCAACCTTAATTCCGATTGGCTGATAGAATCCTATCAGCCAATCGGAATTCGAGGGACGCCATCTTGGATGACGTTCCTTAAAGGAACCTTCATTCGTCGTTAGTCCGTCGGTGAAGAAGGATGGCTCCTCGTCGGCTGCTTGAAGATGGACCGCTCTGCACCGGATGGAAGAAGATAGAAGATGCCGCTTGGATGAAGATGTCTGCCGGTCCGGATGTCCTCTTCTGCCCGGATAGGAGGAAGACTTTGGACCCTCTGGAGGAGCTCTTCTTGCCGGATACGATGAAGACTTCGGACCCTCTTCTGGACGGATCGGTGATACCCGGCGTGGTGAAGACAAGGTAGGGAGATCTTCAGGGGCTTAGTGTTAGGTTTATTTAAGGGGGGTTTGGTTTAGATTAGGGGTATGTGGGTGGTGGGTTGTAATGTTGGGGGGGTATTGTATGTTTTTTTCAGGCAAAAGAGCAGAATTCTTTGGGGCATGCCCCGCAAAAGGCCCTTTTAAGGGCTGGTAAGGTAAAAGAGCTTTACAATTTTTATTTTAGAATAGGGTAGGGCATTTTTTTATTTTGGGGGGGCTTTGTTATTTTTTTAGGGGGCTTAGAGTAGATATAATTAGTTTAAAATTCTTGTAATCTTTTTTATTTTTTGTAATTTAGTGTTTTTTTTTGTAATTTACTGTTTTTTTTTGTAATTTAGTTTAGTTGATTTAATTGTAGATAATTGTAGGTAGTTTATTTAATTAATTTATTGATAGTGTAGTGTTAGGTTTAATTGTGACTTAGGTTAGGATTTATTTTATGGGTAATTTTGTAATTATTTTAACTAAGTAGCTATTAAATAGTTATTAACTATTGTACCTAGTTAAAATAAATACAAAGTTGCCTGTAAAATAAATATTAATCCTAAAATAGCTACAATATAATTATAATTTATATTTTAGCTATATTAGGGTTTTTTTTACAGGTAAGTATTTAGCTTTAAATAGGATTAATTTATTTAATAAGAATTATTTTATTTCGTTAGATTTAAATAATATTTAACTTAGGGGTTGTTAGGGTTAGGTTTTAGACTTAGATTTAGGGGTTAATACATTTGTTAGATTAGCGGTGAGGTCTGGTCGGCAGATTAGGGGTTAAGAAGTGTAGGTAGGTGGCGGCGACATTGGGGGGGGCAGATTAGGGGTTAATAAATATAATATAGGTGTCGGCGGTGTTAGGGGCAGCAGATTAGGGGTACATAGGGATAATGTAGGTGGCGGCGGTGTACGGTCGGCAGATTAGGGGTTAAAAATGTTTAAGAGTGGCGGCGATGTGGGGGAGCCTCGGTTTAGGGGTACATAGGTAGTTTATGGGTGTTAGTGTACTTTAGAGCACAGTAGTTAAGAGCTTTATGAACCGGCGTTAGCCCAGAAAGCTCTTAACTCCTGGCTTTTTGCTGCGGCTGGAGTCTTGTCGTTAGATTTCTAACGTTCACTTCAGCCAAGACTCTAAATACCGGCGTTAGACAGATCCCATTCAAAAGATAGGATACGCAATTGGCGTAGGGGGATCTGCGGTACGGAAAAGTCGCGGCTGGAAAGTGAGCGTTAGACCCTTTCATGACTGACTCTAAATACCAGCGGGCGGTAAAAACCAGCGTTAGGACCCCCTAACGCTGGTTTTGACGGCTAACGCAGAGCTCTAAATCTAGGCGTAAGTAAGTTGTCTGTTGTTTTTAACACAATCTGTTTCTTTTTATGTTTACTTTGATTTAATAATTTGTTTTTACTAAAGGAGCACTGAGGGGAATTCACTGCAGCACCAGGGAGCAAAGAGAATTGGCACCAATTTACCTTCAGCTTAATACAGTAACGTGCTCTTTTCCCCCAATATGCAAAAGTGCTAAACACACAAGCTTCTCATATCTCGAAGAGGGGTTAACCCTTAAAGTGAATGTCAATTTTGATGAACCAGTGCCCAGTTTTTTATAATCCTATTAAAAACAGGGGCACTTTCATTCATCAAACTTTACATTTCACTTGTTTTGTTAAAATTCTTACCTTTTCTTTGTTAAAACTGTTTCATCACTTCCCCCGCCTGTCACAAGCCTCTTCCTACGCCAGAAATGACGATCCCAGCCTTCCTCGAATCACGGCGTTGCTTTAGCCAATGATTCCCACGGGGGGAAAGCCGTGATTGGAGGATGCCGGAATCGTCATTGTTGACTCATGAAGAGGCTTGTGACGGGCGGGGAAAGCGCTGGAGTGGCTTTCAAGAAGAAAATGTTAGAATTTTAACAAAACCAGTGAAATGTAAAGTTTGATGAATGAAAGTGCCCCTATTTTTAATAGGATTTTTTAAAAACTGGGCACTCGTTCCGCAAACTTTACATTCACTTTAAGGGATATTAAAGGCAAAATGGAACTTTCAAGGATCAGATAGAGCATTGCATTTTTAAACTTTTCAGTTTACTTTTATTGTAAATTGTACTTTGCTCTCTTTGAATCCTTTGTTGAAAGTAAAATTCCTTCTGTAAGAAAATAATAAAAGTGATGTACAGGTGATACCTTTAATAGCTAATAGTGGATACAATTGCAAGCCTTCAGGGCAGTGAGGTCTCTTCATCAGGTATTCTGATGTACAAATGAAGATCAGTCATATTTATATATATATTATACAGGGTAAGGTACATATGTTCAGGAGGAATATTTGTTGTGTTGTAGTTGTATGGTCAGAGCTTTGGGAAAGGTTTCACATGAATGTGTAAAGATGTTTGTGATTCCTGGACATGATTACTTAGATATGCAGAACAAAGGGTTAAACAAACAGGATCATGTTGTAACTTATGTGTGAAGAGGCTCTTTGTCATGCACAAGTCTAGTGGGGGGAATTATACCAGTCCTTAGGAAATATAAGAGTTCATAAAATAGGTTTATGTACTTGTATTCCCAGATCCTTCTTTCCCTTTGTGATATGAAGTTCCCTTTCAATACTGTTTAAAACCTAGAAGTTGTGATTTGGTCTGCTGAAATGTTTACCTACCGCTGTATGCATTGTTTTGTTGGCGTACCTTTAATAACTAATAGTGGATACACTGAGGTCCCTTTTTTCAGGCACAAAGGTATCACCTGTACATTGCTTTTGTTATTTTCTTATAAAAGGCTTTTTACTTTCTTTGAATACACTGACTGATATTGTACTGTCCTTTTACTGTATAACCTTTGTTGAAAAGCAAACATAGGTTGGATCAGGAGCAGCAATGCATTACTGGTAGCTAGCTGGTTATTGGTGGATACATACATATGCATCTTGTCATAGGCTCACCAGATGTGTTCTGCTAGTTCCCAGCAGCGTATTAATGCCCTGGCTTTATGTTTAACCCCTTTAAAAAGCTCAATAATAACATTCTGTAGCATTTTCTTTTTTCCACTTTTATGTCCCTTTAAGGGCACTCTGGGTACACTAGCAGTAATGGTAAATTTAGAGGACTAGGGGGTCGATTTATCAAAGGCTTCGCCTGCCTTTGCCACCCTACGACTGCAGGTTCTCACAAGAGACCCTGAAGTCTGTATTTATCAAGCAGCTTCCCTAACCTCTTCTACACCTCCCGCTGCTTCCCTAACCTCTTCTCCAACTCCCGCTGCTTCCCTAACCTCTTCTCCACCTCCCACTGCTTCCCTAACCTCTTCTCCAACTCCCGCTGCTTCCCTAACCTCTTCTACACCTCCCGCTGCTTCCCTAACCTCTTCTACACCTCCCGCAGCTTCCCTAACCTCTTCTACACCGCCTGCTGCTTCCCTAACTTCTTCTACACCTCTCGCAGCTTCCCTAACCTCTTCTAAACCTCCCGCAGCTTCCCTAACCTCTTCTACACCTCCTGCTGCTTCCCTAACCTCTTAAACACCTCCCGCTGCTTCCCTAACCTCTTCTACACCTCCCGCAGCTTCCCTAACCTCTTCTACACCTCCCGCTGCTTCCCTAACCTCTTCTACACCTCCCGCAGCTTCCCTAACCTACACTAAATACACCTCCCGCTGCTTCCCTAACCTCTTCTACACCTCCCGCAGCTTCCCTAACCTCTTCTACACCTCCCACTGCTTCCCTAACCTCTTCTACACCTCCCGCAGCTTCCCTAACCTCTTCTACAACTCCCACAGCTTCCCTAACCTCTTCTACACCTCCCGCTGCTTTCCTAACCTCTTCTACACCTCCCACTGTTTCCCTAACCTCTTCTACACCTCCCGCTGCTTCCCTGACCTCTTCTACACCTCCCACTGCTTCCCTAACCTCTTCTACACCTCCTTCAGCTTCCCTAACCTCTTCTACACCTCCCGCAGTTTCCCTAACCTCTTCTACACCTCCGGCTGCTTCCCTAACCTCTTCTACCCCTCCCGCAGCTTCCCTAACCTCTTCTACACCTCCCGCTGCTTCCCTAACCTATTCTACACCTCCCACAGCTTCTCTAACATCTTCTCCACCTTTTAGGTGGCGAATTTTAATCTCCCCGGTCTGGCTGTGAGCGGGCAAGGGGCGTTGTTGCACAAGAGCGCAAAATAGCATTCTTGTTCAATGCTGAATTCCGCCAGTGGAATTCATTCTGCCAGAGGCAAGCTGTGGCATACTGGGGCAGCTGTTTAGTGTAGCATGATAAATCGAGCCCTAGGTGTATAGAAATGAGCAGTAGATGTCATATGCCTTTTATAATTAACTTAATTTGGCAAGCTCACCTTCATCTTGTTATGGTTACGCTCAGAGGCGTAACTAGAAACCACAGGGCCCAGGTGCAAGAATCTAAGAAGGGCCCCCCACCCCCTCTACCCACCCATTTAACACAGAAAAAAAATCAGATTACATGTCTGCAAAAGGAGGTACTCTGTGCCCACAGTCTGTGAGATGGTCCCCTATTACTGTATATAGTGACACTGTTTAACCCACCAGTACTGTATATAGTGAGTTAGTGACACAGTCTGTAATCTGCCGGTGCATAGGTGGCCTGACCCTACCTGCCCCAGTACACAAGTGAGGCATCATGTCACACTCACATGATATCAGTGCAGGCAGTGGCAGGTCAACATTTTTTATTAAAAAAAAAAAGATTTTTTTTTTAAGCTGGGCCCCCACCCTCAGGGGCCCAGTCGCAGTTGCGACCTCAGCACCCCTGGTTACGCTCATAATAATCTTATTGTCAAAGTAGTAATTATTTTGAAATAAAGTATAGAAAGTATAAAAAAGCATTTTTTTAAAAATCAATCTTTGGGGAAGCTGAGACTGTTCTACAGCGAGAGTCGGAGTTCTGCAGGGGTGGGGTTTGGGGGTACCCAGGGGCGTATTATGGCCTAGGCCAACAAGGCCAGTACCTAGGTCAGCAGATTTGGCAGGGGCAGCACATCTGCCCTATCCTCTCTCTAAAAGCAGGATTTTACAGAGAAGAAAAGGCACATGTGTTAATTAAGGTCACTTTTCACAGGCAGTGCTCCTTTAAACCGTTGCTTCTTTAAGAGCCGCCAGTATTTTTGCAGTGCAAGCGATCTTGGTGAGAAACTTGCCCAGGGATATGCTTACAAGGCGAGACTTGTCAGTTGTGGTGGGTCAGCGAGTGCAGTGATTATTGCAGGTCTTAGTAACTAACAGACTGGATGCGTCTGTGCGCTGCTTAGATCATTTTGTGATGTCTAACCATAAACTCTAATAGCTAGCTTTCTCTGCATTCATGAACCCACAGACTAAATAGTAAACGGACACTTAAAAAGTTTAATTACTTGAATGATGGCAATTACCGTATGTTGTTGCATGTGAAGGGCAGTGATTGTTTCAAAGTGTATTCTTCTTTCCCTCCCTTCTTCTTCTCTCTCCTTTCCCTTTCTCCATCCCTTCCTTCCTCAACTCAATCCCTCCCTCAATTAACTCCCTTCTTTCCCTCCCTCCCTTCTTTCTGTTAACTCCCCCCTTGCTCCCTTCTTTCACTACTTTCTTTCCCTCCCTTATTTCCCTCCCCTTGTTCTCCTCTCCCTCCCCACTTTTCTCTTCTCTTCTCTCTCTCTCTCTCTCTCTCTCTCTCTCTCTCTCTCTCTCCCTCCCTTTCTTCTTTCCTTTTCCTCCCTTTTCTCCCCATTTTACACACTGACCTAGCAGGGCTTCAGAACTTTGAGTGCCTAGGGCAGCACAAAACCTAAATACGCCACTGAGGGTACCTATTGTATTATTTTTTTAAAAAGGCAATCCCTTTTTTACATGCCAGTTGCTCTAGCAGGACAAGACAAAAGGTAAATGTATTCAACGGATTAGGTAAAAAAGAAAAGCATCAATAAAAAATATTAGAAAATATTAAAAACAACATGGGGCAGTCATTAACACAGTCCTTAGGAAAACAAAATTAAATATAACTTTTGGGGGAGGCAGAGACTGCTGAAAAGTGAGACAACATGGATCAGTCATTAATATAGTCCTTCGGGAAAAAAATATATATAACTGTTGGGAAGGTTAGAGATTGCTGAACACTGAGAGTCTGAGTTCTGCAGGGGTGGAGCTTCGGGGTACCTATTGTATGATTACTAAATCTTCAAAGTGTCATAATAAATCTGCAAGGCAATCACTATTTTACATGTCATTAGCTCTAGCAGAACAAGACAAAAGGTAAATGTTTTAAACGGATCAGGCAAAAAAAGAAGAAGCAACAATTAAAGAATATTCCCACCCACCAGTACAACCATCCAATCCTGATATGAAGCTTTGCACCAATCTTTCCCTCCATGCTAGAATAATTGCTAACATCTGGAAAATTGTAGGGACACTTTGCAACAAAGCAATCAAGTAAGGAGGATACAGCACCATTGACCACGCCCATTTGCAGTTTTTATAGCTCTGCCCACTCTGTTCCACTCCAACACACCCAATGTAAATTCACAAAATATGCACTAAATAATAAATATTGTATTCTTTTATTTTTTCAGATCTTTAAACATCAGGAGATTCACAGATGACAGTTCTCTAAATTACTGTACATATATATGTTAATGATTCTACTGTTCTACTGTAAGGTGCACAAATCTCAGCACAATATTAATGCAAATATACACATAAGGCCAACAAAAACTTCATGTCTGATTCCCACACCACAAACATCTGTGCTAAGCCCACACAGATTTTTTGCAACTGACTTGTAAGCAATAATGCCATGGGGAAATCGGTGCAGTGGCCAAGTATATGCATGGAGCAAGATTTGCTCTAATGATTGGACCATTGGACCCTGCAGCATTTTTTTTTTGTAAAGAGAATTTACTGTTATATGTGGTCTATCGACTGACCATCAGAATGTTCTCCTGTTAAATTTAAATCTATATAGCTGGGATTGCCAATAAAAGCAATGGTACCGAGGTCCTGATTGATAACTATACTGAAAAAATATGATATTTGTGACCTTAGAAAACATTAAAGACAACATGGGTCAGTCATTAAAGGCATAGGAAAGTCAAAATTAAACTTGCATGATTCAGAGAGAGCATGTCATTTTAAGACACTTTTAAATTCACTTCTAATTTCAAATGTGCTTTGTTGTCTTGGTATCCCATATTGAAAAAGAATATGCACGTATCCTACACTAGTGGGAGCTAGCTGCTGATTGGTGCCTTCACACATATGTCTCTTGGGATTGGCTAACTAGATGTGTTCAGCTAGCTGCCAGTAGTGCAATGCTGTTAATTTAGCAAAGGATAACAAGAGAATGAAGCAAATTTGCTAATAGAAGTAAATTGGAAAGTTGTTTATAATTGTATGTTCTATCCAAATCATGAAAGAAAATATTGGGGTTTCCTGTCCCTTTAACACAGTCCTTAGGAAAACAAAATTAAATAAAACTTTTTTAACTATATGATACAAAGCATATCATTAAAAATATTTTCATAGAAACTACATTTTATAAGTATATTCTTAGTAGTAGTTATTTTACATTATTTATAACCCTGTACAATAAATTTGAAAAAATATTGTTGTTTATATTTTTGTCTCTTAAATAATTTCAGTTGGTGGCTAATATTTCAACTATTCATATTAAAAAAGTTTCTATAATAAAACATGCTTGAGTACATTAAGAGGATATCTGGGCATAAACCGTTTTTGCAGCCATTTCTGGCAGCTTAGGGGTTAAAGATATTGTTTTGCAGTTATTCTCATTTACTGTGATATTGTTAACTCAACACAAGCTCATTTGATTAATGGCAGTGTCATATTCCAGCCAATGGCTACGCAGTATGTTTTGTTCTCTGCAAAGGATCAGGTTTTGACCTGTCACATTTTGCATTCCACTCTGACCTTTTTGTATAAAAATACTGAATATTTACGCTATGAGTCTGCCTTCTCCTGCTCTGTTTCCATCTATTAAAAAATAAAGTTGTTCGGAGGTGTTTAACCTTCTCCTTGGATGGAGCAGACTGTATCACAATTTATTGCTGACCTTACAAACAGTAATATTCTTAAGTATACAAACTTAGCACTTGGGTTGGTGTGTAAAATCTATTTTTTTATACAGTATGTGCTGAGATGTATAGCAGGCAACAGCAGCGGAAATCTCGCTGGTCTGGTTAGTTCAGGATAGTAAAAGAATTATAACTCAATGTAGCTAAGCGAAATGTTCAGCAAAAACAAAGTGTTATATTAAATCATATATATATATATATATATATATATATATATATATATATATATATATATATATATATATATATATATATATATATATATACTGTATATATATAAAAGGGTTATTTATATAACGCACAAATAATATATATATGAAAGGGTTATTTATATAACATACAAATAATATATATAGAAAAGGGTTATTTATATTAGGTACAAATATTATATATACAGGGCTCAAAATTTCAAGTCCTAAGCTACTAGCCAGGACTAAATGTTACTCGCCACTTCTAATTATGCCCACACCCACTACTTCACCTCATCTTTGCATATATTTAGCCATTGTGAAACATTTTGTAATATTATTTTTATTTTATACCATAAAAAAATTAAATAATGCTACATACAGTAATAAATTAAGAAAAATATGTTCATAGCAGCTAGAGGTTCTGGGGAAGACAACAGCTGAATAGAAAAAGGAAGTTATTAAACTGAGAGAGTGCAGAGAGTGCTGACAGTCATGGAAGGTCATAGCAGGCCTGGAGATTTTTTTTTTATAATTATTATCTCTCCCTTCTCGCTCTTAACTATCATTCTCAACTCCCTCCCCTCTCTCTCTCTCTCTCTCTCTCTCTCTCTCTCTCTCTCTCTCTCTCGTCCCTTTAATTCTATCTTCATCTACACTTTCACTTTTCCTCTGCAATCTCTCTCTGCCCTGTTTATCCTATCAGAAGTAATAGTCTAAGCATTAATGGGGTCCCTACAGTCCTAGAGGAATAACGTATCCTTGCACTTTCATGGCTATATAATATCCCCTTTAGATATAGTTTTAGCACACAGCCCAACATGTGTGTTTGCCAGTTCTGCAATAGAAATGTACATTCTGCAAATAACAATGTGCCAACTTTGCTACTTACAACATGCCACCAGACTTCAGACTCAACATTCACTAGCTAAATTTCTCCACCATTAAATTTCCGCTCGCCAATGGCTAATGGGCTAGTGGAAATTTTGAGCCCTGTATATATATATATATATATATATATATATATATATATATATATATATATATATATATATATATATATATATATATATATATATATAAATACACACCCTCACATATATAGATTAAAAGGTTGCTGTTATTTAAAAAATAAATTATCGAACTTAAAGGGATATTCTATTTTCAAATATGCTTTATTCTCTTGGTATCCATTGTTAGCTGGTGATTGGTGTCTGCAGTCTGCACACATTTGTCTCTTGTCATTGACTAACTAGATGTGTTCAGCTTGCTGCCTGTAGTGCAATGCTGTTCCTTCAGCAAAAGATAACAAGAGAATGAAGCATATTTGATAATAAAAGTAAATGTGAAAATTGTTTAAAATTGCATGTTCTATCCTAAACATGTATGACATTTTTGGGGTTTCCTGTCCCTTTAAAACCCTTTCTTAGTTATTTTGTGTAGTTCACTGTGACCAGTTAGGGACAAATATTAATGAACTTCTGAACTGATCGATCAGTCACTGTGGAGAATCAAATACAATGCACTCCAGGGGGCCCATTTATCAAAGGGCTTGCGGACCTGATCCGACACTGCGGATCAGGTCCGCAAGACCTCGCTAAATGCGGAGAGCAATACGCTCTCCACATTTAACATTGCACCAGCAGCTCACAAGAGCTGCTGGTGCAACGCCGCCCCCTGCTGACTCGCGGCCAATCGGCCGCCAGCAGGGAGCTGTCAATCAACCCGATCGTATTCGATCGGGTTGATTTCCGGCGGTTCCTGTCCGCCTGCTCAGAGCAGGCGGACAGGGTTATGAAGCAGCGGTCTTTAGACCGCTGCTTCATAACTTGTGTTTCTGGCGAGTCTGAAGACTCGCCAGAAACACGGCCCTTCAAGCTCCATACGGAGCTTGATAAATGGGCCTGCAGGTTTTTTGGGGACAGAGTAAAATTACAAATTTTAGAGATGAATTACAGGAAAAGTGGTCAGAATAAATAATGTAAAATCAGGGTGTGCATGTGAGACTGTATGGCAGAGAACCACTGGGTGGGGTCACTAGTATGACTGATAGCCATTGGCACAATGTCAGTGCCAGTCTGTGGACTTGACTAGGCAGTTTGTAGTTGCAGCTGGGAGTTTCTATATGAGGTTTAGATTTTCTCTTTCTCCTTGATGAAACAGTACATTCATAGAATAAGGACAATCACGACAAATGTGGGATAGTTTGAAGTTCATTATTGGTGAATAGTACCGCTGCATTAAAGGGACGTAAAATAATTCGTTTTTTTTAAAAGCATGGTAATAGTAAAGGTTATGTCTTGCCTCCATTTTCTCATGCATGATCTCTAAATATTTAGAGATGTGCAAAAATAGATATTCGCTTGTTTTGGTGAAAGGTATATCTGAATGAATTCATCAACTAAATTGAAAGAAAATGAAAAAATACGGAAGAAATTAGTCAGTATTCATTTGTTTTCTTTAAATTACCTTCAAGAGGTTAAATAAATACTAACCTCTACCGCACTGGAAAGCCAAGCTAGCTCAGATCCTAAGTAAAGCTAACTCAGATCCTTCATCTCAGAGACCCAGGTTGAACCAATAGGAGGCTTAGCACAACGGATCCTAGAGGCTGCGGCTATGCACTAGAGGTAAGTATAACGCACAGGTAAACTTTTTCACCTGTAGCCAAGGAACATTTACATTCATTTAACCAAAATAAATGTGAATGTCCCATGATTATTCAGTATTTGTTTACATTAAAACAAAACAAAACCAAATAGTGCAGCCAACGAATATTTCGGAAACAAATTTCTTTGAATATTCGTTCCAAAAGATTTGGATGAAACTATTTTTTTTGGCACTGCACAAGTCTATATTTTTCCTGTGGCTGTAACTATTTTAGAATGCCAGTTACAGCCCATAGCACCTGTGTGTTTGGAGTTGTTCCTGGGTGCGCTACTGATTTAGTTTCTTTGTTGCTGATCTTGCTTGACCTTTGCCTTTTGCCTGCTAATTTTGTCCTGTTCTTCAGTTGTTAGTTGCTGAACCTCTGCTTGTTGCTCAAGTCTCCTGCTTTTGCCATGTCCCGCTAGTGTGTGTTTTTATTCTTCACTTTTTCAAGGCTTTTACTTTACATGTCTTCTTATTCAGTCCTGGGCTGCCAGTGGGGTTTGGAACTCAGTAGATCTCTGATATCCCTCCATGTTCTGATTTACTGTAATTGAATTTCCTGTTGCCATCCCTACCAGTTATCATTTGCAGATATACAAGTTCACATCCTGGGTCACATAACCTGTTTTGGTTCTGTGTCTTTATTACCACTTCTCAGCCATTAGGTCCAGACTTGGACAGACTTTAACTATGTTCCTGAAACAGAAGCCACTCCTCCCGCCTCTCAGCCTCAACCATTATAGCGCCATCAGGGCCTCTTCTGAAATTGAGTAAAAATGCAAACCAAAATAATGGGAAGACAGATCAATGTTAAAAAAAGCTACTAAATCAATATCTAGTGTATATAATAGTAAATCTAGACCTTTCTGGCCTGACCACTGATATTTGAAAAATTATCAGCCAGACATATTTTAGATTTCAAAATATAATTCTGTACTTTATTTTCATCTACACTTTGCTAACATATCTATTTCAATGACATTTAGTCATGCAGGTAACTGCTTCCTAAATAACTCAAGAGATATTCCATAAATGTTGGAACCATCCCATAAGATCATTGGCAGGTAGTATTTTTTAATTGCTCTACATTCTGTAATATGGGACACAGAAGCTATGTGATTACTGAGAGCAATCCACTGCACATTAGACCCAGCTGGCAGTAAAGAAGTTATGTGTTACAGCCGGGCTGTCATTTTTTTTGTATCAACAATGGACATGTTCAGAAGGTTTGGGGATCATATACTAATCACACAACAAACAAGACTCACAGGACACATGAGTTAATATAATGTTACTACTTTCTACTTCTGATTTTTTTTTTTTTAAATAACTCCTTGTGGGCATCTGGCAGGATCTCAAAACATTCAGCACAAATTGTCTTTGGTCAATAAATACCAGAAGAGAGGTGTCTTAAATGGGAAGATTTATGAAGTGAATGATACAAACATAGCAATAAATCAGGAAGAGAACACTTGCAGCTAGAATAGTCTGCAGTTATGCAAATATGAGTAAAGATGAGAATAAATGGAGGATTTTAACTGATGCTTTGCCTTTGACTGGTGTCTAATCCGTGATAACGGCAGAGTCACATACAAATGGATAAATAAAAAGGTTTACTTCCTGTTTATTCCATAAGATGGTATTTATTATTTACAAACTAAAGGAATATAACCAAGTTACTTTCTTGAAATTTTTTAAATTTAATTTTCATAATTTTTTTTTTTATTAATGCAATATCAAGTACTCTGATTTGTTACAGCATTCTGTTTCCTTTGGTGTGTTCATCATATTTTTTACAGCTATTAGATATTAATATGGCGGTAGATAAAAAGTCACACAACTCAGAAGTTTACAAAGCTAATGTATTTTGGTTTTCGCTCACTAATCTATGGCAGTCATTAACAGACTGAACATTATGTCTCACTCTCCTTGGTGTAAAGGTCAAAATGCCCTTTACAACTGGTATTTTAAAATGTGAAACATTGTAAATAATGTAAAACATACACATTTAATTTTATATATGTATATATATATATATATATTTATATATATTTTTAAATTTAAATTTAATACTTAAATATAGGTTGATGTAGTAATTCATGATTCAGTATTATTTTGATAAATTGTTTAAAAGCATTAAGGGAAATATATGAACTAATCATAGAAGCCTGGCATAGATATAAATTAATTTGCTACATGTTTAAAAATATATGTGCTTCTATGCTGCAGCTGAGTCGATCACAGGTGAGGGCTGCAAGCACAAAACCAGTCTTTTACATAATCTTGCAAATTAATAAGATCTAGAAAGATGATTTTTCTAGAAAGAAATTACCAAGGTGCTTGATGTTAAATAAGAACAGGGAGGGGATTATGCTTAACAACAATCATGAAAATGAATACTCATTTACAATATATGGAACTCAAACCCAATTTAAAAGAATGCAGGGCAACTGAACATAAAGATAAAAGTCTAGGCTAAGGTAATGATATGATGGTGGCATACTAACAAGGACATGTATGTCAAATTTATTCAGACAGAGCACACAATTAAAACAAAGATTACTTTTGTTATCAAAGGTACATACTTTTCTTGATATACTTTTTTTTAAAGCTTACCTCATTTGCAGAAGAGCATACTGAGGTAGGTTCAGGATTGTGCACGTTGTTTAAGGCAGCAGCAATAATTGTAATGACTCTTCCGAGAACAAGTGCATAATAATGCTGAGTCTAGCTGAGAATGCTCTCATGGAAAGCAGCTTAGTGTTAACAAAAGATAACAAGAAATGAAATGCAATTCCTTTTTTAAATCTTTTTTGTGTGTTTATTTACATTTTCATTTTAGATTCTATTTTAAGAGCGTTAATTTGGACTATCTTGTTCCTTAAAAACACAATTTTGCATTCATGATTCTGACAGAGCATTCAATTTTAAACAATTTCCAATTGACTTCAATTATCCAATTTTCTTAGTTCTCTTGGTATCATTTGTTGAAAAACATACATAGGTAGGCTCAAGAGCTGGGAGCTAGTATCTTATTGGTGGCTGAAGAAATATGCATCTTGTCATTGGTTTTCAATATGTTTAGCTACCGCCCAGTAGTGTACTGCTGCTCCTTTAACAAAGGATACCAAGTAAAATGGAAAGTTTTTTTAAAATGTTTGCTCTAGCTGAATCATGAGAAAAAATTTTTGGGTCTCTTTAAAGCAAAATGATTAACAAAGTATAAATGAACACTGGTATCACTGTAAAAAAGACATTTCAACCCCCAAATCTCTCTTCATGATTCAAATAGAGCATGGGATTTTAAGCAACTTTCTAATTTACTTCTATTTTCAATTGATCTTTGTTCACTTGTTATCTTTTGTTGCAATGCAGGGACATAAGCTTAGGAGCCCATTTCTGGAGCATTATATGACAGCGGTTTTGCAATAATGGTATCCATTTGCAAGAGCACTAAATAGCAGCACTATTTGCTGTCATATAGTGCTCCAGATGCCTACCTAGGTATCTCTTCAACACAGAATATCATGGGAACGAAGCAAATTTGATAATATAAGTAAATTAGAAACTATTTTTGGGGTATTTTGGGGGTTTCATATCCCTTTAAGACTTATACTTTTTATATTTTAGCCAATAGTTTATGTTCTGCATTATGACTGCATATTAGTGTATTGGCCTACAGAAGAAATCTGCCAGTAACTAACAACAGCTCAGTAGATTGTTTTATCGCGAGTTACCACCTAGAAGCAGCTTCTTTTTGCCCAGTTGGAGAACTTTCCTGAACTATATCAGTCCGATCCCACCTAACGAGAGCTGTTGCTGGCAGATTACTTTCTGTATTGTCAACAGAGCGATTCTGTGTATCTTTAAGGTAAATAAAGTGACTCACAACCATCACTGGATAGCTTAAACAAACAATTGAATTATTTACTTTATAATAATCATCTGTTTATCAAGAAACATAATATTAGTTCTGTAGTAGTGTTTATTGAAGCATAATGCTTTTACAGGGCAGCAATACAAATACTTACACACACCTGTTAAATTTGTAGTGAAAACTCTTTTACAGAAATGTTACTTAAAGTGATGGTAAACTCTCCCCTTTTTAAAATCAGATCTGGAATGTAAGCGCTATTTTAGATAGAGTTTTATTCATCATGTGTAATGAAGATGCGCTATAACTTAGTTATTAATATAGATATGAAATTCAAATACCCCACGTTACACCACCCACTTCAAAAGTCAATTTTCCTGTCAGCTAAATGATTGAATTACTCTCCAATCAATGCTCTAGCTACAACAAAAGTGCCAGATGGGGAGAGCGCTGATTGGACAACAATTCAATCTGTTAGCTCACAGAAAATGTTACTTTTGAAGTGGGCGGAGGAGCATGCAGTATTTGAATTTCATATCTATAATAAAAAGTAAGTTATACTGCATCTTCATTACAGCTAATGAATTAAACTCCATCTAAAATAGCGCTTACATTCCAGATCTGATTTTAAAAAGGGGAGAGTTTACCATCACTTTAAAGGACCATTAAACTTGACATTTCAACATTTCAACAACGCATAAAATGTTATTGCAAATGCAACATTATTACAATATACATTCATTATTTATTTTGCTGTCTTTTGTTGTAAAATAAATCTGAAATGTGTGCTTGTTTTACTTTCTCCCAGGGAGGTTTTGGTTAATACTTTTAGACAATTTATGCAAGCTTTTGTTTACCCTCCCCACTAATATTCTCAGCAGTCACATGTTTGAACAGGTAGAATTATTAGTATTGCATCAACAATCACAATAGGAGTATCATTCTTTATAATAATAACTCATTTAATTAATTCAATTCTAAATGTAGCCACCAATCAGCAAGCACTACCCAGGATGCTGAACCAAAAATGGGCTGGCTTGTAAGCTTACCTTCCTGTTTTTTCAAATAAATATACCAAGAAAACTAGGAAGAATTGATAATAGGAGTAAATTAGAAATTTGTTTCTTTGCATGCTCTATTCGAATCATGAAATAAATAAATTTGGGTTCAGTATCTCATTAAGGGAAGAAATAAGGGCAGGCTTCCCCAGTCTCTTTGAACTGCACATGTGCAAACAGAGTTTGTGCTTTATCTGAATATTAGTTTGTGATTGGTTAGCAAGGATTTTTTTGTTCTGGGGACAGGGAAATCAGTGAAAAGAACAAACATAAAACAGTATACTCATTTGACAAAATAAAGCTGCAATTTTCATTCTAAAATTATTATCATATATGAAGATTCAAAATCATTAATTTACAATTTGTGTTTAGTGGTCCTTTAATATTTTTTGCAATTATGTAACACTTTATTTATTTGGTTATTATTGTTCTCTTTCTTGAACTTAGTTATTATTATTATTATTATTATTAATAAAGCAGAATATTCTATAGTGCAGGCCCCGGGTTCCGCCACGCGCTAAGCCTCATATTAGCACTGCCGGGACCGTTTAGTTCGGCTTTCCAGTGTGCTAAAGTTAAAGGGACAGTCTAGTCCAAAATAATCTTTCATGATTCAGATAGGGCATGTAATTTTAAACAATTTTCCAATTTACTTTTATCACCAATTTTGCTTTGTTCTCTTGGTATTCTTAGTTGAAGGCTTAACCTAGGAGATTCATATGCTAATTTCTTAGACCTTGAAGGCCGCCTCTTAAGAATGCATTTTAACAGGTTTTTCACCACTAGAGGGTGTTAGTTCATGAATTTCATATAGATAACACTGTGCTCATGCACGTGAAGTTACCTGGGAGCTATCACTGATTGGCTAAACTGCAAGTCTGTCAAAAGAACTGAAAAAAGGGGCAGTTTGCAGAGGCTCAGATACAAGATAATCACAGAGGTAAAAAATATATAAATATAACTGTGTTGGTTATGCAAAACTGGGGAATGGGTAAAAAAGGGATTATCTATCTTTTAAAACAATAACAATTCTGGTGTAGACTGTCCCTTTAAGTATAAAGCTACAGGTGAACTTTTTTCACCTGTAGCTTGGGAACATTTACATTTGTTTAACAAAAATTATTACAAAATGTTTAACGAATATTCAATATTTGTTTAGTTTAAAACAAAATTAATACAGAAAAGCATGGGCAACGAATATTCGGGGGAAACTAATTTCTGTGACCAATCGTACCGAAAAAAAAATATGTGGGTGTATTTTTCGTCTAAATTATATTAGTTGTTTAAATATTGAAAAATAAGTGTAATATTTTAGCCTTAATAAAGAAATGAATGTGGCCATGTTGCAACTTAAGTTTAATTTTCTGCAGGCAAGTTAGGGACGGTTATCAATGGATCACTAGAGTGTGCAGCCAATGAGTGTATAGAATATATCCATGTTAAAGGGCCAGTCAAAGTTCAAATTAATATTACATAATTCTGCAGAATTATGTAACATTAACCTAGCCACATCTGCAAAAGAAAAAGGATTTTAAAGATTTAACCCCCCCCCCCCCAAAGCTGTACTTACTTTACCTTTCTCACCAGCCTCTACTGCTCTTCTGGTTTCTAATCACAGCACTTCGGGTTGTGCCATTGAACTACATGTAGTAGCACGCTCCCACGCTGGGTAAAGCTGTCGTCTGCTTTCCCCAGCGGAGTGCACTGCATGCAGTTTAACGGGAAGACTGTTTGCACTGTGATTAGACAAAACAACGGTGACGTGCTGTTGAAGAGATCAGTAGCGCAGATGAGGCTGGCGAGAAATGTAAAGTAAGTATGGGTTTGGGGGTTAAATCTTTTGCGGGTATCGCTGGGTTAATGTTAAATAATTCTGCACATAGTGCAGAATGTAACATGAATTTGATATTTGACTGTCCCTTTAAGTCTGGAATCTTCACTTTTAACTGGAAATGAAAATCCCCTATTTTTTTATTAAACAATATGATAAGAGTATAAAGGAAGCACAGGGCAAAGCTTTAATTAAACATTTTATATTGCAATCTCAAAAATGTTTAATGTCCTTTGTTTTCATAACTTTTGCCTAATTAGAAAGTTTGTGTTTTTCCACTCTTTGATTGGTTGGTTTACCTTTTCTTCTGGATTAGAAAAATATCTTTATCAGTAGAGCAATTTACTTTTCCACTAACAGGTACTAGCAAAGTGTATTTAGTGACTTATTTAATTCAGTATTAAATAAAAAGCTACAAGTAGACAGCCTGTACTGCATCTTCTGTTGTGGTTCATTATATATTATGTGAAGTTGCATAAGACACTGATCTTGGGATTGATAATTAAAAATAAACTACTCTAGAGATATTGAACATTTTTTATTCTATGTCTCTTTAAATTAATCAAATGATTGGATACAGCAAAACATCCATAATATTATTAGCATAATCATTCCCTTGATATTTTCAATTTCCAGGTTGATTAACTGATTTATACAAACATTTTCATATTATTTTAATTTCTTCCACAAACTGCATTATTTAAAAATCATAGCTTGGGACCAATCAGCTACGAGAAGAGACTGAATGATCTGGGGTTAGGGCCAAACAACTCCGAGATGGACCCTGGGTTATATGGCAGGAATCAGAAGAAGCTGAGGATATTGTGTCTATTCTAGTAGCTGAAGTTCTAGGGGGCAAATTATCAAGTTCCGAATGGAGCTTGATGCCCCTGGCTCGTTGGAAACAGCAGTTATGAAGCAGCGGTCTTAAGACTCCATAACTGGTCCGCTACCTCTGAGGCTGCGGTCTGCAATCTGCCCGATCCTATATGATCATGTTGACTGACACCCCCTGCTAGCGGCCAATTGGCATTCTGGTGAACTACTTGTGCAATGTTAAATGCAGACAGTGGGGCCTATCTATCAAGCTCCGAATGGAGCTTGATGCCCCGTGTTTCTGGCGAGCCTGCAGGCTCGCCAGAAACAGCAGTTATGAAGCAGCGGTCACAAAGGCCGCTGCTCCATAACCTGTCCAGCTGCTCTGAGCAGGCGGACAGACATCGCCGGAAATCAACCCAATCGAGTATGATCGGGTTGATTGACACCTCCCTGCTGGCGGCCGATTTGCGCGAGCCTGCAGGGGGCCGCGTTGCACCAGCAGCTCTTGTGAGCTGCTGGTGCAATGCTGAATATGGCGAGCGTATTACTCGCCGTATTCAGCGAGGTCTGGCGGACCTGATCCGACTGTCGGATCAGGTCCGCCAGACCTTAATAAATAGGGGCCATTGTGTGCTATTGGCATTCAGTGATGTCTGTCGGACATGATACGCTACAGCGTATCATGTCGGACAGACATTGATATATTGACCCCATGGAATTTGAGCAATTTAAAATACTAGTGATGGGAACAGAGACATAAATAGGGGAAGAAAGGACAGGAGGGCAAAGGTGTAAAATTACTTAAAATAATCAGATTGCCAGTCTAAAATGTTCTGCATTTAGGAATCTCATCTCATCTCTCATTTACCAAAATAATCTATATTAAAATGACATTAACCTCTTAAGGACATATGACGGAATTTTTCCGTCATAAAACAATTGAGCAAACTGAAAGCTGTGTCCTTAAAGGGTTAAACACCTCTTGCTTTTGTGTAAAATTGTCCCTTGCCCCTTAGAGAGACCAAGAAGCAAATTCTGTAACCTGCAAATGCTGCAAATTAAATAGATAGTTTAGTCCATTTGCAGCATTCAGAAAGTTTTACAAAAACAAAAAAACAAGATATGTTTTATGTCCCTTTAAATTATTTTAAATAAAAATAAATATTTTTAAAGAAACTAAGCTATGTTTCTTTGAAGGATTAAAAAAAAAACATATTTGTAATGCACCTCCATATTCCATAGGACTAACCAAAAAGTGCAATAGTATATGACACAAGTTAAGCAAATTATGTATACATGAGAATATACATTGCTCCAAAGAGCTTACAGTCTAGTGAAAATAAATGTAATGTGTGTATATATGTTTGTATAGATATATCTGTGTAGGCATGTGCATGATATCCAGCATATAGCCATGAAATATCTTTAGACAATCAATGCTAGTATACTGGGTAGAACAGGTCAGTCACTTTAAACATGGCTACCACCTTTGCCACAAATTAGTTTGTGCAATTTCTGTGCTACTAGATTTGTCCCTGACAACTGTAAATGCTGTTACTGTGACGTGAAAGTGTCTAGGAACAACAGCAGCCAAGCCACGAAGCGGTAGACCACGCAATCTCACATAACGGGGCTGATGAGTGCTAAAGTGAGTAGAGCAATCATCTGTTGCATCACTCGCTACAGAGTTCTAAACGGCCTCTGGAACAAACATCAGTACAAGAACTGTGCATTGGGATCTTCGTGAAATGGGTTTCCATGGCTGAGCAGCTGTACAAAAGCTTCCCATGAACATGCTCAATGCCAAGCTTCAGCTGGAGTTGTGTAAAGCCGCCGCTGGACTCGGGAGCTGTGGAAACGATGTCTGAATCACGCTTCGCTATCTGATGGAAAAATCTGTGTGTGTCGTGGAGAACGTTACCTATCGGAATGCATAGTGCCCGCTGTAAAGTTTGGTGTAGGAGTGATAATGGCTGTTTTTCAGGCTTGGGCTATGGCCCTTATTTCCAGTGAAGGGTCATATAGTATATATATATATATATATATATATATATATATATATATATATATATATATATATATATATATATATATATATATATATATATATATATATATATATATACAAGCACACATAAACACACATGACACATACATGCACATACACACATACACAAACACGCACACACATACACACACATGCACATACACACAAACACACACGACATATACACACATAACACATATAAAAGCACACACACAGTTCCACACACATGCACATACACCCACACACATGCACATACACACAAACATACATGACATATACACACACACATGAAACATACATGCACATACACACACATGCACATACACACACAAACACATACACACAAACACGCATGACATATACACACATCACACATACAAAAGCACACACACAGTTACACACACACACACTTATACACATACACTCACATACACATACACATACACACACACACATATACACACTCACCCACCTGTATGCAAGTGTTTTACTAGCCCATTTTCTTTTTAATTGTTATGACATAAAAAACAAAAAAGATTTTACACACTGACCCAAAAAAACATTAAGGGTAAAAAAGGTCTAAAACCTTTTTTTTGTGGAGGGGGCAGCAGAATTTTGAGTGCCTAGGGCAGCACAAAACCTAAATACGCCACTGATATACACACATCACACATACAAAAGAACACACACAGTTCCACACACAAACACTAATACACATACACTCACATACACACACACACGCACATACAGTTGCACACATTAACACACATATACACACACAGATGCACATACATACACACACACACAAACACACACAGAGAAACACACACACACATACACAAACACTTACACACACACACAGATACACACACATACACACACAAACACTTACACACACACTCACAGATGCACACACATACACACACACACACACATATGCACACACACATATACAGACGCACATACAGTTGTACACATTCACACACATATAGACACACACACACACAAACACTTACACACACACAAACACAAACACTTACACACACGCACACAGATACTCACACATGCACACACACACAAACACAGACACACACAAACACTTACACACACACACACACACACATACACACACATACACACACATACACACACAAACACTTACACACACACGCACACACATACATACACAAAACACTGACACACACACACAGATGCATACACATATACACACACATACACACACACAGATGCACAAACATATACACACACAGATACACACACACTTACACACACACATAGATGCACACAAACACACACAAACACTTACACGCACACACATACACACACACACACAAAACACTGACACACACACACACATGCACACACATATACACATACACACACACAGATGCACAAACATATACACACACAGAGATACACACACACTCACATATATATGAACTGAACATAAGAATTATTTTTTATCTCCTGACACATTTGAATGTAAGATGCAAACATGTTGATTGCTCCCTGAACACACAGTGAATAGTTGAATTGCCTATTTTGTACAATTAAAATCCCCGCTGTGTGAAGCTTCCACAAGCGCAGCTGCACTTACGTTATATTCTTTTGAAGACAATAGAGAAAATCTGAGGCGTCAGGACAACAGAAATGAAGCACAGGTAAATATGGAATATCCACCCCTGTGAAATCATATTATTCCACAAGATATTATTATCATTTTTTTTTTACATAAAGCAACAGTTCATGTTGAGAACATAATGGGAAAAGCAATTTTCACACAAAATGAGCATGTTTTTTTAAGCGCATAAGATCGCTAACAATGGGTTGTGTTGACTAACTGACTTATAACAGGATTAATAGAGAGTGTAGTATCCATTTAATAAGCAATAAACCTTAACCATTTATGGTATGTAGTGTTTCTAAACAATATTGATCACAAAGTTCAATATTGTTGCAATAAAGGAAACCCCACTTACATATAGAAAGGCAATTAAGAGGTTTTAGGTGTGTAGGTTTATTGATTAAATTAAAGCTTAATTTACAAACTTACGCCTAGATTATGAGTTTTGCGTTAACAGGGGTGCGGTGCTAACGAGCAGTTTATGCTCACCGCTCACTTACAGACAGCGCTGGTATTACGGGTTTTTACAAACCCGGCGTTAACAGCAAAAAAGTGAGCGTAGAGCAAAATTTAGCTCCACATCTCACCTCAATACCAGCGCTGCTTACGTTAGTGGTGAGCTGGCTAAACGTGCTAGTGCACGATTTCCCCATAGGAATCAATGGGGGAGAGCCGACTGAAAAAAAACCCAACACCTGCAAAAAAGCAGCGTAAAGCTCCTAACGCAGCCCCTTTGATTCCTATGGGGAAAATACATTTATGTCTACACCTAACACCCTAACATGAACCCTGAGTCTAAACACCCCTAATATTACACTTATTAACTCCTAATCTGCCGCCCCCAACATCGCCGACACCTGCATTATATTATTGACCCCTAATCTGCCGCTCCGGACACCGCCGCCAGCTACATTATACTTATGAACCTCTAATCTGCTGCCCCGAACATCGCAGACACCTACATTATATTTATTAACCCCTAATCTGCTGCCCCCAATGTCGCCGCAACATAACTACATTTATTAACCCCTAATCTGCCGCCCCCAAACGTTGCCACTACTATAATAAACATATAAACCCCTAAACCTAAGTCTAACCCTAACCCTAATCCCCCCTAACTTAAATATAATTGAAATAAATCTAAATAAAATTACTACAATTAACTAAATAATTCCTATTTAAAACTAAATACTTACCTATAAAATAAACCCTAAGCTAGCTACAATATAACTAATAGTTACATTGTAGCTAGCTTAGAGTGTATTTTTATTTTACAGGCAACTTTGTATTTATTTTAACTAGGTACAATAGTTATTAGATAGTTATTAACTATTTAATAACTACCTAGTTAAAATAAAGACAAATTTACCTGTAAAATAAAACCTAACCTAAGTTACAATTACACCTAACACTACACTGCAATTAAATTAATTACCTAAATTAAATACAATTAATTACAATTAAATAAAATTATCTAAAGTACAAAAAAAGCAAACACTAAATTACAGAAAATAATAAAGAAATTACAAGATTTTTAAACTAATTACACCTAATCTAACCCCCCTAACAAAATAATAATAAAAAAAGCCCTACCCTACACTAAATTACAAATAGCCCTTAAAAGGGCCTTTTGCAGGGCATTGCCCCAAAGTAATCAGCTCTTCTACCTGAAAAAAAAATTACAATTCCCCCCCAACATTAAAATTAACCACCCACACAACCAACCCTACTCTAAAACCCACCCAATCCCCGCTTAAAAAAACCTAACACTAACCCCCTGAAGATCACTTTACCAGGAGACGTCTTTACCCAACCGGGCCAAAGTCCTCAACGAAGCCGGGAGAAGTCTTCATCCAAGCCAGGGCGAAGTGGTCCTCCAGACGGGCAGAGTTCTTCATCCAGACGCAATATTCTATCTTCATCCATCTGGCGCGGAGCGGGACCATCTTCAAGACATACGACGCTGAGCATCCTCTTCAAACGACGGCTAAACACAGAATGAAGGTTCCTTTAAAGGGCGTCATCCAAGATAGCGTCCCTTCAATTCCGATTGGCTGATAGAATTCTATCAGCCAATCGGAATTAAGATAGACAAAATCCTATTGGCTGATGCAATCAGCCAATAGGATTGAACTGGCATTCTATTGGCTGATTGGAACAGCCAATAGGATTTTTTCTACTTTAATTCCGATTGGCTGATTTCTATCAGCCAATCGGAATTGAAGGGACGCCATCTTGGATGACGTCATTTAAAGGAACCTTCATTCTGTGTTTAGCCATCGTTTGAAGAGGATGCTCTGCGTCGAATGTCTTGAAGATGGATCCGCTCCACGCCGGATGGATGAAGATAGAAGATGCCGTCTGGATGAAGACTTCTGCCCATCTGGATGACCACTTTGCCCGGCTTGGATGAAGATTTCTCCCGGCTTCGTTGAGGACTTCGGCCCGGTTGGGTGAAGACGTCTCCCGGTAAGGTGATCTTTAGGGGGTTAGTGTTAGTTTTTTTAAGGGGGGATTGGGTGGGTTTTAGAGTAGGGTTGGTTGTGTGAGTGGTGGGTTTTAATGTTGGGGGGGAATTGTAATTTTTTTTTACAGGTAAAAGAGCTGATTACTTTGGGGCAATGCCCCGCAAAAGGCCCTTTCAAGGGCTATTTGTAATTTACTGTAGGGTAGGGCTTTTTTTATTTTAGAGGAGCTTTTTTTATTTTGTTAGGGGGATTAGATTAGATGTAATTAGTTTAAAAATCTTGTAATTTCTTTATTATTTTCTGTAATTTAGTGGTTTTTTTTTACTTTAGATAATTTTATTTAATTGTAATTAATTGTATTTAATTTAGGTAATTAATTTAATTATAGTGTAGTGTTAGGTGTAATTGTAACTTAGGTTAGGTTTTATTTTACAGGTAAATTTGTCTTTATTTTAACTAGGTAGTTATTAAATAGTTAATAACTATTTAATAACTATTGTACCTAGTTAAAATAAATACAAAGTTACCTGTAAAATAAAAATAAGCCCTAAGCTAGCTACAATGTAACTATTAGTTATATTGTAGCTATCTTAGGGTTTATTTTACATGTAAGTATTTAGTTTTAAATAGGAATAATTTAGTTAATGATAGTAATTTTATTTAGATTTATTTAAATTATATTTAAGTTAGGGGGTGTTAGGGTTAGACTTAGATTTTGGGGTTAATAACTTTAATATAGTGGCAGCGACGTTGGGAGCGGCAGATTAGGGGTTAATAATATTTAACTAATGTTTGCGATGCAGCGGTTTAGGAGTTAATATATTTATCATAGTGGCGGCGATGTCCGGTTCTGCAGATTAGGGGTTAAAAAATGTATTTTAGTGTTTGCGATGTGGGGGGGGGGCTCAGTTTAGGAGTTAATAGGTAGTTTATGGGTGTTAGTATATTTTTTAGCACTTTAGTTAAGAGTTTTATGCTACAGCGTTGTAGGGTAAAACTCTTAACTACTGACTTTAAAATGCGGTACCAGGCTTGACGGGAGAGGTTCTACCGCTCACTTTTTGGAAGACTCATAATACCGGCGCTATGCAAGTCCCATTGAAAATATAGGATACGCAATTGACGTAAGTGGATTTGCGTTATTTCCGAGTCTGGCCCAAAAAGTGAGCGGTACACCTGTACCTGCAAGACTCGTAATACCAGCGGGCGTTAAAAAGCAGCGTTGGGACCGGCCAACGCTGCTTTTTAAGGCTAACGCAAAACTCGTAATCTAGGCCTTAGTATTTGCTTCTGTGTATCTTTGTAACTGAACAGCTGCATTAAAGGGACATGAAACCCAAAATGTTTCTTTCATGATTCAGATAGAGAATACAATTTTAAACAACTTTCCATTGTACTTCTATTATTTAATTTGCTTCCTTCTCTTGTTATCCTTTGCTGAAAGGTTTATCTAGGCAAGCTCATGAGCAGAAGAGAACCTAGGTTCTAGCTGTTGATTGGTGGCTGCATATATAGAGAGATTGTGATTGGCTCACCCATGAGTTCAGTTAGAAACCATTAGTGCATTGCTGTTCTTTCAACAAATGATACCAGGAGAAACAAACAAATTAGATAATAGAAGTAAATTAGAAAGTTGTTTAAAATTGTATTCTCTATCTGAATCATGAAAGAAAAAAATCTGGGTTTCATGTCCCTTTAATAAGAATTGTCAAGTGGAGCACCCAGCTCACACATAATGCAGCATATAACATTCCTCATGCAGCTTTCTATCTGAAACATAAGAACGACAAAAAGAGTGTGCTAATAGATGCATATTCTTACTAGCAAACTCCTACTATGTACAGCCAAGAGATATGTATTCTTATCTAATTAAATGGAGGGCATTTATTTATAACATGGGACTGCTTATTTGCTGCTCCACAAGACATTTTGACAAGGAGAGGGTTAATAGATATCGAAGAGGGGGTTCATTATTGCTCTACAGAACTCTGTGGCAAAAGAGAGAGGTTAGTCAGTATGTTGCATATCATTCTATCTGAAAGTTGTCTTACTAAGATAAAAATGGCAAAAAACATGTGCTAATAGATGTATATCCTTACTAGCAAACCTTTACTATCTACAGCCAAGAGTTATGTATTCTTAGCTAAAATGCATAATTAAATGGAGGGTATTTATTTATAACATAGTACTGCTTATGAACTGCTCCACAGGACATTTTGACAAGGAGAGGGTTAAAAAGATATGTTAGCATACTTCTATAGCAGGGAGGGGGTCAATTGTTGCTCTACAGAACTGGCAAGAGAGAGGTCAGTCACTATGTTGCATATCATTCTATTGTCATTCTAAAACAACATTAATCTATTGTGCAAAATATCCAATGAAAATGATTAAATAAGTATTAAAATATGTGGGGTATTTTTTAAAAAAAAATAGTATTTCTAAAATATATTTTATTATTCTCATTATATCTATCTATCTATCTATCTATCTATCTATCTATCTATCTATCTATCATCTTATCTATCTATCTATCATCTTATCTATCTATCTATCTATCTATCTATCTATCATCGATCGATCTATCTATCTATCTATCTATCTATCTATCTATCTATCTATCTATCTATCTATCTAATCCATCTATCGAATCTATCTATCTATCTATCTATCTATCTATCATCTATCTATCTATCTATCTATCTATCTATCTATCTATCTATCTATCTATCTATCTATCTATCTATCATCTTATCTATCTATCTATCTATCATCTTATCTATCTATCTATCTATCTATCTATCATCGATCTATCTATCTATCTATCTATCTATCTATCTATCTATCTATCTATCTAATCCATCTATCGAATCTATCTATCTATCTATCTATCTATCTATCTATCATCTATCTATCTATCTATCTATCTATCTATCTATCTATCTATCTATCTATCTATCTATCTATCTATCTATCATCTTATCTATCTATCTATCTATCTATCTATCTATCTATCTATCTATCTATCTATCTATCTATCTATCTATCTATCTATCTATCTATCATCATCTATCTATCTATCTATCTATCTATCTATCTATCTATCTATCTATCTATTTATCTAATCCATCTATCAAATCTATCTATCTATCTATCTATCTATCTATCTATCATCTATCTATCTATCTATCTATCTATCTATCTATCTATCTATCTATCTATCTATCTATCTATCTATCTATCTATCATCTATCTATCATCTATCTATCATCATATACATAGACACACACATCTTTGCATATACTGTACATTTATTTCTTGTCATTTGGAAAGACTCAATAAGAAATTATATATTAATCTACTACTACTGGCAACAAGAAGGATAAATTGCATGCTTTGCAAATTAACCCTGCACCATGTCTGTCCCTTCAGCAGAGCTTTTCTGATAAGGAACTGCAAAACAGTGAAAATTTTGATAATTTAATGACAATGGGTAGCCTTGTCTACAGTAACAAGTTTGCATCCAAATAAGGCAAGGGGTGGGTGGAATTTGGGTATTGGAAAACAATTGCAGCAAGCAAGGAGGTACTGCATTCAAAACATTCTCAAACTTACTCAGTATGATGATTTAGTGCAAGACTGCAGAAATATCTTATAATTACAAGGTGGTTACTATCCCTGTTTAGGAGCGGACCCTGCACTTTTACTTTTTTTAACAGTAATTGCAAATCTTACCATTTTCATAATTAAATGCTGGCTGGTAAGAACTCTGGAGAACGAGGCGCAGAGTGAGCCTGCGCTACTGGCCCAAGACCTACTCTGACCTAGCCGCTCCACAGACACTCCAAAGGGTCGGGGCTCCGCTCCAGAGTTAACCTACATCCTTGCCCAGCTTATTACTGAAGAGGAGGAGAGTGCACTTGCTGGGCTCAGCTACCTGGTACAGAACTTGAGCAAGGTGTCGGAGGGATGGCGGCCTGAGACGGATCAGCAACCACGTGGGTATCAGAGGCCCTGCTCACTATCCTACTCAAGAGGGTCCTATTGCTCTCACAAAAGCAATCGCTCCATGGGACTAGTGAGGAGAGTGACGTGGAGGGCCACAGGGAGACCGGAGAAGAAGCACGGGGCGCCGCCATACCAACATTGTAAGTGCGCAACTCCTTCCCCATAATTACATAGGTAGCCTTGCAGACCCACTGTGTCCCAGGTCCAGAACACGTATAGGGGCTGAATTGCTTACACTGCAGAAGGGAGGCTGGATGATCTGGGCTTCTGTACAGTACCCACCTCCAAGCTACCAAGGTACTTTTTCTATAAGAGGAGGGCAATCTCCAACTACTGCAGTACTCCTCTTGAGATCGACTGAGCTATAATTGTCTGTAAGGAACATCTACAAGAGGGCCTTTGGGGACCACATAAAACAAGTATACGCACACAGTGTTTTATTTGCCTAGGGGAACTACCGCAGGCCTGAATAACAGTGGCCTAGCTGTTGGGGGTTAGCACGCAGTTTCTTTTCTATTACTATATTATCTGCAGGCTAGACCTACACTACTGCAAGACCAGCTCAATATAAGAACTGTGGACACTGAGATATCTAGATAGGCCTAGGCCACAGACCCCATGGGGCCCTACATATCACAGGCATATAATTATGGGACACTGTTCTCGCTTAAGAGGAGGCCTAAATAACATTCTTTCCTGGTGAGGCCTAGTCTGTTATAGTGGAAGGTAGCTGTGTAATCTGTGTAAGAGGATCTACTGAACAAGTATAAAAACCTAAGGGTACTCCTAGAGCACCCTAACCAATTCTACTGGGGACATTTAGATTGCTGGGTCATCTGTTTGAGATTTATACAAATAGCTTGATGAACTCTTCTATTCCTAATCTTCACTTCACTACGCTTTGATTGGGTGTAATATGGCAAATTAAAAAGCTGATGCACCCCTCCCTACCGGTGTGAATTAACTGTGGTTGCCCCTGAAGTGAGCCTGCTCTCATCCTGTTATACATACCTGAATAAAAACATTTGTAATCTGAGCCTGCGCTTTAACTTACACAATGTTGCAGCAAGTGAAAAAGAAGCAGAAAGGTAATCAACCCTCCAAGCATACAGTTCGGGAACACTTTCCACCTATAAGGGACCCCAACCCTGAACTCTCATATGACGAACGGTCACTATCCCCTGCTCCCTCAGAAGAGAGGCCCAATATGAAATATTCCCCACCTTCACACTCACAGGGAGAAATAATTACAATAGATTCTATGAAACAACTCCTAGATAGACAAGTCAATCCTTTGCAAAAAGATTTGATAAACTAGAGAGGTCCTATGATGATCTATGTAAGGACATTGCTACTGTTAATAAACACAGATATCATAGAAAGAAAACTTGCATACGAAGAGAGAAGCACTCTACCAGGAATGAACAACAGCTCATCAGCTAGTTCTTTGGTGATTTACCACCCGGAAGCAGCCTCTTTTAGACCAGTGTTCTTGTCACAGAGGAAAACTTTCCTGAAGTATATCAGTCTGATCCCGCCAAGTAAGGTCAGTTCTGCCCCGAAATAACAGGCAATTCTCCTCTGAACAAGGAGAATGGGCCTCGTCAGTGAGGTGCAGCCACATTCCTCTAAGCACACTGGGCAATAGAAAGAAAACAAGAGGACCTGGGTGAGCTACACTCAAAACTTGGCTGATCTAGTATCTTCCTTAGCTGGTTGATCTTGAAGACCGCTCTCAGCGGAATAATGTGAGGATCAGAGGTATTCCTGAATCTGTCGGCCCGCAAGACCTGGAAAAGTATGCACAGGCTTTGTTCCAAGCTGTCCTGGGGTCTCCTGGAGGAGAGGACAGCAGAATTGATAGAATTCACAGAGCGTCTAGGCCTAAAAACCTTCCTATGGATAAACCCTGGGACACAATAGTCCGGCTACACTATTTTACCTACAAGAATAAGATCCTAAGAGAAATACTAAGACAGCCTCATTTCTCAGACCTGTTCAAGGATGTAGTTCTCTACCCAGACTTATCTTCATATATATGCTTCAACAAAGGAGATCCTTCAATGAAGTCACCAAAATGCTAAGACTTCACCGAATCCGCTACCGCTGGGGTTTTCCCACAAGATTGATAATCTCCAAAGACGGCACACAAAACACCGCCCTCCCTCCAAGACAAGCCCAGGATCTACTGAGGGGATGTCATTTACCTTCAGGAGAGGAAGCAGAAGACCTGAACAGGCCACCTAGGCTGGGCACCCCACTGAGAGTGGGTGCCCAGGACTGGAACCCAAATAGGCAGGACCCTGCCCGTTTTTGCCCTTCCTCTGCCTAAATGCGGAACTCACACTTGGCCCTAAATAGGCCCTGAACTGGCTTTTCCACACTCTCATGGCTCCCTTCACTTGGGTTGAGCCTGGTGGATGATGCTCACCATCAACAGAGGGATGGTAAAGTAGATGAAGGACAATTGTTTTGTTAAATGTTTGACTCCCATGTTTGCTTGTTTATATGGTTGTTTCTCTTCATGCTATGCGATGACTGTATTATACACTCTCATTTTTGAAATGGTAAATATCTAGCGGCCCTAGGGCTGCTGCCTTGATTTTTTTGGCTTGGCATAGCACTTACATATTCATTACATACACCCTGAACACATTGAGGGCTTATAACCACTAGCACATACCGCCAGGCTCGCAGTTTATCTTAGTTCCTAAACTTAACTAACCAACATAGGTACTTGTATCCACAAGCCTAGCAATCCCATAATAATGAAGTGTGCCCCCCAAATCCTATGATCAAGTACAAAGGCTCTGTTAAATGTTTGATTCCCATGTTTGCCTATTTATATGGTTGTTTCTCTTTATGTTATGTAATGAATGTATCACTCATTGCAAAGTTCGCAATTGAAACGCATGATTCTGCACATCTACCCAGTTGGAGTAATATCCTCTAGACTATGAACTAAGTCACCTACTCCCCGTCATCAATCTACCCAGCGGCCTCAGCTCTGCTTCCTTGTTTTTGCGACTTGACATAGTGCTAGCATATTTATTTCCTGCACTCTGAACATATAGAGGGCTTATAGACCATAGCACACACTTCCAGACCCGCATGGTGCCTTAGTTTTTTCATTTAAGCAATCAATATAGGTATCTATAACCACTGCCTTGCCTTAGCAACCTCATACTATTGACGGGGCCCCCCCTCCCTAACCCCCACTGTACTACCCCCTAGGCCTGTCATATCTCATTTGGGCCACCTGATATGCTTATCTGGATGATTGAGGGTGTTTTTTTTTATCTCTTCCTTCATTTCCTTGTTTTCCTCCCTCCTCTTACCTTGTGCCTCTGAACTCCTGTACAACAAGTTCTGTTCACCTTTTTATTGACAGGATAGGTAGGAGCCCCTAGACTAGGTAATCTGACAACTGCCTATTTGACTCATTCCCACTAGGCTGTATTTGTGGATTACGTCCCTGCTTACTAATTTTAATACAAGGTCATTAAGACTAACCCTTCCAACTTAGCCTTGTAGGGGTTTTGTAGACTTTGTGACATATTCTGCCCAACCCGCAATAGTATCAATTTATATAGGCTACCTCACAGTTAGGTATTCTCCTTGAGGGTTGAAGGGGTCCCATCTTAACGCATATTTGTCCCATGTAGCTTGAGCAACCGAGAGATGCTTTTTTTTTGCTACTTATTATATGCTAGATAAAGGTCCATATCCCATATATAATTTCCCTCCTCATATTGTGTGACTTAGAGTATCTTTACTTATGACTAGATAGGGTAGAACTGATCATATTCTGTTCCTGCTCATCTCATCCTGCTCTGCTGACTTTAACATATTCTATGCTGCACTTCTGGTGACTACACCCAAAATTTTTAACCAATTTTCATTTACCAGGTTAACTCCTAAAATATTGTTGATCACAGTTTATATTGTTGCATTTAATGTCTGTTTTTCTTATACACCGGTAGCAGAGGGGAGCATTGCTGTTGGACTCTCCTCCGCTACTCCCTCCCCCCCACACACTCTTGTGCGGTTAGAGATGAAGAATTTATCCTCCGCATTACAATTTTTGGCAGAGTTCTGTAGTCTCTGTCCAGCTCGAAGAACTGCTTGGAAGCTACTTTGGATAGCTGCTTTATACTCTAGTGTCTTCTTTTTTTTTTCTTCGTCTTTCTTCCCCCCTCCCTTTCCTTCTTCCCAGACAAAATGAGGATTGGCACGCTTAACATAAGGGGCTTTAACTACCCCACTAAAAGGAGTCTACTCCTTAGATTTCTTAATACTTAACGCTTAGAAATAGAATTTCTCCAGTAGACTCATTGGGTAGAGGCCAGGGCGGCCATGTTTAAATCTAAAGACTACCCCACATGTATCTCATCAATGTTTCATAAAAAGGCTAGGGGGGTCTCAATACTAATAAGTAGACATGCTTCTTATGACTCTCTCTACCAGGTGCCTGACCCCTCAGGATGGTACAGAATCAATGTTTGCCACACAAATAGTGTTCTGTGCACACTGGTAGCTCTGTACTCACCCAATGTCAATCAAACAAGTTTTCTTCGTAAACTACTAGGTAGGGTAGATAAGCTCAAACATGGTTATGTTTTTATAGGGGGTGACTGTAACCTGGTCTGGGACCCTAGCAGAGATAGGAAATCCTGTACCAAGCACTCCCCTTCACAGGGAGAGGAGAATTGCTCTCAGCATTTTAGAAATTTGATTTCCCAGTATGTGCTGCAGGACGTCTGGAGAGCGTTGCATCCCGATGGAAAATAATTACACCTGCTATTCGGCCTCCTTCCAGTCCTTCTCAAGGTTAGACTATTTCTTCTGTCACTCCTGGTCTCTGGAGATAGTGATCGGGGTGACGATTATGCCTTTCATATGGTCCGACCATGATGCAGTTGTCTTACATGTGGCTCTCTCAAACTTGGGTGGCACAAGGTGCTCCTGGTGGTTACCTGATTACTTGCTCTCAAATGCTCATGTGCCTTCCTGGTCGTGGGAAATAGAAGACTTCCTTCGAGTAAATGAGGCCGAAGATGTCTCTACCTTTACTTTGTGGGCAACATTTAAAGCCTATATGCGAGGTATGTTTATTAGGCGGGACAGTGAAAATAAAAGATCCAGAGGAGCTTCGCTGGCCCAATAATACTACGACTACACTGCCCGAAGGGAACAGCTGAAGAAAGGGTGGCCAAGTTCCTTGGTTAATAGAATAGAATCTGTTAAAAAAACAATTAGAACATCTTGAACTGGAAAAGGTCTAACGTAATCTCTACCTCATGAAGCAGAGGTTCTATCATAGAGGCAACAAAGCTGATTAGCGCATAAATTAAGACAAAGATCCCTATTACATAAAATAGCATACATTAGGAAAGACAGACATAGATTTTACTCCCCAACTGACATAAGAGAAGGCTTTTTTGACTATTACAGTCAACTATATCAGATTTCAGATGACGCTCAATTCCACTATGCCTCTAAAGCCATGATTTCCGATTTTTTATCTAAACTCCAATTACAACAGGTTCCTGAAAACTTTGTAGACCCTCTCTCAGCACTTATTTCCACATAAGAAATTATTACCACTATTAAAGGCCTTAAACTCAAGAAAACCCCGGGCCCAGACAGCTATGGGGAACTATTTTACAAGAAATTTGCAGTTCTCCTTGGCCCTCTTTTGAACAAGGTATTTAACGAGGCTGCAGAGGTTGGAGGTTTTCCTAGAGAATTTCTAGAGACCTCCATTATTACAATCCCTAAACCAGGGAAGGACCCTTCCCTGTGCGAGAGTTACCACCCAATCTGCCTTATAAATGGGGATGTGAAGATCTTTGCTAAGACCTTAGCTTCATGTCTTCATCAGGTCCTCCCTTTTCTGATTCACCCTGACCAGGTGGGATTTACCCCTGGGAGCCGGGGTCAGACAATACTAGGACTTCTTCGAGGCAGCTTCATTAGAGATCCCACTGGTAACCCTGTCACTAGATGCGAAAAAAGCATTTGACAGGGTTTGCTGGGACTACATGATCGAGGTACTGCAGTCTTTCAACTTCCCTGTCAAATTTATATCTGCGGTCATGGCGCTGTACTTAGGGCCCTCAGCTAGGGTACATGGGTTAGGCTTTTGACATAAAGAATGGCACTAGACAGGGGTGTCCCCTTTCACCTTTGCTGTTCACCTTAATGGTGGAGCCTCTAGCAGCCAAACTTAGAGCGAGCCCGCACGTTCATGGTCTCGTGCTTTACGATACTCCGCACACCTTAGCAATTTTTGTGGATGACTTACTTGATAGTGTTCCTCTCAGAGCCAGAGGATTCCCTACCGGACTGTTCAAGCTTTTAGCAGAGTTTGCAACTTTATCTTACTATAAACGAAACTATTATAAGACAGAGGCATATGCACTAGGTCTGACCTCCGCTAGACTGGATATTTTGAAGAAACTATACCCATTCAAATGGTCTACGGATAGCCTGAAAATTTTGATTTGTAAATAGAACTCTCTCATGAGATAATTATTGCAAAATTATTGCAAAAAACTATGAGCCCCTCCTTCAGAACTTTAGAAAGATAACTATGAAATGGTCCGCATTGGAAGTCTTTTGGACGGGTAGTGTAACTTACCTTTTCCCAGACTAACTTACCTTTTCCGGTGTCTCCCTATGTCTGTTCCTGCCCATCTTATCAATCATTTCCAGTCGATCTTCACTAAGTTTATTTTGAAAGGACGACCCCCTAGATTAGCACTTCATCAACTGCAAAAACCCAAGAAATGCGGCGGCATCTTGGCTCCCAACATAGCCCACTATTATAAGGCGGCCATGCTTTCTCATATCGCAGCCTGGGGGTTCCAGACTTGTAACTCAAGATGGTACCAGATTGAGCAGGCTTCATTACCGGCAGGAGTGGATTTGGCTGATTTGATCTGATTCTGGATCATGCTGATACCCTTAAGGGAATTCACAGTTGTATTATAAAGACATGTTTGTGATTCTGGAGAGAGCTTCGCTCTCACAAGGCGGTAGCACCACATCCCTTGCCAATCCCCTCAATAAAAGCATTACTGCAGTGCCTCCCTGACTCGAGACCTAAGCGATGGGAGGCCCTGGGGATCAGACAAGTCTTGGACCTCTACAGGGGCGATACCCTTTTGTTATTAACTGTCAATTTCCCAATTGATGACCTCCCTAGAGATTTACAATTCAAGTTTCTTAGATTAACGTTGCTACTTTTATCTTGGGGATTCCCCAAGATGGGCTTTCACACTCTTACACATTGGGAGAGAAGATGGTTGGCGGGCAGATCTCTTCGGGGCACCCTATCTTTCCACTACAAACTCTTACTCGATTCTCCCCACTTTGTTAAATCACATACCACAAGGGATTGGGACTTGGGAGTAGTGTATCAGGACATGGACTGGCAGCGCACTCTCCAAGATGTCAACATTGCAGTTCGCTGCTCCAATTAGTTCGAACTATACATTAAATTATTGCTCAGATGGCATTGGGTCCTGACCAGGTTGCATAGAGTTTTTTCCCTTAGATCGGCAGAGTGCTGGAGGGGTTGCGGACAGAGAGGCACTCACCTACATGTGTGGTGGAGCTGCCCTAGATTTAACACCTTCTGGTCACGTGTGGCAGATTTGCTACTCCGCCCGCACCTAGTGCAGCAGTTAACTGGTTGTTATCATTCTCCTGTGCTGCTAAGTTAGCTATAGCTAGGCAGTGGGCCAGAGACTCCCCTATAACCCTAACACTAGTGCTAGACATCCTCGCCTAAATACAGAAAATTAAAGAATACTCACTGAGAATAGAGGGGCGCTACAATCTGTATTGGCCCATCTGGCATCCATGGGATGAGTTCCAGAGATGTTGACTACTAATTGACAGCAATGACTAAGCTTAGTATAATACAGATGCAATGCCTCACACCTAGGAATATTCCACAGATGATGAGCACCTGCCCCTCCCCCCAGCCTATAACAGCTATAACAGACCTCTTCCCCCCTTCCCTTTCCATACAGCCACGTAATTATATATTCCTTTATTTTTTTTCTCTTCCTTTCGAATTTCTTCCTCTTTCTTATCACTGGCGGTCCACTTGAAGGCTCTCCATTGGCGGTCCATTTGAAGTTCTTCGGGTCTTATCCTAATAAACGATGTTATGTTTATATCGTATGTATTTAAATAATTATAAGTTATTTGATGACTACTGTTATTATCCTAAATCTGCTAAAACTGTTTTAATGTCTCACTCCTGATGTAGGTAGAAAACAAATTGTTTCCCTAAACTTTACATCAGCTGCTATTTTATTTCTCAATAAATTGACTAGTGTGTCCTCACTTGTACATTAAAGACTCAGGTCCCTCGGGTGGATCTACTTTGTATTGAGGACACTGTGAAATTATAATAACAAAATGAGGTGTTGATGAAGGACAGTAATTTCTCATGTCAGTTACCCATGTGAAGATTCTTGTTTACATTTGATGTGCTGTACTGATCTCTTTTTCAAAAGTAATTGTAACCTTCAATGTCCTGTTTGCACTGTAATAATGATCACCTCAATAAAATAACGATTTAATAAAAAAAAATAAAAATAAAATAAAAAAAAAAACAGGGAAAGGGGACTTTTTATTTCAATCTCAAAGTGCCCCTTTAAACAGTATGCAGGTATGGGGTTTTGTATGTTGTGTTATTATCACTTTATGGTACTTATTCATTTGTTGCCACTTATTTAATCTTCTTTAGGTATGTTTTGTATTAGCACATGCCATGTATTGTGTTACTTTTGTCTCTGCCACTACCAATAAACCTTTGGCACAATATTATGCTTGGATTTGGAATTGTGCTTTGCAAATAAACACCCAACATCAATAAACCGTCCACATGTTGCACCACATTAGCTCAGTAACTTGAAACTTGCTCTGATGGTGCAGTGTGACGATGTGCTGATACTCAGAAGCCTCCTGCAGAGACGCTGGCTTGTTCTGAATGAAAAAGCACATTTAAAGAGAGATAAACTAACAGGCTAGAAAAGAAAAAGATACATTTGTAATATGTTAATATATCTCTGCGCAATAATTTTAAAGTGAAAGAGAAAGCTAAATTATTATAAACCAATATTAACCCCTGTAACATCAGACCCCACCACTAAACTGCCACAATAGCACCTCTGCTATTAACCCCATAGGTGCCATAACTCCAATGCAAAGAAACCCTCCACTATTATAAAAACTTACCACCATAACCTCAGCACTAAAAATACACAGGCAAAGTAAAGTCAAAATTAAGCTATTGATTTGGATAGATGCATGCAGTTTTCAGCAATTTACTTCTATTATGAAATTTGTTTTGTTCTCTTGATATTCTTTGTTTAGAGTAAACCTAGGTAGGCTAATAGGAGCTTAGGAGCATGCGCGTTTCTTTAGCAGTCTAGAACAGCAGTGCTTGTAAGTATAGGGCATTTATGATTGTGCGAGCGGACATGATCCGATATAGCATACAGCATACGCTCTCGGCATTTATCATTGCACCAGCAGTTCTTGTAAACTGCTGGTGCAATGCCACCCCTTGCAGATTCACGGCCAATCAGACGCTAGCAGGGGGTGTCAATCAAGCCAATCGTATTCGATTGGGTTGATTTCTGGCGATTTTTGTCCGCCGCCTCAGAGCAGGTGTACAGGTCATGGAGCAGTGGTCTTTTTAGACCGCTGCTTCATAACTTCTGTTTCCGGCGAGCCTGAAGGCTCGCCAGAAACATTGGGCATCAATAAATGTATAACATTGCTACAAATATTGTTGCAAACACTGCTTCCAGAGGGCGTTAAATACACATGCACACTGTTAAGCTTAATCTTTAACAAAGGATACCAGGAGTACTAAGCAAAATTGATGATTAAAGTGAATTGGAAAGTTGTTTTAAAATTTGTGCTCTATCCAATAAAATAAGTTTAATGTTGACTTTACTGTTGCTTTAACCAGCTAATCACTGGAGTTCATTGCTATAATTCCTATTATCCCTCAACTGCTAATCCTCCCCACCGTGGACCATCACCACCACGAGACCCTGACTCTAAACTTGCCAACTACCCTAAGACCCCACCATCTAAACTGATCCTTTTCAAAAGAACCTTCAACCATGCCCCCAAAAGCATGCCCACCTAAACTGACCCTATCCTAAGACCTATGGGATCTGCTCTTTATTGTTTATTAGACAGCTTGGTTGCCAGAGAGTTCTGTAATCATAGGGGAGTGTTGGGGCAAGAGGAATTTTGTACCTAATATCCTATCAGAAGCACCTACTCTTTTGTTAAAAACGAGTGATTTTTAAAATGTTGTGCAACATTTGCAAAAAACAAACAACTCCTGGTATTATTGTGTGTAGATTGTTCTATTTTTTACTCCTCCTCCCTAGCAGCCAAGCGATTAATAAAGAACCAATCCATTTCATTACTTCATATACACTTTATTATCCCATCCTGCATAATTTTTTTAATAAACATCAGATTTAAGAGGTGATCAGTCCTTGTGTTCAGCCTCAGACCCAACATAAATAAACCGAAAATACTGTTTTGCATGGTGTATTTTTACATAGCCTGCAGCCTGGTGTGTGCTGCTATTTCTCTGTAGAAAGCTGGTTTGTAATGTCTATAAAACATTGCATTCTTGAATAAGCGCAGTGAAAAGTGGGTTTTATAGTCAAGTAGCAGAAATTGGACACTGTGACTACGAGTGGCCCTTGTGGTAGCTGGAAACCTTCCAAAACCTACCTTCTGTCTGTCCTACAGGTAAACAATCATAGCATTATTTACTAGTAATTCCACAGGCCAGCTGCACGCCTGACCTGATTCCCAGACATGGACCCATCCAGTGTACGCTTCATAAAATCATCTTCAGAGAGTTCTTACCTCCTGTATCTATTGATTAGAAATTGTATCAGTTGTTCACCTCTCAGTAAAAGCACTGTCATTAGAAAATCTACTAGCATTGCATGTGACAGAGACAACTATTTCTGGCAAGTTTGTATAGTACCCCCAAATTCTGTAGCACTAGGTACATAAGTAATAAATAATACTGATACATAAAAAAGATAAAATGTATGCAAAAAAAACAAAATACATTTTACAAATAATGGTTCTAGCTTAAAGGGACATTTTTATTGTTTAAAAAGAAAGATAATCCCTTTATTACCCATTTCCCAGTTTTGCATAATTAACATGGCTATTTTAATATACTTTTTACCTCTCTAATTACCTTGAGTTGTATCAAAGCCTCTGCAGACTGCCCCCTTATTTAAGTACTTTTGACAGACTAACTCCACTGGAGTGTGCACAATGTTATATATATAAAACACTTGTGAACTAGAGATGTCTAACTCACAAATGCACTGAGAAAAGAGGTGGCCTTCAAGGACTTAGAAATTAGCATATGAGCCTACCTAGGTTAAGATTTCAACAACGAATACCAAGAGAACAAAGTAAATTTGATGATAAAAGTAAATTGAAAAGATGTTTAAAATTTTATGCCCTATCTAAATCATGAAAGTTTAATTTTGACTAGACTGTCCCTTTAAAGTGTCATGGAACCCTGTTTTTTTTTTATCATTGCAGTTTATAGAAGCTAAACATTTTTGTTGCTTAACTCACATTTCTGACCTTCTAAGATAATATGGACCTGGGAAGATGCAGTGAATTTATTAAGAGAATCAAATTCACGAATGTAACAACATGGAACAATTCTTCAAGGGACATAAAGCCATGTAAAAAATATAGTTAAGAACAGCATTGAAAGGTTCTGCATGCAAAATAAAATATTTAAAAACATTTATTTCTGTTATTCTGTTAGCAAAATTTGCATTTCTGTCTATGGACAAAACCCTTGAAAAGCATCTTGGATATTAATTACTAGACTTGTGCAGCAGCAAATAATTAGGTTTGGATGAATCATTCATAACGATTATTCTAAAAAATAGTTTTTCAGAATATTACGCCTAGATTTAGAGTTTTGTCGGTAAAGACCCGCGGTGCTAACAAGCCTTTTTTTCCAGCGCACCCTTAAGACAACGCTGGTATTATGGCTGCGTTAGCCTCAGAAAAGGGAGCGTTGAGCCAAATTTAGCTCCACTTCAACTCTCAATACCAGCGTTGCTTACGGTAGTGGTAAGCTGGAAAAACATGCTCGTACACGATATCCCCATAGGAAACAATGGGGCTGAGCTGGCTGAAAAAAAACCTAACACCTGCAAAAAAGCAGCGTTCATCTCCTAACGCAGCCCCATTGTTTCCTATGGGGAAACACTCTCTAAGTCTACACCTAACACCCTAACATGAACCCCGAGTCTAAACACCCCTAACCTTACACTTATTAACCCCTAATCTGCCGCCCCCGCTATCGCTGACACCTGCATTATACTATTAACCTCTAATCTGCCACTCCGGACACCGCTGCAACCTACATTATACCTATGAACCCCTAATCTGCTGCCCCTAACATCGCCGACACCTATATTATATTTAATACCCCCTAATCTACCCCCCCCAACGTCGCCGCCACCTACCTACATTTATTAACCCCTAATCTGCCGACCGGACATCGCCACCACTATAATAAATTTATTAACCCCTAAACCGCAGCACTCCCGCCTCGCAAACACTATAATAAATTTTATTAACCCCTAATCTGCCCTCCCTAACATCGCCGCCACCTACCTACAATTATTAACCCCTAATCTTCCGCCCCCAACGTCGCCGCTACTATAATAAAGTTATTAACCCCTAAACCTAAGTCTAACCCTAACCCTAACACCCCCTAAGTTAAATATAATTTAAATAAAACTAAATAAATTTAATATCATTAAATAAATTATTCCTATTTAAAACTAAATACTTACCTATAAAATAATCCCTAATATAGCTACAATATAACTAATAGTTACATTGTAGCTATTTTAGGATTTATATTTATTTTACAGGCAACTTTGTATTTATTTTAACTAGGTACAATAGCTATTAAATAGTTATTAACTATTTAATAGCTACCTAGTTAAAATAATTACAAAATTACCTGTAAAATAAATCCTAACCTAAGTTACAAATACACCTAACACTACACTATCATTAAACTAATTAAATAAATTACCTACAATTATGTAAACTAAAATGCAATTAAATAAACTAAACTATAATACAAAAACAAACAAACAAACACTAAATTACAGAAAAAATAAAATAAAAATAGTTTAAACTAATTACACCTAATCTAAGCCCCCTAATAAAATAAAAATCCGCCCAAAATAATAATATGCCCTACCCTATCCTAAATTACAAAGTAATCAGCTCGCTTTTTGCGGGGCATTGCCCCAAAGTAATCAGCTCTTTTACCTGTAAATAAAAATACAATACCCCCCCAACATTACAACCCACCACCCACATACCCTTACTCTAAAACCCACCCGATCCCCCCTTAAAAAAACCTAACACTACCACATTGAAGATCACCCTACCTGGAGCCATGTTCACCCAGCCGGGCACCGATGGGCCAGAAGTGGACATCCGGAGCGGCAGAAGTCTTCATCCGATCGGGGCAGAAGAGGTCCTCCAAGCGGCAGATGTCTTCATCCAAGCGGCATCTTCTATCTTCAATCAACCGGAGCAGAGCTGAGCCATCTTCTATCCAGCCGACGCGGAGCTATCCTCTTCTTCCGATGACCTAACAGCGAATGAAGGTTCCTTCAAATGACGTCATCCAAGATGGCATCCCTCGAATTCCGATTGGCTGATAGGATTCTATCAGCCAATCGGAATTAAGGTAGGAAAATCAGATTTTTCCTGCCTTAATTATTTTAAGTTGCCTGTAAAATAATTATAAATCCTAAAATAGCTATTAGTTATATTGTAGCTATAGGGTTTATTTTATAGGTAAGTATTTAGTTTTAAATAGGAGTAATTTATTTAATGATATTAAATTTATTTTGTTTTATTCAAATTATATTTAACTTAGGGGGGTTTTAGGGTTAGACTTAGGTTTAGGGGTTAATAACTTTATTATAGTAGCGGCGACATTGGGGATGGGAGATTAGGGGTTAATAATTGTAGTTAGGTGGCGGTGATGTTAGGGAGGGCAGATTAGGGGTTAATAAAATTTATTATAGTGTTTGCGAGGCGGGAGTGCGGCGGTTTAAGGGTTAATACATTTATTATAGTGTCAGCGATGTCCGGTTGGCAGATTAGGGGTTAATAAGTGTAGGTAGGTGGCGGCGATGTTGGGGGGGGCAGATTAGGGGGTAATAAATATAATATAGGTGTCGGCGATGTTAGGGGCAGCAGATTAGGGGTTCATAGGGATAATGTAGGTGGCGGCAATGTCCGGTCGGAAGATTAGGGGTTAAAAAATGTAATTATAGGGTTTGCGATGTGGGGGGGCCTCGGTTTAGGGGTTCATAGTAGTTTATGGGTGTTAGTGTACTTTATAGCACTGTAGTTAAGAGCTTTATGTTCCGGCGTTAGCAAATAAAACTCTTAACTACTGACTTTTTTTGCGGTTGGAGTCTTGTCGGTAGAGGCTCTACCGCTCCCTTCTTCCAAGACTCGTAATACTGGCATTAGGCAAATCCCAGAAAAGATAGGATACGCAATTGACGTAAGGGGATTTGCGGTAGCCTCGAGTCGCGGAAAGAAAGTGAGCGGTAGACTCTTTCCTGCCTGACTCTAAATACCAGCGGGCGTTAAAAAGCAGTGTTAGGACCCCTTAACGCTGCTTTTTAACCCTAATACAGAACTCTAAATCTAGGCGTTTGTTTGCTGTACTATTCAGGATTTAGTTTAAAACAAAACAAAAACTGAATATCCGGTAACATTTACATTTGTTTTGTAAAATGTTACTTTACTGCAGGTGAAAAAGTGTCACCTGTCCTTTTATACCTATAGCGTGCTGGCGAGCCGCGCTAATCCCGACCTTTCTTCACAGAGCTCAGGGCCGTACTAATAGGAGGCTTAATGTGGCGGATCCCTGAGACTGTGTTAAAAGACCTTCTCCTTAAGTGCAGGCTCTGTGATCCGCCGAGTTAAGCCTAATATTAGCGTGACCCTGGGCTCTGTGAAGAAGGGTTGGGATTAGTGAGGTTCCCCAGCTATGGTCAGTATTTTACCTTTTAAAGCTAATTTAAAGGGATACTAAACCCACAGTTTTTCTTTAATGATTCAGATAGACCAGGCAATTTTAAGCAACTTTCTAATTTACCTATACTATCAATTTTTCTTCGTTATCTTGATATCTTTATTTAAAAAGCATTAATTTAAAGCTTAGGAGCCAGTCCATTTTACGCTCAGCACCCTGGATAGTGCTTGCTCATTGGTGGCTACATTTAGCAAACTAATAAGCAAGTATAACCCAGGTTCTCAACAAAAATTGGGTCGGCTCTTTTTTACCTCAAAAATTCCTCAGTAACCACATCCCATTGTAAAGGACATCTAAGCAGCAAATCAGTATGTCTGTCCCGAGACAGCTAAGGGAGTGAGCCTCGTGAACCCTCATCTTATTTCCCTATTCAGTTTAAGGAAGCTTACTATAGAGTTAAGTGAAATCTCATGAGATCACAGTAAAAGAGTTCATAACCTCAGCACTGTTGATGCTGATTGGCTGTTGTTCATTTCTTCATTTTTTAATTTTTTTTTTACCTGCAGCTAAGCAGCAGCTGAGTATAATTTTTTACACAGAACTTACTCTGCTGAGCTGAGGAAGTTATGAGGTAAAATATCTTCCTTTTTTACATAGAGATGCTCAGGTGATATTTTCTTGTCGGCTTTTTACAGTTATACTGCATCAGTTTCAAGTGATTTAGCATATGAGTATTATGCCCTTTAAGCTTTACATTCCTGCATTTTAAATAACGATAAAAAGAGAACATAGAAAAATTGATAGTAGGAATAAATAGAGAAAGTTGCTTAAAATTGCACGCTCTATCTGAATCATTAAAGAAAACATTTGGGTTTAATGTCCCTTTAAAGGAAACACGTATACTGATGAATTTCATTAGTATAAATTTGTTTTCTTTAAAGTTTGTGCATTTGTTCGGATATTTGTTTCATGAAGCTGAAAAGTGAAAATGAATATCTGCATTTTTATCACGAATATGAATTTGTAACTAATCAAATACACCTCTGTTAATTACCTTACGCCTAGATTTAGAGTTCTGCATTAGCCGTCAAAACCAGCGTTAGGGGGTCCTAACGCTGGTTTTGGCCGCCCGCTGGTATTTAGAGTCAGTCAGGAAAGGGTCTAACGCTCACTTTCCAGCCGCGACTTTTCCATACCGCAGATCCCCCTACGCCAATTGCATATCCTATCTTTTCAATGGGATCTTTCTAATGCCGGTATTTAGAGTCTTGGCTGAAGTGAGCGTTAGAAATCTAACAACAAAACTCCAGCCGCAGAGAAAAGCCAGGAGTTAAGAGCTTTCTGGGCTAACGCCGGTTCATAAGGCTCTTAACTACTGTGCTCTAAAGTACACTAACACCCATAAACTACCTATGCACCCCTAAACTGAGGTCCCCCCACATCGCCGCCACTCTAATAAAAATTTTTAACCCCTAATCTGCTGACCGCACACCGTCGCAACCTACATTATCCCTATGTACCCCTAATCTGCTGCCCCTAACACCGCCGACACCTACATAATATTTATTAACCCCTAATCTGCCCCCCCCCAATGTCGCCGCTACCTTACCTACAATTATTAAGCCCTAATCTGCCGACCGGACCTCACCGCTACTCTAATAAATGTATTAACCCCTAAAGCTAAGTCTAACCCTAACACTAACACCCCCCTAAGTTAAATTTAATTTTTATCTAATGAAATAAAATAAATCTTATTAAATAAATTATTCCTATTTAAAGCTAAATACTTACCTGTAAAATAAACCCTATTATAGCTACAATATAAATAATAATTATATTGTAGCTATTTTAGGGTTTATATTTATTTTACAGGCAACTTTGTATTTATTTTAACCAGGTACAATAGCTATTAAATAGTTAATAACTATTTAATAGCTACCTAGTTAAAATAATTACAAAATTACCTGTAAAATAAATCCTAACCTAAGTTACAATTAAACCTAATACTACACTATCATTAAATAAATTAAATACAAATACCTACAAATAAATACACTAACTAAAGTACAAAAAATTAAAAAAGAACTAAGTTACAAAAAATAAAAAAATAATTTATAAACATTATAAAAATATTGCAACAATTTTAAGCTAATTACACCTACTCTAAGCCCCCTAATAAAATAACAAAGCCCCCAAAATAAAAAAATGCCCTACCCTATTGTAAAATAAAAATTGAAAAGCTCTTTTACCTTACCAGCCCTTAAAAGGACCTTTTGCGGGGCATGCCCCAAAGAATTCTGCTCTTTTGCCTGTAAAAAACAAACAAACAATACCCCCCCCCCAATATTACAACCCACCACCCACATACCCCTAATCTAACCCAAACCCCCCTTAAATAAACCTAACACTAAGCCCCTGAAGATCTTCCTAACTTATCTTCACCACGCCGGGTATCACCGATCCATCCAGAAGAGGGTCCGAAGTCTTCCTCCTATCCGGGCTATGTCTTCATCCAAGCGTGGGCTGAAGAGGTCCATCATCCGGCTGAAGTCTTCATCCAAGCGGGGGCTGAAGAGGTCCATCATCCGGCTTGTTTATACATTAACCCTTTGAGTGCTAAGCACTTTCCCACCTGGGTGCTCAGCTGGTTTTGAGGTTTTTTTATTTTTTTATTTTTCAAAATATATATTTTGTAACTTTTTTTTTCTCAGGTCCCCAAGACTTATACCGTTAGAAAGATTAGGCACTTACCTTTCCAACAGTGGGTCTTGTGGGTCTCTAGCTGCTTAGATACCTGAGAGAAAGGCTTCTAAACAGCGCGCCCTATTTCCCTATACTATCTATTGTATTTTTTAAATAAAGTTGCGCAGTGACATCATCACGTCGTTGCGCATGAGGTCACCGCGCAAAACGTGAAGCCCCGGCGATTTTTGTTACTATGCAGGCCAGATCACCAGGGTAGGAGCGGGTGAGAGCCCCCAGATCTCCCTCAAGGTGGGAGAGTGCTAGCGACGGCTCTGAGCCGTCGTTAGCACCTGACTGAGACAATTTGCAATGGCCCAGAGCCGTCATTAGCACTCAAGGGGTTAAAGCCCTTTCTTTTTGCACTTTTTTGGCTTTAACTGCTATTTATATCTGCGTTTCTCCCAGAGAAATGTGGGACCACAGAAGCTCTCCAATGAAAACCAACCCAACATAACCTGTCTCTGCTCATAGACTACTGAGTGTGTGTGATACACAAGTGGGCCACATATACACACACTCTACTAGCCCTGAGCTCTAAAGGGAATGGGTCACATGATGCCATCTGCACTCAGAACTAGTGTCTGCGGGAAATCCTTGTCTATCCATTCTTCTGAATTGGTAGTGGGTTATTTGCATAATAAACCATTAATGAAACAGTCAATAGTAACGATATTTCATGCAGAAATAAGTAAATATGTTTTTTAACATCCTGTTTTTCGATCCACAAGCTTATAATTTCCTAAATACAATTGTTCACATTATCATTTAAATTATATTGTAACCTTTACTTACTAGTAGTAATAGCACAAGTAAGGCAAGTAAGAAGAATAGTATTCTTGCCACCATGTAACAGAACATTTAATCTGTAATAGGTTTTAGGGCAAAACCATTCTTGTCTACAGTATTATAGCAGTTAGCTTTCCTAAAACAGCAAACCTCTTATCTTCATTATAGTGGTAGTCTCCCAATGTTAACAGAATAACAAAAGAAATTCACAGAGCTGAGAACATGATGGACTCCTTTAGCTCAGTTGTTTCCCTCCCGCATAACAGTTGGATTCAATCCAAATAGACAGTCATACTTTAATCCATAAGGCGATTCTCTTCTGAACAACAGATACCTGAGTTCACAAGTATTATATTTTTATTATCATTTATTTATAATGCGCCAACATATTGCGTAATGCTGTTATATTATGTATACAGTTATAGAGTACAACAAACAGAAGACAATTACATCAATTGTAAGGGTAGAGGGCTCTACTCCTGAGTCACTGTAAGCTGTAAACCATATTTACATAAAATGATCGGCATGACAGGTGGACTTGTGATCTTACATTCTAAAGGAAGTACATGGGAATTTGAGGGAAACATAAGTAGTAAATACATCTTAAAGTAAGTTGTACTGATCCACTAAAGTTTTTGAGACTAGAGGCAAGTCTGACTGAGCAAGGCAAGGAGTTCCATGTGATAGGTGGAGTTATAGAAAAGTCTTGCAGACGAGAGTGTGAGGAAGTAATGAGAGATGAAGAGAGAAGTAGGTCTTGGGCAGAGTGAAGGGAAGGGGTTGGGGAGTATTTGCAGACAATGGCAGAGATATATGAGTATGCAGTGTTGGTGAGGGCTTTGTATGTTAGGGTAAAAACTTTGAATTTTATTCTTGAGGCTAATGGAAGCCAGTGGAGGTGTTGGCAAAGAGGTGCAGCAGAAATGGAGCGATGCGTAAGGAAGATCAGCCTGGCAGAGGCCTATATGATAGATTACAGTGAGGACAAGGATAGCTTGGGAGACCAGGGAAGAGAAAATTGCAGTAGTCAAGATGAGAACCATTATGGTTCATTTAACAATGTTCAATTGATTGAGTATATATTTTTTAGCACAAACACACACAGATAAATTTCTCAAATAAAATTACATAATTAAATATATTTAAGTTAGCACTCATTGCATACAACAGCCACATAGCTTATTGCCTGGATCCAATATAAGATCCACACAAAGCTCCATATATTCTAGAAATAATTTCCAGGAACAAGCATGCACTTAGAGAGCTTTTATTAAAATATGAAGATAATATAAATAAAATATGTGTATGTGTTAGTGCATGTGTTTCCATTTGGTGTAGATACGCTGGTGTGCCTGTGTGTAACTGTGCGTGTGTGTCCGGGTGCTTGTGTGTGTGTGCATGTACTGGTGCACCTGTGTGCACTTGTGCGTGTGTGCCCGGGTGCTTGTGTGTGTGTGTGCATGTACTGGTGCGCCTGTGTGCACTTGTGCGTGTGTGCCCATGTGCCTGTGTGCGTACATGTACTGGTGTGCCTGTGTGTACTTGTGCATCTGTGGCTGTGTGTCTCGGTGTGTGTACATGTACTGGTGTGCCTATGTGTTATTGTGCATGTGTGCCCATGTGCCTGTTTGTGTGTGTATGTGTACTGTTGTGCCTGTGTTTACTTGTGCATCTGTGGCTGTGTGCCTCTGTCTGTGTATGTACAGGTACTGGTGTGCTTGTGTGTACTTGTGCATCTGTGACTGTGTGCTTCTGAGTGTGTACATGTACTGGTGTGCTTGTGTGTACTTGTGCATCTGTGGCTGTGTGCTTCTGTTTGTGTACATGTACTGGTGTGCTTGTGTACTTGTGCCTCTGTGTGTGTACAAGTACTGGTGCACTTGTGTGTTCTTGTGCGTGTATGCACATGTGCCTGTGTGTGTACATGTACTGGTGTGCCTGTGTATACTTATGCTTATGTGCCTGTGTGCCTTTATGTGTGTGCGTGTGCATGTACTGGTGTGCCTGTGTCTACTTATGCGTATGTGCCTGTGTGTACTTGTGCGTGTGTGCCCGGGTGCTTGTGTGTGAGTGTGCATGTACTGGTGCGCCTGTGTGCACTTGTGCATGTGTGCCAATGTGCCTGTGTGTGTTTACATGTACTTGTGTGCCTGTGTGTACTCGTGCGTTTGTGGCTGTGTGTGTACATGTACTGCTGCACCTATGTGTTCCTGTGCATGTGTGCCCATGTGCCTGTGTGTGTGTGTGTACGTGTACTGGTGTGTCTTTGTTTACTTGTGCATCTGTGGCTGTGTGCCTCTGAGTGTGTACATGTACGGGTGTGCTTGTGTGTACTTGGGCATCTGTGACTGAGAGCCTCTGTGTGTGTACAAGTACTGGTGTGCCTGTGTGTACTTATGCTTATGTGCGCATGTGCCTTTGTGTGTGTGTGTACATGTACTGGTGTGCCCGTGTCTACTTATGCGTATGTGCCCATGTGCCTTTGTGTGTGTGTGTGTACATTTACTGGTGTGCCTGTGTGTAATTGTGCATCTGTGGCTATTTGCTTCTGTGTGTGTACATTTACAGGTGTGCCTGTGTGTACTTGTGCATCTGTGGCTGTTGTGCCTATGTGTGTGTACATTTACTGGTATGCCTGTGTGTACTTGTGGGTCTGTGGTTGGTGTGCCTGTGTGTGTGTACGTGTGCATGTGGTGTACATATGCTGGTGTGCCTGTACGTGTGCATGTGTGTGCATGAATATAATTAGATAAACTCTCTCCTAACATGGGTTCAGTCTCTTTGATTATTCCTCAGACACCTGGCACATATGTGGCCCCTACAATCTGCAGTTCTTTTTAAGAATGAAGGTAAAAGTTCAGTCTCTAAGATAAAACATATTATTGTTTTGGCCCTTTGTCTTTATACTAGTAATGCGGAACTCTGCACAACGTTTTGGGATATGCAGGACCCCTTTGTCAGTTTTTTTTATGAGAGTACAGTGCTGGCGTTAATTCAATAAAATCTCACTTATTGACATGTCATTTGTGCCGTAAATAATTCCCGTAGGCGGACCTGACAAAAACATCTATTGTTTCTAACAGAAGTGTCAACCTTCCTATTTATGTTTCTTTTATTTTCCTCCTTTCTATAATTTTTCCTTGTACAATACACTGAAAAGCTGAAGGAAACAAAACAAAAACTCTTACAGATTTTTTTTTTAGAGTTGAACATAAAATTATTGAAGGAGCAATACAATTTTTTTTTTTTATCTAAAACAGCATTGATACAAAAAAATAATCTTGTCCAAGGATTAAAGTTGGAATGTTCTATGGGCTGAGCAACATTCTATTCCTTTAGCAAATTTAAGAACTATTAGTAGTTACAAGAAAAACATTCATTACATATTTTTGTTATTACTACCAGCTGCTAAGTTTACATCTAGAGCAGTGCTTTCCAAACTGTGTGTCGGGACACACTAGTGTGTCGGCAGCAGTGTGTAGGTTTGTCCCTGCTTCAGCACTAATTTTTTTTATTATATTTTTTTAAACATTTTTTTTTTTGGTTTCTGACTTTCCGCCTGGCTGCTACGCATATCACATGGTTGGCACGTGATTGATACCTAGTGGGTCACAGATCATCTTAACCAATTGGCGCAGCTCAGTGGGAACTGAATCTATTCCCATTGACGGCTTTGGCGGCACATTGGCTCCTGACTGCACGTGTAGTCTCCTTAATTGGCTCGTGACTGCAAGTGTAGTTAGTGAGTGGGACAGCAGTGTGTTAGCAGTGCGGCAGTGGTCAATCGGACTCACGAACTCTGAGGGTGGCAGCTTAAACTCTGAGCTGAAGTCTGAAGTCAGTGGGGTTTTTTTTGCAGCTAGCTCCCAGTAGTGCATTGCTGCTCCTGCTCTTGATATATGGATAGAAAGGGGAAGCTTAAAAATGCTTGATGATTAAATGCGAGTGTTATCTAATATTCCACCAAATATTCTGAAATTGTGTTCATCCCATCAACCTAATACATCTCATTAAAATAGTAAGTAGCTATTGGTGTTGTTAAACTTTTTTTTTAATTCTTGCACATACATACTGTTACTTGTAAATATATTTTGTTATTATATAATTTATGTATGTGCCCGTATCTCTTAAAACAAGTTAGTTTAACCTCCTGTTTGCCAGTACAACTGAATTACTGTGTCGCAAAATGATGTAGGTCTAAAAAGTGTGTCCCCAACATGAAAAGTTTGGAAAGCTCTGATCTAGAGTATAATTTAGCCTTCTGTGATTGTGCAGTTTGTTTATTTTTATATTCTTTTTAAGAGCAGATACAAAATGCACCTAATGTAGTAGCTACAGTTTGTACCGGAAAGGAGTAATCAAACCATGAACTGTCTTCTCTAGTTTCATCAATTCTGCTTTAAATAGCTCTAAATGTTGAATCCAAAATGCTTGGTGGTGAATTGCTCCAAATGTATCTTTACTTTTGTGACAACTTATCATGAATGTGACCGTCAGCCAATATAGGCTGCATGTATACATGTTATACTTCCATATGTGCACTGATTTTGGGTCGCTTCAGGTCAAATGTGCTAGCTGTATGTGACAGAAATGCAGATCTTCCAGTATTATTATACATATATAACTCTGATAAGCTAAGGCAGGAGCAGGGTCTATATGAATCTCAGAGGTCTCAATTGAGACTAGGGGGCCGATTTATGAAAGTGCGAGTAGACATGATACAATGTAGCGTATCATGTCTGCCGTACATCGATAAATTCAGACAGCATACGCTGTCGGCATTTATCATTGCACAAGCAGTTCTTGTGAACTGCTTATGCAATACCGACCGCTAGCAGGGGGTGTCAATCAGCCCGATCATATAGGATCGGACGGATTGATGTCCCCTGCAGATTCGCAGCTAATCGACCGCTAGCAGGGGGTGTCAATCAGCCCGATCATATAGGAGCAGGTGGACAAGTCATGGAGCAGCAATCTTTAGACCGCTGCTTCATAACTGCTGTTTCCGGTGCACTTAAAGGCTTGTGCGGAAACAGGGGCATCAAGCTCCATTCGGAGCTTGATAATTCGGCCCCTAGGTCCACACATCTAGGGCTAGTTTACGAGTGTAGCGTTAACTGTTGTGTGCGAACCATAAGGGGCTTATCGTGGCTCTTTGTGTGAATCAGAAGTAGCGCAGTACTACAAGTTGAAAGTAAACACGATCACTTGAGCGCAACTGAATTTAACACAAATTGATGTGTGTATGTGTATACTGTATATATATATATAATATATATAAGAATAAATAGAACATATTCTGCTAAGTGAAGAACATTGCAATGTAAAACATTAAAGGGACACTGAACCCAAATTTTTTCTTTCATGATTCCGATAGAGCATGCAATTTTAAGCAACTTTCTACTTTACTCCTATTATCAATTTTTCTTTGTTCTATTGCTTTATTTGAAAAAGAAGGCATCTAATCTTAGGAGCCAGACAATTTTTGGTTTCGACCCTGGACAGCACTTTTTTATTGGTGCTGTCCAATCAGCAAGCACAACCCAGGTTGTGAACCAAAAATGGGCCGGCTTCTAAACTTACATTCTTGCTTTTCAAATAAAGATAGCAAGAGAACGAAGAACAATAGATAAAAGGATTAAATTAGAAAGTTGCCTAAAATTGCATGCTCTATCTGAAGCATGATAGAAAAAATTTGGGTTCAGTGTCCCTTTAATATTTCATGTTGGGTTATTGCACTTAAGAAAACGCTATTGGGTTTGTGCACAAGTAAGGGTGTTATTTTTTTCCCACTTTTCACCCTCGATTGAAGTCTATGGGGGAATACATAAACGCATTCGCGATATTCAAAACCTGGCTTTGTGTGTGTCGGGTTTGCTTTCGTGCAAAAACTTTTAACTTTCAACTTGTAATACACATTCTACCCAACTCACGCAAAAAGCTTACTTCTATCTAATTTAACACACAAGCGGGAACGATAAATAGCGCTCCACTCGAAAACTAGCCCCAAGTGGGCCAATCTAGTCTTGCAATTAGTATGCAGCTTGCTACTAAGGAGGCTAGGATCCACCTGCATTAAGTCTATCCACTCTGTGTGCCTCCTCTTTATCCAAAACAGAGCTCACATTGTATTCAATGTATATGGATTTGCCTTTTCAAATATATTGGCAGCATTTCCAAGATGGCTGCCACAGTAGTGTTGTGAAGAAAAACCTGCCCCAATATTTGTACAGGACGGTGTATATTTTCTGGCATCAACTAACCAATTACAGAAAAGCAGCTGCTCATGCTCCCATGTGGCTGCTGGCTCAGACTGTATTGGTTGCAAATAGCCAGAAAATAAAAAAGAAAATGTTTGGCTCTGCAGAGGTGGTTGTCACAAGTTTAGAGAAGCTACAAAAAGTAACATAATAGTATTTTTTTTATTTTAAAATGTGTATTCTTTTCAAAATAGCATACCAAGTAGATGATACACAAAAGGAAGGAAGGGAATATACTTAGCTTGGCTTGTGAGTAACGGAAGTCAATACATCTATGAGGGGCAAGTTGTTGCTATATACATTTGTTTTGAGAGCGTAGCAATAATCTTCTAAAAAAAATCTCTCTGTTCATGGAAACATTATAATTAATTTCTCTTTTAAAGCATATCCACCATTAAAGTATAATTTCTTATTTTAGTATGGATTCAAATGAAAAATAATTAATTAAGCATTAAAATTACAGACAGGCGACCAATGAAACCTAATAGTATGGTGGCAAGCCAAAGAGCTAAACAAATTGCTTAAGAGAACCACATGGCACACTCATACTATAGATTTGCCACACATGAACTAAGGAGTTTAAAAAAAATATATGTATGGCAAGTTTGTGCTTCTATATGGCAAGTTCAAATTTACTGACATTCAGGCCAATTTAAAATGACCCACTGTATATTTTAAAGGGACGTAATACTTATATGCTAAATCACTTGAAAGTGATGCAGCATAGCTGTAAAAAACTGACAAACAAATATCACTCACCTGAACATTTCTATGTAAAAAAAGGAAAATATTTTACCTCACAATTTCCTCAGCTCACCAGAGTAAGTGCTGTGTAAAAAGTTATGTTTTAGTTACTGCCCAGCTACAGGTAAAAAAAAAAGAAGAAAAAGCAGTGCTGAGGTCATGAACTCTTTTAGTGTGAGCTCATGAGATTTCACTTAACTTTCATGAGATTTCATAGTAAACTTTTTTAAACTAAATATGGAAATAACATGAGTGTGCATGAGGCATGCTCCTTTGCACTGGTCCCAGGACAGGCATACTGATTTGCTGCTTAAAGTCCTTTACAATGGGGTGTGAATACTTAGGACATTTTGAGGTAAAATATCTTTCTTTTTTTACATAGAGATGTTCAGGTGATATTTTCTAGTCAGCTTTTTACAGCTATGCTGCATCACTTTCAAATGTTTTAACATTTGGGCAACATGGCCCTTTAAATTTTTATGGGTGTTTGAAAAGTATGAAACAAATATTTTTTGGGTAAACAGAGAGGGATATAGATGTTCTTAGGGCTTTGATATATTTAAATTACTTAATTTGCATTTGGTCTTAAACAAAATATATTTAAAAAAAAAAAAAAACTGTTCTATGTGTTTTGGACTCTTAGCAGACCCACCTTACCACAAAACCACAATGATAAGGCTTTAGTGAGGCTTACATTAGTGAAGCCACAAATGATGGGATCATTATGGTAGGAAGGCCACATGATCATATGACTTAACCACGGCCAACCTTTCCAGCTGCTGAGCACTGCTCTGTTCTCCTTACGCACAGCTTGATTTGCTATAAAAAAACAATGAGTATTTGGAAAATCTATACACTGAAGAAAGAAAAATGTGAGAGATTAAGATGATTTTAAAATCATCAAATTTGTAAGGATTTTTCACAAAATGGCTACATTTCTTATATGTTTATTGCATTCCCCCTCTTTTATGTGAATTAAAAATGTGGGAAACACAATTATTGCTTTTTGTCCATCTACTTTCTATACTTATTGATTAATTTACTTATGTAGTTAATGTAATGTAAATGTCACAAAATCTTCAGTTTATACAGTTTATACTATGGATTGACAAGCAGGTGTAACAACCATGAATATTTTTTTTCTCCCTGAAAGAGATCAGAATCTTAGAAAATGTTGATTTACTTTACAGCTTAGACCAGTGATTTTTAACCTTTTTTTTGCCGTGGCACACTTTTTTACATAAAAAAATCCTGTGGCACACCACCATCCCAAAATTTTAAAAAAAAATCACACATTGTAGCCTAATATATCACATTGTAGCCTAATATATATATACACATACACACACACATACTGTATGTATTGTGCTGTTATGCCATGCCTCCTATAAATTACCCCTGCACTGGGAGTAAAAAACAAGCAAAGTTTAAAAAATGTCACACTGTTGTCAGTCTGCCGCGGCACACCTGAGGATCTCTCACGGCACACTAGTGTGCCACGGCACACTGGTTGAAAAACACTGGCTTAGACTAACCTCATAACTCTGGTTATCTGTTACGTGAGACAAAAACGTTGCACAAAACAGATACAAAATACATTTAAAAGTACACTTATACTCATTATAACACTGATAAAAAGTATTTTAAAAAACATTGCATAAAAGTTATACAGGTTCAATGATATCAGGTCTCAGGTGTTAAGAAAAAAAAGGCAGGCAAAGGGCTTTAGCATAGAGATACATACATATACATGTCTAAATATGTGTGTGTGTATGTGTGTATGTATTTATATGTGTATATATGTATTCACAGACATATACACATATGCTGCATAAAACACATATGGACATAAAAACATATGAATACATATATAGACACACACACATACACATATATTTTGTATATATATATATATATATATATATATATATATATATATATATATATATATATATATATATATATATATATATATACAGTATATATATATATATATATATATATATACAGGGAGTGCAGAATTATTAGGCAAATGAGTATTTTGACCACATCATCCTCTTTATGCATGTTGTCTTACTCCAAGCTGTATAGGCTCGAAAGCCTACTACCAATTAAGAATATTAGGTGATGTGCATCTCTGTAATGAGAAGGGGTGTGGTCTAAATACATCAACACCCTATATCAGGTGTGCATAATTATTAGGCAACTTCCTTTCCTTTGGCAAAATGGGTCAAAAGAAGGACTTGACAGGCTCAGAAAAGTCAAAAATAGTGAGATATCTTGCAGAGGGATGCAGCACTCTTAAAATTGCAAAGCTTCTGAAGCGTGATCATCGAACAATCAAGCGTTTCATTCAAAATAGTCAACAGGGTCGCAAGAAGCGTGTGGAAAAACCAAGGCGCAAAATAACTGCCCATGAACTGAGAAAAGTCAAGCGTGCAGCTGCCAAGATGCCACTTGCCACCAGTTTGGCCATATTTCAGAGTTGCAACATCACTGGAGTGCCCAAAAGCACAAGGTGTGCAATACTCAGAGACATGGCCAAGGTAAGAAAGGCTGAAAGACGACCACCACTGAACAAGACACACAAGCTGAAACGTCAAGACTGGGCCAAGAAATATCTCAAGACTGATTTTTCTAAGGTTTTATGGACTGATGAAATGAGAGTGAGTCTTGATGGGCCAGATGGATGGGCCCATGGCTGGATTGGTAAAGGGCAGAGAGCTCCAGTCCGACTCAGACGCCAGCAAGGTGGAGGTGGAGTACTGGTTTGGGCTGGTATCATCAAAGATGAGCTTGTGGGGCCTTTTCGGGTTGAGGATGGAGTCAAGCTCAACTCCCAGTCCTACTGCCAGTTTCTGGAAGACACCTTCTTCAAGCAGTGGTACAGGAAGAAGTCTGCATCCTTCAAGAAAAACATGATTTTCATGCAGGACAATGCTCCATCACACGCGTCCAAGTACTCCACAGCGTGGCTGGCAAGAAAGGGTATAAAAGAAGAAAATCTAATGACATGGCCTCCTTGTTCACCTGATCTGAACCCAATTGAGAACCTGTGGTCCATCATCAAATGTGAGATTTACAAGGAGGGAAAACAGTACACCTCTCTGAACAGTGTCTGGGAGGCTGTGGTTGCTGCTGCACGCAATGTTGATGGTGAACAGATCAAAACACTGACAGAATCCATGGATGGCAGGCTTTTGAGTGTCCTTGCAAAGAAAGGTGGCTATATTGGTCACTGATTTGTTTTTGTTTTGTTTTTGAATGTCAGAAATGTATATTTGTGAATGTTGAGATGTTATATTGGTTTCACTGGTAAAAATAAATAATTGAAATGGGTATATATTTGTTTTTTGTTAAGTTGCCTAATAATTATGCACAGTAATAGTCACCTGCACACACAGATATCCCCCTAAAATAGCTATAACTAAAAACAAACTAAAAACTACTTCCAAAACTATTCAGCTTTGATATTAATGAGTTTTTTGGGTTCATTGAGAACATGGTTGTTGTTCAATAATAAAATTAATCCTCAAAAATACAACTTGCCTAATAATTCTGCACTCCCTGTATATATATATATATATATATATATATATATATATATATATTCATTAAAACCAAAAGTGAGCCAAGTTAACTTCTGCATACAATATTTCACCTGTCTATTCTGTCTTGCTCTTACTGCTATAGCCACGCACAGACAATGGTTGCTCTTCCATTCATTGCACTTGCCTCGTTTGTTTTATCTTTAGGTTAGAATCACAGTTACTATTTGGCTCCTTAAAGACCTATGACGGTTGTTCTAGTGCTGGTAGCTAACGGATTGGTAAATTTCTTTGGAGCTTACTATGAAGTGATTTCTAGGGAAACAGGGAGTTTGTTTTGCCCATGCTTGGAAGAGGACAAAATGTGACTTAAGTTACCAACATGTCAGCTCCCTCATCAATCTTAGGGCAGTGGCTACAATGAGAATTTCTCATTTTCCAATAAAATGTAGTTTGCTTTCCTGCAGATATGCAACTTCACATCATTCATATGTGCGGGCAAATGTCGTTTCACTATATTACATGACAACTGGAAGAGAACTGCATAGATTTTTTGGTTACCTATTGAAATGTACTGATATTGGGTGGAGACATTGACTCCAGCATGACTTGCCTGTCATACTAGCAGTTATGTGCCTGAGCTGAAGCAATGCCGGGTGGGGGGGGGGGGGGGGGTTAGGAAAGCTTTATATCTCTGGACTCATGTCTGGCCATATAAGTGCCTTGTTATAAACAACATCCAAGATTAAAAATTAGCCAACATGAGTTTTAGGTGATCAATTGCAAAGGGCCTCATATATCACTGAATATACACTGTAGTTTATAGGGATATTCTAATAAAAAATATGTTTACCAACCCCCCCCCCCCCCCCCCCCTCGAAGATTAGTGCACACTGGGACAGAGCCACCCCTGGGAATTTTAGGGTTTCTTACTAAAGCATTGATTTCCACACCTCCCTTTGAGCTTGAAAATGTTATAAAAGTAAAAACACACACCCATAGAAACACTATAACACACAGACACACACTCACACAGACACCCTCAGAAACACTCACACACAAACACAAATACACACACACACACACAAAGAGACACACACATGCACACTCAGACACCCACAGAAACAAACACACACACACACACATACATAAAGACACACAAAGAAACACACACAAACAAAAACACACAGAAAAACTCATAGACTTACACAGACACGCACAGAAACACACACAAAGACACACACACACACACACACACAGAGATACACTCATACACACACAGAAACTGTCACAAACACATGGGCATCATCTGCAATTTCCTGTTCAGAAGGTTAAGATGAATTGTTGGCCATGAAAAAAAAAAGATTTCTTTTATTTCATCCAAAATTTACTCATGAGCCATTCAGAATTTGTTTGTTAATGTAAAGCTGTTTACCTGCTGTATTCTATGGGGAACATGTACAAAATACGTTGCATGCATTCAGTTTATTTATTTTTTTCATTAAAGGAACTGCTTGTTTATCATTTTCAGATGAATGCAATGAATAATTTTTTTTTTTTTACATTCAAATTAAAATGGACATATCTAATAGCCAGCTTAGATCAGTAATACAAAAATTACATGCTATAATAAATTATAAATGTTTTTTATTAGAATGTTCCAAATTTGAATTACACATCCATTAGGAATCCTTTTATTATATTATTTGTATTTGCGACAACGCAGTCTTCTCAATGCTAAGGGTGATAGCGTGCAGGATGTATGTGTCAAGTCACACACTAGATAGATTTTGCTTTGTTTTTCAGTGTTATATGTTTATCTATTCCTTTCAAATTTTCTGGTGCAACAAGCCAGTGTCTCTGTTACAGGACGAACCTGCAGATACAGCAATAAATCAGGTAGTGCAGAAACACTCTGTGTGATTTATTTGATGTAAGCTTTGTAGCTACAGTCTATTCACGGCACTGCATTTGATTTTCTCACTGTATAATCACATGGCTGCGTGAGTTTAGATAGCAGAAACTTAGGGCACAAACATATAGCTCTTAAACAGCCATGTCACACCAGCAGGAAAATCTTCCATTCCCCTCAATATCATTTTAGCTTATTCATTAGTGCATTTATCTTGAAACGCTCGTCTTGTGTTTGGCCTGGGTGGATCAAGCGTCTTCCAGTTTCAATACCTTATTTTACTTCTAATTAGACGCATCACTTGGGTCAGGCTCACAGATTTCTGCCCTGTAGTAGATTGGGTTTGATATTTACCACAACAGGCATCAATGGCAAAAGAAAAGAGTTCACTGTTTTTGTTCGCAGAGCAGATACTTCCTTGTGAATTCTGCTCCCTTTTTTTTATCAAACAAGAGTATCCATTTCATCAGAATCTGCATGCACTGTGCATGCCAAAGTTTTTGAAAGGGACGGTAACATCAAAATTAAAGGGACAGTGTATTGTAAAATTGGTTTCTTCTTAAAGGGTCATGAAACCCAAAACATTTCTTTGATGATTCTGGTAGAGAAAACAATTTTAAACAACTTTCCAATTAATTTCGATAATACAATTTGCTTCATTCTCTTTGAATCCTTTGTTGAAGAAGCAGCAATGCACTACTGGGTACTAGCTGAATGCATTGGGTGAGCCAATTACATGAGGTATATATGTGCAGCCACCAATCAGCTGCTCCTGAGTCTTACAAGGTTTCCTTTCTTAACAAAGGATATAAAGAAAACTAAACAACTTAGGTAAAAAAAGTAAATTAGAAATGTGTTTAAAATCACATGCTATGCGACCGATTTATGAAAGTGCGAGCGGACATGATACAATGTACCTTCTTGTTAACTGCTTGTGCAATGCCGCCCCCTGCAGATTTGTGGCCAATCGGCTGCTAGCAGGGGGTGTCAATCAGCCCGATCGTATAGGATCGGGCGGATTGATATCCACAGCCTCAGAGCAGGCAGACAAGTTATGGAGCAGCGGTCTTTAGACCGCTGCTTCATAACTTCTGTCTCCGGCGAGTCTGAAGGCTCGCTCGGAAACAGGGGCATCAAGCTCCATTTGGAGCTTGATAATTCGGCCCCTATATCTGAATCATAAAAGAAAAAAAAAATGGGTTTCATATCACTTTAACTCTTCATCCAATAAGATGTATATATACATTGTGCTGTACTTTGACTATATATATGTCTGAGCTTCAGGAAGCTCCAGAAGTCTTGACTGTTATGTTAAGTTATGCATAGGAAATTGCTCTTTTAGGTTTACTTTTCTATATGAAAGAGCTGTGTTTGCAATTTCAAATCACAACCCATTTAAATGTGCTGAGTTTAGGGACAACAGACACTCTTATCTTATCTTTATTTCTATGGCCAATGGTCTATTTATTTTATCTCTGTCTGTTTATAAAAAAGGCAGTACTTAGAAAAATAAAGAAAAAATTAAACATTTTAATACATATCTCTTTAAACCCTACTGGGAGTGTAGTTTCTTGTTTGCAAAGCTTTTCTATAACCACTTCTAAAAAGGACATAATACCCATATGCTAGAGCGCTGATTTGAGCAGTAAAAATCGTTAGCTCACAAAAAAATATATATATTATTGAAGTAGTTGTCCAGAGCACAGGGTATTAGAATGGCACGGCTAGATTTAAAAGTTACAGCACATCTTCATTAGAAGTGATCAATTAAAGTCCCTGTAAAATATATCTTAGATTCCAGACCTGATTTTAAAACATGTAAAGTTTACCATCACTTTAAATTCAATCAATAAAACAAACTTTTTTGTAGAAGTTTTGTGAGATATCAAATTATTAATTGGACTTTTTGAAAAAACATTTTGGTCCTGACATTTATATCCTATTTTATATCCTATAATATAAAAGGCCAAGTGTATTTGTCCGAAGCTGTCATGCACAGTAGAGACTGTGTGAGGACAAACACACCTGGCCTTCAACAGACTAACCTCCTGGCATCTGGGGCTGACTGGGCGTGACAGAGGCGTGGTCAGACGTGACACGGGCATGGCAGGGTGGGACCGGGTGGGACATGGGCTGGGCCGTGCAGCCATGAAAGAGAGAGCTCAAAAGAGGGGGCTAGAGAGAGAGAGCAAAAAAGGGGGGGATAGAAAGAGCAAAAGAGGGGGGATAGAGAGAGCAAAAGAAAGGGAGAGAGACAGCAAAAGAGAGGGGAGAGAGAGCAAAAGGAAGGGGAGAGAGAGAGAAAGCAAAAGAGGGGAGATAGAGAGAGCAAAAGAGAGGGAGAGAGACAGCAAAAGAGAGGGGAGAAAGGGGGGAGATTGAGCAAAAGAGAGCGGGGAGAGAGCAAAAGAGAGGGGGGAGAGTGCAATAGAGAAGGGAGAGAAAGAGAGCAAAAGAGAGGGGGGAAGAGAGAGAGCAAAAGAGAGGTGAGAGAGAGAGCAAAAGAGAGGGGGGAGAGAGCAAGCAAAAGAGAGTGGGAGAGAGACAGTAAAAGAGAGGGTGGAAATAGAGCAAAATAAAGGGGAGAGTGAGCGAGCAAAAGAGGGAGGGTAGAGAAAGCAAAAGAGGGGGGATAGAGAGAGCAAAAAAGAAGGGGAGAGAGAGAGCAAAAGAGAGGGGGGAGAGAGAGAGCAAAAGAGAGGGGGAGAGAGAGAGCAAAAGAGAGGGGGGAGAGAGAGAGCAAAAGATGGGGGATAGAGAGAGCAAAAGAGAGGGGGGAGAGAGAGAGCAAAAGAGAGGGGGGAGAGAGAGCAAAAGTGAGGGGAGAGAGAGAGCAAAAGAGAGGGGGGAGAGAGAGCAAAAGAGGGGGGATAGAAAGAGCAAAAGAGAGGCAGAGAGACAGCAAAAAAGAGGGGGGATAGAGCAAAAAAGGGGAGAGAGTAAAAGAGGGGGGTTAGAGAGAGCAAAAGAGAGGGGAGAGATAGAGCAAAAGAGAGGGGAGAGAGACAGCAAAAGAGAGGGAGAGAAACAGCAAAAGAGAGGGGGGAAGAGAGCAAAAGAAAAAGGAGAGAGAGAGTAAACGAGGGGGGATAGAGAGAGCAAAAGAGGAGGAGAGAGACAGAAAAACAGAGAAGAGAAAGAGCAAAAGAAAGCGGGGAGAGAAAGAGCAAAAGAAAGGGAGAGAGACAGCAAAAGAGAGGGGGAGAGAGAGCAAAAGAGAGGGGGAGAGACAGAGAGCAAATGTCATCATTTTTGTTTATTAATTAATTTAAAATAGTTCTCAAATCACCATATGGCACTTATACACATATTAATTATGATCATCAGAATGTTCGATAATGATTGCAATAAAGTGTTTGACATTTAAATATGTTAAATATTAAATTACTGTAAGAAATATGAAATAAATAATTGCATACGCCATGAATTAATATTAATAGTTATTATTAAAAACCTGCATTCAAACATATTAGCCAGCCATCGTCAATATTGAATTAATTAGCTGTCATGTTTTATTTTCACTTTAACCACTTATCTTTTTCTTCCATAATGTCCTAAGAAAATTTGTGAGAAAATTTCCTTGGCTATGATACCCAATTGTTATTAAAAATGATTAGGTCTTAAAATTAATGCAACAATCTCCTAAACTGAAATACAATGATTTGCCAGGGTAATTCTGATGGAATTTAGACCACTGTTATTCAATTGTTAGGTGAGTTAAAAGTAGGTGCATAAGGGGTGGTCATTTATAATCAAGCATTTTATTTATGATTAAAATAAACACTCTAGAGTGTAATACAATACATTACTGAGAGAAATTAAAACCAGCTATTTGCTTCTAAATGACATCACTTAGCCTAACTGCCCCTCAATAACAATTATCAATAGAAATGCAAGCATGACAACAAAATTTTACTGCCTCCGTGTCTTTATTGCAAGAATGTTTCTTTTGCAGGATAGTCACATGGAATTATAGAAATACTTTTGACAGCAGATACCAAGCATAGACCTATCAAGTGTGCCCATATTTCCGATAAAGTGTAAGATTAATTTGTTTGTATGATAGCCTTATGCTTATCCAAAGCACTCAAAGTGCCAACAGTGTTTGTCTTTATCATCTCTAATGTAAGTTTATTACTTGAATTGACCACCCTTTCTGTAAAGATGTGCGTCCGTAAATGACCCCTGAGCCTACTACCCTTTAATTTGAGACTGGTGTTGTCTTTTTGTGAAAATAAAGTCTCTTCATATACTTGTAGGTTTCTAAATTATTACCTTCTCAAATCCAAATTGTACATATTTAGGTCATCAAGTCTTCCTTTCAACATTTTATTTTTTTAGACCATGTACCATTTTAGTAGCACTCATTCAAGAGATTTGAGTTTAATTATATTCTACTGGAGATATAGGGCTCCATTTATTAACTTCCAGATGGACACAGACGGACATCTTTGCCCCCATCCTCCAAAGTTACCTATCAAAACTATATATTTTTTTAGTAGACAACCCAAAGTATTGATCTAGGCCCATTCTGGTATATTTCATGCCACCATTTCACCACCAAATGCGATCAAATAAAAAAATCGTTAACTTTTTCACAATTTTAGGTTTCTCACTGAAATTATTAACAAACAGCTTGTGCACTTAGGGCACAAATGGTTGTAAATACTTCTCTGGGATTCCCTTTGTTCAGAAATAGCAGAAATATATGGCTTTGGCATTGCTTTTTGTTCATTAGAAGGCCGCTAAATGCCACTGTGCACCACACTTGTATGTATGCCCAGCAGTGAAGGGGTTAATTAGGTAGCTTGTAGGGTTAATTTTAGCTTTAGTGTAGAGATCAGCATCCCACCTGACACATCCGACCCCCTGATCTCTCCCTGAGCCCCCTCAAACAGCTCTCTTATCCAGGGCCGCCATCAGGGGGTGACTCCTCTCAGAGGCCCAATGGGCCAGGGGGGGCCCCATGAGGCAAGAACAACTAAAAAAAATGTTTAGTTTTTTTTAAATTTTGGCAGCCATCAGTGGGAACTACAGCAGAGTGCTAATTGAGCATGGGAAATGTTATTAGAAGGAGTAAAGTATTAGCATTTGAGAGGATTTCTGAATTTGCACTAAATCACTATGCGCAGTGTGAGACAGACTTGACACTTTGTTTGTACAGTGTGTGCCTGAGTCAGACAGAATTGCAGAGGAGGTAGGACTTACTTAGTAAATGTTTTTTACTTCTTTGTGCAATTTTGGATTGTAACTTAAGTGTGGTAGTAGTTGTATGGTGGGGCCAGAGGTCCATAAAAACACATTTTTTTTTAGCAGCAGTGTATTTATGATTATTTGAAAATGCTGTAGAAATTCTATATTTAAAGCCATGCAGAAATGTCTCCTCCTCAATACACAAATGGTAGGTGCCCTTTTGGCAGATATGCATTTTTTAAATTAAATATATTAATAATATATTAATTACATTTCAGTTTACTGCCCCTTTATGCAAGGACTTTCCAGATGCAAGGAGGCATTTTATCTAAGATTTTTACACTTGCATAAAATGTTATACTCTCAGACTAAGATTGCTCAGTGTTTGAAATGAGACAGGTTAACTTAAAACTGTTCAGTTTACACTACAGCTGACTTAATTTTGAAATACATACAAACAAGCCTAAATCCTGCATTTAACCAGATCTAATGGTATGAATACCACAGCTTATGGTTCCACCAAGACCATAAAGAGTACAGCATTTTCAAAATCCATAAGTAGAGCTGACAGATGGGAACACTATATTTGAAGTGGTACTCTTGGTTGGGGAAAATGGGGAAAAACAAACAAACATATGTCAATTGTCAACCTTTTAGTTGAAATGGATTTTTATTGAAAATCAGACAGCAAATACAGAATGCACCCACCAACAATATATCAAATGACCTTCCCCACCCAATGTCTTTGAATTATTCCAGTAGGTTTTCACTCCTCAACGGAGCTGCAGAGCCACCGGGTCGGAGGTTTCCGAAGGAAAGCTGTAAATATACTTAAAGAATAACCTAAAGTTCTGTATTTCTAAATATCTAGTCATCGTATTGATTTTATCTTATTTAACTCAAAAAAGAGAAAAAAAAATAAAAAAGGAATTTTTTTTTATAATTAACAACAACAAATGAACTAACCTTGCTACAAATAAACATATTTTAACAATCAACTTGCCTGTGTCATTCTCATCTTATAACTGATTCCGAGAGGAGAGACTCATACCCGCAGAAAGTTATATTGTCAGATTCTGTCTTGTCTAGCTTCTGTCTCAAGAGGTCTCATATTATTGGATGTCACCTTATCCCTTATCATTAATGGGGGAAGCTCTACCCCTACCTCAATCTCGTCCACTATTTAACATCCAGTAGTACCAAATCTTTAAAAACTGCTCCTTATTACCCTGTATGGAAGCTACTGTTTCCGACATGTTATACACCATTTGGATCTTCTCCCTCACTTCCCTCCATGAGGGCACCCCTGATTTCCAATACTTAGCAATAGTGATTCTAGTAGCCGTGCATAACAAACGAATGAATGTGTTAATAGCTGTATTGAATCTTGGTATACGCTCATTCAAAAGTGCTTGAGACGCCCCCAGGGCAATATTATCATTCAGTACTGAAGTTAGCATCTTGGATAAATCTACCCATATCTGTTGCACCTGAGGGCACTCCCACCACATATGTATATATGTACCCACCACTGAGCAACCTCTGTAACAATTTCTACTTCCCCTCGCAGAGTAGTGGGCCATAATAAGCGGAGTGAGGTACCACCGGAATGACGTCTTAATGCAGTTTTCTTTAAAATCTGCACAAATCAGTCCTCTAGTAGAAGAGGCATAGATCTCTTCCCATTTCTCCTTAGAGTATTCTTTGTTTAAGTCTGCCTCCCATTTATTTGTTGTTAGTGTCTTAGAGGTGTTTTAGTTTTTTTGTATTGTTAAATAAATCTGGGAAATCACCTTTTTACCCCTAGCCCTGGAATCGCATAAACGTTCTAGTGTTGTAGGGGGTTGTTTTTGATAAGGTGGTATATATTTTGCAATAGCGGAGGTTACCTGAAGGTACAAGAACCATTGGAGTTTGTCAGGTGCAATCCTTTCTTGTATATAGTCATATGTGGCCACTTTACCATTTTGATAGAAATCTGCTACTCTATAGAGCCCCTTATTCTCCCATTTTTCCACCTGGACCCGAAAATCAGTGTGTAGTAGAGTTTTGATCGGTCTAACCAGTGAGTTTATCGGAATTAGATGCAGAGACCTGGTCAAAGTTGACCACATTCTCATCATGTCCTTAGTAATTACTGAGGCAGCTAAATCCCCCCTTGATTTACTTTCCCGTTCCCATAGGATATCTTCTGGGGATCTATATGAGGAAATCGCCGTCTCCACTTCCACCCAGACCAGATTGTCTGCTCTTTTGCCTATTAACGCGTTCTGTCCCAGTCTTGCTGCTTGAAAATAGTCTATTAGGTTAGGGACCCCCACCCCCCCCCCAAACTCCTATGTAACTTAAGAACATGAGAGGCTATCCTGGCTGTTTTGGGGCCCCTTACAAACCTTATTAGGTCCGTTTGCATTTTTTGCAATTATAACAAGGGGATCTTGATTGGCAAAGCCCTAAACAGATATAAAAGCTTAGGGAGAATATTCATTTTTATGGCTGTCAGCCGACCATACCAGGAAAAGTTCCCTAATTTCCATTTTCCTAAATCTCTTCTAATAGTTTTAAACAGGGGGACATAGTTCAAATCGTAAAGTGCTTTGACATTAGTTGACAAATGTATTCCTAAATACCGAATTGCTCCTTTAGCCCAAGCAAACTCAAAATTAGTTTCTATTAGCTTTTTAGTGTGGTCAGGGAGTGCAATAGCTAAAGCCTCACACTTTTCCAAGTTAACCTTGTAACCCGAAATGCTAGCATATTCTAATAGAATCCGATACAAATTGGGCAAAGACATCAGTGGTCTGGTCAGGGTGAGGAGAACATCATCAGCAAAAAGAGACAATTTGAATTCCTGTTGTGCAATCTGTACACCATGAATGTCTGGGGATAATCTTATTTGTGCCGCTAAGGGCTCGATGCAGAGCGCAAACAGGAGCGGGGACAAGGGGCAGCCCTGTCTGGTCCCGTTTAAAATATCTATGGGTTTTGACTGAAAACTTGCTGCTCTGATTGTGGCCACAGGATATGAGTATATACTTTTTACTGCTTGAATGAATCTCTCCTGGAAGCCCATCTTCTGCAAAACATTAAACAGGAAGTCCCAATCTATTCTGTCGAATGCCTTCTCCGCATCCAACGATAGGATCAGAGAAGGCGTTCTGGTCTTAGTCAGATAGTCAACCAGAGATATAGTATGTCTGGTGTTATCTGGAGCCTCCCTCCCCACAATAAACCCCACCTGGTCTGGGTGGATCAGAGACGGGAGATATTTTTGTAGCCTATTGGCCAGAATTTTGGTAAAAATTTTGATATCTTGATTTATCAATGAAATGGGCCTATAGCTTTGACATAATTTTGGATTTTTTCCTGCCTTTGGGATGACCACTATTTTAGCCTGCAAGATTTCTCTTGGGATCTCTTTACCCTGCAATATATAGTTGCAAAATTTCACCAAGTGTGGGACTAAGAGTGACTTAAAAAGCTGGTAATACTCCCCCGGGAACCCATCTGGCCCTGCTGCTTTCCCCAACTTTTAAGTTTTTAATGGCGCTTAGCACTTCCCCTGTTGATATCTCCGCACCCAGTTCCCTGCTATCTTTTTCTTCCAAAGTCTGTAGTTAAGCATTATCTAGGAAGCGTGTCCTTAAAGCTGCTGTCTGAGGGCTGTGATTCACCTTTTCCCCATCATATAGTTTTGCATAGTATAGGGCGAAGCTATCAGCTATTTCTTGAGGATTTGATGTGTATGTCCCATCAGTTTTTTGTATAGAAGGTATTGCAAAAGATTTTGTATGTTCCCTCAGTTTATGGGCTAAGTATTTGTTGGGTTTATTTGAATATAAAAAATATTGAGCTTTAAGTCTATGAGCTGCCCTAATGGATGCTTTGTTCATCAACGTGGCCAACTCTAGTCTCTTATTTTGTAGTTGGGAGAATGTATCTGGCGATAAAGTGCGTTGGTGTTTTTTAGTTAGGGTATCAATCTGAGTCTGCAGAGCGTCTGTCACCGACCTATTTTCCTTAGTAAAGGCTGTTTTTGCTTTAATCAGTAATCCCCTAACAAAAAGTTTATGTGCTGTCCAGCAGTATGAAGGGTTATTAGTTGTGTCTAAATTCAACTCCCAGTACTCTGCAAGAGCTTTCAAAATGGAGTCTTTTGTGTTTGGGTGTTGAAGTACATATGGATCATAAGTCCAAGTGCGGGCTGTTGTCGATGGATACGTCGTGTGAATGTCAATCTGAATTATAGAATGGTCAGACCACGCACATGCATGTATGTTAGAGGAGGATAGATTGGGGATTAAAATTTGGCTCAGATATACGTAGTCCAATTTAGAGTATGTCTTATGTGCATGAGAGTAAAAGGTGTAATCATTTGTTTTACCGTAAAGTCTGTCCCATGAATCTAGGATATTGTGCGATGCCCAAATCTCTTTTAACTGCTTAATCATAGAATTATGCCTTAGTTGTTTCTGTGTTTGCGATATACCTTCCCTACTTTGATGAGCCTGCATTGAGATGTTAAAGTCCCCTCCCAAAATAATTCTAGAGTGAGACCACTGGGTCAGCAGATGGGAAACCTGTTTAAAAAAGGCTAACTGTTTATCATTGGGGGCATAAACGTTACAGAGCGTAATATGTTTGTCCCTCAGTCTTCCTCGGATTATTAGAAATCTACCCTCTACATCTTCCACTGTCTCGTCAACCACAAACTGTAAAGAATGATGTATTAAAATTGAGACCCCCCTTTTTTTTATCTGTGGTGGAGTGAAAATGTTGTGTAAATTGTCTTGTCCAGTATTTTGGGATTATGTCTTTAGTAAAGTGCGTCTCCTGCAAAAAGATTATATTGGCTTTCAGCCGCGAGTATTGTGTTAAAGCAGTCCTCCTCTTATAATCTGTATTGAGACCTCTAACATTATGAGAGATCAGTCTAATGTGTTCAGTCATTACTTACTAGACCTTGGGCAGAATCTCTCTCTCTCCGAAGCTCCCTCATCTCTGGCCACTTGATTTTTGACATAGTAGCTACGTATCTTTGCAAGCTAGAAAAGGAGAGTAGAAACAGGCATAAACTTTCAAAAACAAGAACAAGAAAATAAAAACAAGAATTATAAAAAAAACCTGGTTTACATTCAACCATAACATTTTCATCAAATTCAAGAAAAAAAAAATATTCTCAAGGTTTGCAACACCCAGTGGTGCAGCTACTGAACAGATTTCTTCTATTAATCTCTCAACCGACTTTTGTGGATTAATAACCCACCACTCCTCCATCTTCAATCGATCTCTTTATCCTGAGCTTAGCAGCTCTCATCGATCGTGCTCCCTGTTTCAATCAAAAAGGTAAGAGTCCCCCTCCGGGTAGCCTATTCTTCAAAGATAACTATTTCTTTTTCTCAGATAAAGGCACCTTAAAGTCCGAAACATCCAAGTATCCCAGGATGAGTTGAAAAGGAAAGTCATGATTTAGTCTTTTTCTTCACCACTTTGGCCCAGCAATGCTTTTGTGGCAAAGAGGATCCTGAACCAGACTGTGAGTTGACCCCGGTAGTGGGAAGCTGTGGTAATTCGGGGGGCTCTAGTTGAAGTTTACAGCAAGCATCTGGAATTTCTGCCACCTCCCTTAGACTAATTGTTTTACCTTCATGCAGGATGTGTAATCCGAACGGAAAACCCCACCTATATTTAATTTGGTGTTTTCTCAAAAGCATTGTCAGAGGCCTAAGCTGACCTCTTCTCTGGAGCATTTTGACACACAAGTCCTGAAATACCTGAACAATCGAACCCTGAAACTTAAATGTTGGGTGTTTCCTCGCTGCAAGGAGTATGGCCTCTTTGTCTGGGAACCGAGCCAGCTTAATTACAACTTCTCTAGGAGGGGCGTCTTCTTTAGGTTTGGCCCGCAAGGCTCTGTGAGCCCTCTCGAGTTGAAATTTTTCATCATCCACCTCTCCTGTTATTGCTTGGAAAAACAGACGTAAATAGTTAGGTAGCTCCGTAGCTAGGACAGACTCTGGGACTCCCTTTAGGCGCAGGTTGCACCGACGGCTCCTATTTTCTAGTTCCTCCAATTTCTCTTGGACCTCATCAATCATTAATTGCTGGGAAGCTACCTGTTGTTGTAAGGCAGAAAGATCTGACGCAGTGGAGGTTTCTGAATCTTCCAGTGTGGACACTCTGGTGCCCAACTCCTGGATATCTTGTTTTATTTCTGTAAGACTACTGGTCATGGTATTCTGCAGTGTATCAAATCTTTCCCACATCTTTTCAAAGTTCCTATTTATGTCTTGCTTAGAGACCAATGCTTTTAGGTCAGCTCTAGTTGCTGGGATAGAGTCTCCATCTATTAGTTGGGAGTCAACATCAGAGTCAGCATCTTCCTCTCCAGCATTATTTTGGAGTTCTTGAGATTTATCCCCTTTCGCCGGTTTAAAAAACAAATTAGCAGATTGGAGTTTAGGTCCTTGTGTGGGTTTATTCTGCTTTTTAGCAGCCATGCTGAGAGCAGTCTGTACAGGAATGTTGTAATTTTCAGATAAAGCAAATTTTTGTATCTCCCTCAGACTGCTAAAAATCGCTCCCAATTATAACAGCCAAAAACAGGAGAAAAAATTGACAGTTAAAGTACAGGGCACTTGCAGGTGTGAAAAAAACATGCACTCTAGGTCATTATAACTCCAGCAGGAAGCCTATAACAGTGAATTTGCTTTATTTAGTAGCGCAGGCCCCCTACAGCAAAAGATTAGCTCCTCATATAACACCGGTCAGCAAGGCTTCCCCACAAAGATGTTTATCATACTTCTATATTCAGAGCTTGAGATTTAACATTATTGCCACATTTTTTATGTCTTCTAGGGTGCGTGAAGCTAAATATTGGGTATGCTTCAAAGAAATAAAAAACACCATGTTGTGTGCAAGTTCCATCTATCTATATCTGGTATCAGTCCGCCTCTTAGAAATCAACCCCGTCCACTTTGCCTTACATTAGGTATAATTCATGTCCCCTGTAAGCAGGCATTATTGTCCGGGCTTATTTCTAGTCTGCCCTGTAATCGGAACGTCAAAGTTTTTTTTTTATTAACCCACAACCAGCTACTTATCTGTGGGTCAGCCGGAACTTCTTTTTTGCTTTCTTTTAGGATGCGGGCCTCACATGGCGTCGCCCGACTTAGCCCCGATCCGGTGCGGTTTCCTCCAGCTCCAATGCGAGATCACGTAGTCGCTGTCCCCTCTTCAAGCTGTTGCAGGACAGGTATATATCCACCGTCTGGATGGTGGCCTTGTTGGGGTTAGTTACAGCTTGCCTCTATGTAGCATGCATCCAAGATGGCGGGCGGCTCCTGTCAGCTCATACCCCACAGCGCTCAGCAAAGTCGGCACTCCTCTCCCAAAACACCAGCCGCGATGTTCTTAGGGGCTCAGCTCACTTTCATGGCCCCCTTTATAGTCAAGATGCCGGTTGAGAGCTTTACTATAATGCTCTGTTCAGCAGTGTTGCACGGAGCTCTCTCAAAACCCCTCCATCTTACTTGAGCTCCAAGCTCCGCCTCCATATGTCAACCTTTTAAAAGTACTTTTCTTCATCTAGCCATCTACCCAGATTATTAATGTACAATTTTGAATTCACAGGATTATTTTTGTTTGCACATTTACAAATATGATTCTTTAAAAAGTGATCTCTTAATTTCTGCATTTTATTTTTATCATGCATGTCACACACTGTTGATTTAGGGGATGCAATGTGCAGAAATGTTACTTCCTGTGAGTGTTTCTGTGGGTGTCTGTGTTTATGTCTTTGTGCTTTTGCTTGTGTCTCTATGAGTGTGTATGTATTTTTTTTCTGTGGGTCTCTGTGAGGGTGGGTGTGTATGTCTTTGTGCATTTTCTGTGGATGTCTTTGAGGGTGTGTGCGTATGTCTTTGTGCTTTTTCTATTGTTGTCTTTTTGAGGGTGTGTGTATGTATGTCTTTGTGTATTTTCTCTGGATGCCTCTGTGAGAGTGGGTGTGTATGTCTCTGTGTTTTCTGTTGATGTCTCTGTGAGGGTGGGTGTGTGTATGTACGTTTGTCTGTGTTTTCTGTGGATGTCTCTGTGAGGGTGTGTGTTTTCTGTGGGTGTCTCTATGGACTCTATTTAACAAAGTCTGGCGGACCTGATCAGCATTGCACCAGCAGCTCACAAGAGCTGCTGGTGCAACACTGCCCCCTGCAGACTCGCGGCCAATGGGCCACCAGCAGGGAGGTGTCAATCAACCCGATCGTACTCGATCTGGTTGATTTCCGGCTATGTCTGTCCAGCCTTCTCAGAGCAGGTGGACAGGTTATGGAGCAGCGGTCTTTGTGACCGCTGCTTCATAACTGCTGTTTCTGGCGAGTCTTCAGACTCGCCAAAAACACAGGCCGTCAAGCTCCTTTCGGAGCTTGATAGATAGGCCCCTGTGAGGGTGTATGTATGTCTGTGCATTTTCTGTGGGTGTCTCTGTGAGAGTGTGTTTATGTCTTTGTGTGTTTTCTGTGGATGTCTCAGTGAGGGTGTGTATATATGTCTTTCCGTGTTTTATGTGGTTGTCTCTCTGTGTGTGTATGTTTATGTGTTTTTTCTGTGGGTGTGTGTGTATGTCTTTGTGTGTTTTCTGAGGCTGTCTCTGTCGGTGTTTCCTTGGGTGTATTTGCAAGTTTGTGTTTGTGTGTGTGTCCTTTTTCTGTTCCTTTTTAGGACATTTTGACCTTACTACTGATTATTCACATCTTTCTACAGACTTTGAGACTAATAATGAGACCTTTCTGGAAGTCACCAATCCGCCATTTTACATTTAAATGATTGTTTAGGCAGTTCAGGGCCTTTCCTTTCCGCCACTGCATGCCGTTGTCATCATATAGTTGGCATCTTCCTTGACAAAAAGATCATTAGAACTCCATATTTTGTTTTGTAAATCTCCTTTTTTAACAAAACTGTAGTCTACCTCCTTACTTGTCAGGTCAATGTAAACAAGTGCTGAGTGTCTGAGTGTGTTTCTTTGTGTGTCTGCTAGAGTGTCTATATGTGAATCCTTATGTGTGAGTGTGTGTGTTTCAGTGTATGAGTGTGCCTGTGTGTTTCTGTGTTTGTGACGGCCCTGCTCTTCCCTCCCTCACCCTCCCAAAGGTCACCCCCGTCTTAAGTACTGACAGAAAGTCTGCCAGTACTAAAATAAAGGCTGTTTTTTTATATAATGTTTTTCTTTTAGGTTTTCTGCAGTGTATTATCCCCCCTTACCCCCCAACCTCCCTGATCCCCCCAAACAGCTCTCTAACCCTCCCCCTCTACCTATTTGCTGCCATCGTAGGTACTGGCAGCTGTCTACCCAGTTTGCAGCAAATTAGGCAATTTAAAAAAATTAAAAATTAAAATACTCTTTTTTTTTCTGTAGTGTAGCTGCCCCCCTCATTACCCTCCCATTCTCCCAGATCCCTTTTCCTCAATGGATTCCACATTGGCTCCCCCTCACTGCTCTTCCTCCCTCCTTCCCCCTCACTTCCCAGCTCTTTTTTTCCCCTAACCTGTTTCGTGGCATAGCGGGCCGCCCACCCGCCTTCCTCATTACACACCTACCCACCAACGAGAGCCTCTCTGCATCGATAACTCTGCAAATCTATTTCTGCAGTGCCCCACTCGTGTTGCATGCAGAAATAGCGCAATCTTGCTATTTTGAGCGAGAATGCGGCAGAGAGAAGCACAGGGCATAACGACCAGTGTCGTACAGGGTACGCGCTGGTCGTAAAGGGATTAAATAACATTGCACTGATTTCAGACTCCTAACCAAGACCCAAACTTTTTGGAGAATACTGATGTATGCCTACTCCAGCTTGCTCCTGTTTGTGTAAAGAGTCTTTTCATATGCAGAGGAAGGGGGGGGGCTGTCTGGTTTTTTTTTTGCTATCGAACCACTTGCAGTGGGTGTTCCAACTAACCTTTCCAACAGTGCTAAACTGGGAGCTTTTAAGTAAGTTTTTAAACGGTTTTATACTGGATTTTTTGATCAGTATCTGTGAATATTCTTACTTATAGTAGTGTCTATTACATGCAGTTATATGAAAATTGGTGTATACTGGCCCTTTAAGTGTTCACCTTTAGTTTCAACACAAGCAAGTGTTATAGCTTCTGATTGGTTGTAGCACATGTTTATCGTTTTTTTATTGAATACCTTCCAAAGCAGGGCTATCCTTAATGTTTACACTATATTTCCATAATTTACTATTTGTTTCTTTTTATAATCTTTGATGCTCACAAAAAAACATAATGTATTTTTATATTAATGTACAGTTGTTTAGTGATAGTTTAAGTACTAAAAGTCATTTTCTATTTGGCATGTATAGGTTTTTGTTTATTTAACAGGCAGCTGGCATTTGCAACAATGTTTTCCCTTAGGGTAACAATGATACAAAAAAAGAGTTTTATTATAAAAAGTGAGCACTTCTCTGAACAATAATGCAGGAGATTTGTAGACTAATATATATAATTAATTAAAAATAAAACAATGTAACTCTATTAATCTACTCGTACTTAAATAAACATTAAACCCAAAATATTTAATTTATGACTTAGATTTATTATCAACCAACTTTACAGTTTTCTTCTATTATCCAAATTTCTTCATTCTCATAGTATCCTTTGTTGAAAGAGCAGCAATGCAAAATGAATACTAAATATTTTCGGTTTGTGTTTTTAGTATTTTATTTTGGCCAAATCATGTAATCTCACTCCAATGTCAAGTCACATGCAAAGAGTCCTACTCCAATATTTTTCAACATGTGACTATTTAAATCAGTTATACTGTACTGTACCCAAAACTTAGCAAAACAAGTCTGCTGACTAACGGTTGGTCATCAGTCCTGTCCATCTTATTTGTGTTAGGTATAGTAGATAATGACACCACTCTCACAAACAGTTGCTATCCACAAGCAATGCAAATTCTGTTTAAAAAATATAGACAGACAGGCAGAGAGACTGATGGATAGAAGATTGATAGATAGATAGATAGATAGATAGATAGATAGATAGATAGATAGACAGATAACTAGATAGATTAGATAGATAGATGATTGATAGATAGCTAGATAGAAAGATAGACAGATAGCTAGATGGATAGATAGATAGATAGATAGATGATAGATAGATAGATAGATACAGACAGGCAGACAGACAGACTGATAGATAGATAAATAGATAGATTGATAGATAGATAGAAAGATAGATAGAAAGATAGATAGATAAATAGATAGAAACATAGAAACATAGATATTGACGGCAGATAAGAGCCATAGGCCCAGCAAGTCTGCCCGACCTTACCTAACAGTATAAACTTATCTAGTTCGTAGGATACCCCTATGCTTGTCCCATGCATTTTTAAAGTCCCCCACAGTGTTTGTTGCTACTACCTCTTGAGGAAGTTTATTCCATAAATCAATCACTCTTTCTGTAAAGAAGTACTTCCTCAAATTACTCCTGAATCTACTACCCTTTAGCTTGAGCTCATGACCCCTTGTTCTTGAATTTTCCATTTTATGTAAAATACCCACAGCCTCAGTTTTACTAAACCCTTTAATGTACTTGAAAGTTGCTATCATATCACCTCTTTCCCTTCTCTCCTCTAAGCTATACATATTTAGGTCATTGAGCCTATCCTGGTAAGTTTTATTTTTTAGACCATGTACCATTTTGGTAGCCCTCCTTTGCACAGATTCAAGTTTGTTAATATCCTTCTGAAGATATGGCCTCCAGAACTGCACACAATACTCAAGATGAGGCCTAACTAATGATCTATAAAGTGGCATAAGAACCTTACTATTTCTGCTGCAAATACCTCTACCAATACATCCAAGCATTCTGCTAGCCTTACTCGCTGCATTACTACATTGTTTACTAAGTTTTAAATCATCTGAAATAATAATTCCCAAGTCCTGTTCCTCGTCTGTAACAGTCAGTAAAGTGTCATTGAGTCTGTAATTAACATTTGGATTTTTCTTCCCTAAATGCATTATTTTACACTTTGCTGTGTTAAACTTTAGATCCCAGTCGTTTGTCCAATCCTCCAATTGTTGTATATCACTTCTCATTTTGTCTACCCCCCCTGGAACATCCACTCTGTTGCAAATTTTTGTATCATCTGCAAAGAGACATACTTTCCCCTGTAGCCCTTTGCTGATATCGCAGATAAATATGTTAAACAAAACAGGCCCCAGAACTGACCCCTGAGGAACACCACTAGTAACAGCCCCCTCTGCTGAATGAACTCCATTTACTAAGACACTTTGTTTTCTGTCCTTAAGCCAGCATTCCACCCAGTTAGATAGAAAGATACAGACAGGCAGACAGACAGACTGATAGATAGATAGATGATTGATAGAATGATTGATTGATTGATAGATAGATACAGACGGGCAGGCAGGCAGGCAGACAGACAGATTGATAGATAGATGATAGATAGATAGATAGATAGATAGATAGATAGATAGATAGATAGATAGACAGATAGCTAGATACATTAGGTAGATAGATAGATAGATAGATAGATAGATAGATAGATAGATAGATAGATAGATAGATAGATGGATAAATAGATAGATATATAGATTGATAGATAGACAGATAGATACATTAGGTAGATAGATGGATAGATAGATAGATTGATTGATTGATTGATTGATTGATTGATTGATTGATTGATTGATAAATAGATAGATAGATACAGATGGGCAGGCAGGCAGGCAGACAGACAGATTGATAGATAGATAATTGATAGATAGGTAGATAGATATAAATATAGATAGACAGATAGCTAGATACATTAGGTAGATATATAGATGGATAAATAGATAGATACATAGATTGATAGACAGATAGATACAGACAGGCAGACAAACAGATTGATAGATAGCTAGATAGATAGATATATAGATAGATGATAGATATATAGATGATAGATTGATAGATAGATAGATAGATAGATAGATAGATGATTGATAGATAGATAGATAGATAGATAGATAGATAGATGATAGATTGATAGATAGATAGATAGATAGATAGATACAGACAGGCAGACAGACAGATTGATAGATAGCTAGATAGATAGATAGATGCTAGATTGATTGATAGATGATAGATTGATAGATAGATGATAGATAGATAGATAGATAGATAGATAGATAGATAGATAGATAGATGATAGATTGATAGATAGATAGATGATAGATAGATTGATAGATAGATAGATAGATAGATAGATAGATAGATAGATAGATGATAGATAGATTGCTAAAATAAAATGATCTAATGTGTTAGAATATGTTTTAATTGCACTATTGGTTGCATATAACTATGGTGTCAATCTCAATCCTTTAGAAAAAGTTTACCTAGTGATGTTTTCCACACAATTCACTAATAAAATCTATGGGGATTTTTTGTAGGTCATTTTCTAAGGTTTGCTAATAGTTTATGATCGGCCCCTATGTGTTTAAGTCCTGCAAATTGGTTAAACACGTAGTTGAAGTCAGCTCCAAAGGAGCAATGCACTGGTGGGAGCTAGCAGAACACATCTGTTAAGATGACGAGAGGCATATGTGTATAGCTACCAATCACTAACTATTAACCAGTAGTGCACTGCTGCTCCTAAACCTACTTAGTATGTTTTTTAACAAAGGATACCCAGATTATGAATTAAATGTAATAATAAAATGAAACGGAAGTCTCTAAAAATTGAAAATCTGACCCAAGAATGTTTATTTTTACATTCTTATCCATTTCAGCTTTACATGACTTATTATAGGAAGTATTTACCCTGTTTATATAACACTTGCTGGTACCTTTTATTGGATTAAGATATTACCAATAATTAATGCATATACTGTACATTCACCCTGCTTGTGGATTCTATTTGTCTTCTGTAACACATTACAAGAATAATTATGTGATCAAACAAGAAAAAAGAGAAAACAATCCCTTATAAATATGTTGTCACAATTCTTATAAAACTCTAATTCTTTCTTTTGATCCCCCCACCCAATAGCAAATTGTTGATAAAATAATAAGCATTCTTTATTTACTCAGTTGGAAGAGCGCACTAAAATGAATACACTCTTCAGCTATCATTCAGCCCAACAACAAAACGTACTGTAAATCACAAAGTTCATAGGCGATATGTATGAATTCAGTTATATAGACTGCAGGTATCCACGTTTTATTTAAATTTTGATTTTGCCACAAGGGGTTTTCTTTCTTTTTTTCTTTTTTTTTCTTGGAATGGCTTCAATACACAAAATCGGTCTTGCTCAAGAAATGAGAACAGAAAAATAAACCTATTGAACATAAATAGCGTAATTACACAGCTTCCTGCTTCCAAACATTGCTTGCAGGTGTTATTGTCTGATACAGTAATGGAATAAATTCATGTTTCAGAATTTAAATGTGATGTATGTCGTTCTTTATGAATTCACTCGAATACTCCTCAGGAGATCCACCATGTAGTATGTTTAGGTGACAATAGAATGGAGATCTGCAGCTGTTTGTACACTTCCCATACATGTCAGACATCTAATACATGACACAGCATCATTTGTTATTTCCATTAAATATTATATGTTGTTTTGCAAATTAAACATGTTCTGTTTGACATTATTAGGGCAACAGACAGTAAAATCTCTTATCTTTAGTCATGCATTTAAATGAACATGTTTTAAATATTACAGAACCCATTTTTTTTTTTAAAATACATGAGTAATCATGGTCTAATAATCTTGCGTTTTATACTGTATACATATACATAAACAGGTTGTTACTGTATTTTCTTTTTAAAGGGAACTTAAGTTTTTGTGATGTGGTTTTGGAAAGAGAAACCAAAGGCTTCAACTGGAGAATAGAGATCTATGGAATGGAGCAGACAGTTTTGGATGACCCTTTAAATTGGGGTTCTGGAGTATCTGGTAAACCCCCCCAAAAACTATAAATATATATATATATATATATATATATATATATATATATATACAAAACCCAGAGTTAGCCCTGCACTCACTAGCAAGTTCTCAGCTAAGATTAAAAGCAAAAATGGAAAGGTTAGTTACCCCATCTGGCCAAATGGGACAAGCCCAGGTACCACGTCAAGGTCTTTTCCAAAGACCTGGGACCCTAAAACAGCCACACAATGCAAGCTCTCAATCCAAACAAACTGGGAACAAGTGAAGGGTGCACATGCTTATGTAATCACCCCAGTCATATACAAAACACAGAAGGGGACTGCACTCCTAGACCGGACCGGGTACACATCCCATGATCCTGCAACATGCTCAGCCCTGGGTGCTCACTGGCACTCACAAGAACCTGTTCTGTCCCCAGAGTCACAGGCAGTTAACCCCAGACAGGTCTGGGTGCAAGAACCATAGGGGAAATTACAGGGCTTTCTCTGTGTGTTGTATTACTTTGTTTTGTAATTTCCCCTATGGTTCTTGCACCCAGACCTGTCTGGGGTTAACTGCATGTGACTCTGGGGACAGCACAGCTTCTTGTGAGTGCCAGTAAGCATCCAGGGCTGAGCATGTTGCAGGGTCATGGGATGTGTACCCGGTCCGGTCTAGGAGTGCAGTCCCCTTCCGTGCTTTGTATATGACTGGGGTGATTACATAAGCCTGTGCACCCTTCACTTGTTCCCAGTTTGTTTGGATTGAGAGCTTGCATTGTGTGGCTGTTTTAGGGTCCCAGGTTTTTGGAAAGGACCTTGACGTGGTACCTGGGCTTGTCCCATTTGGCCAGATGCGGTAACTAACCTTTCCATTTTTGCTTTTAATCTTAGCTGAGAGCTTGCTAGTGAGTGCAGGACTTTCTCTGTGTGTTGTATTATTTGTTTTGTAATTTCCCCTATGGTTCTTGCACCCAGACCTGTCTGGGGTTAACTGTCTGTGACTCTGGGGACAGCACAGCTTCTTGTGAGTGCCAGTGAGCACCCAGGGCTGAGCATGTTGCAGGGTCATGGGATGTGTACCCGGTCTGGTCTAGGAGTGCAGTCCCCTTCCGTGTTTTATATATGACTGGGGTGATTACATAAGCCTTTGCACCCTTCACTTGTTCCCAGTTTGTTTGGATTGAGAGCTTGCATGCATTGAGTGGCTGTTTTAGGGTCCCAGGTTTTTGGAAAGGACCTTGACGTGGTATCTGGGCTTGTCCCATTTAGCCAGATGCGGTAACTAACCTTTCCATTTTTGGTTTTAATCTTAGCTGAGAGCTTGCTAGTGAGTGCAGGGCTTTCTCTGTATGTTGTATTAATTTGTTTTGTAATTTCCCTATGGTTCTTGCACCCAGACCTGTCTGGGGTTAACTGCCTGTGACTCTGGGGACCTCACAACTTTTTGTGAGTGCCAGTGAGCACCCAGGGCTGAGCATGTTGCAGGGTCATGGGATGTGTACCCGGTCCGGTCTAGGAGTGCAGTCCCCTTCCGTGTTTTATATATGACTAGGGTGATTATATAAGCCTGTGCACCCTTCACTTGTTCCCAGTTTGTTTGGATTGAGAGTTTGCATTTTGTGGCTGCTTTAGGGTCCCAGATTTTTGGAAAGGACCTTGACGTGGTACCTGGGCTTGTCCCATTTGGCCAGATGCGGTAACTAACCTTTACATTTTTGCTTTTAATTTTAGCTGTGAGCTTGCTAGTGAGTGCAGGGCTTTCTCTGTGTGTTGTATTAATTTCTTTTGTAATTTCCCCTATGGTTCTTGCACCAAGACCTGTCTGGGGTTTACTACCCGTGACTCTAGGGACAGCACAGCTTCTTGTGAGTGCCAGTGAGCACCCAGGGCTGAGCATGTTGCAGGGTCATTGGATGTGTACCCGGTCCGGTCTAGCAGTGCAGTCCCCTTCCGTGTTTTATATATATATATATATATATATATATATATATATATATATATATATATATATATATATATATATATATATATATATATATTGTGTATATATATATATATATATATATATATATACTGTCTATATATATATATATATATATATATATACACAGTATATATATATATATATATATATATGTAGGACATTATTAGTTTTGCTAATCTTACTTATCATCACTGGCTGATAAGGTCAACTGACGGTGGAGAGTAACACACATTTTTAAGTAAGACCGAAAAAAAAGTTTATTCCAGGAAGAAATATGAGTTTTACAAAAAAAAGTAAAAAACATGCATTATACATTATTAAATATAATCTTTTTAATAAAACATAGAAAAAGAAAGAATGGAATACGTTTATTTGAGAAAGGGTTTTAGCTTAAACTTGCTATCAATTCACCCAATACAACTTAACAAGCTCTATTGGGAAGACAAAACTGGGGGACATGTTATTGGAGGAGATGGTTTGAGAATTACCATTTGGATGAACATCCTTTTACCATTCCTATAAGTGCTCTTTCACGTTATATTTAATTTCTTACCTTTGTGTCTCCAAAACGTGTCCAATTCTAGATCTGTACCATTCACTAACCAAATAAGCAACTTTAAGGTCAAAGCATTAGCAGACCTACTAAACAGAGGGCCCTGGTGCAAATTTTGTGGGCCCACCAAAGGTATCTCAGTAGTAAGCAATAGTAATAATATACATGCTGCGCTGTATAATGATGTTGAGGATAAACCAACCCCCTAACCTGTTTGCTGATGTCCAAAACCCATAAAGGCAAAGATTCATCTCTTTTACTCCTGCTACTGAGGAAGAGGTTTATGCCCTTATATCCTCCTCTCACCTCACTACCTGTCTCCTTGATCCCACCCCCTCACAACTACTGATCTTCCTCACTCTTACTCCAATGCTCACTCATATTTTTAATCTCTCCCTCGGTACTGGTATATTTCCCTCATCCCTTAAACCTATCCTCAAAAAATATTCTCTCAATCCATCATCCCTATCCAACTACTGCACTATTTCCCTGCTCCTCCTTGCCTCAAAACTTCTGGAAAGGCTCATATATTCACTTTTATCACATTTCCTCACATCAAACTCCCTCCTTGATCCATTGCAATCAGGATTTCGCTTCCAATACTCTACCGAAACAGCAATCATTATGGTTACTAACAACCTAATTACAGCAAAATCAAAAGGCCACTTTTCCCTATTAATCCTTCTCGATCTGTCTGCAGCCTTTGACACTGATCACCCTCTCTTGCTCCAATCCTTCGGCATCTGTGACACTGCCCTTTCAAGATTCTCCTCCTACCTGTCCAACCTTTAGTTTAGCCTTCTCTGGCACATTCTCTGATCCTTTACCACTTTTTGTTGGGGTACCACAAGGATCTGTCCTTGGTTCCTTAATAAAGTCCCACGTATTTCAATATCATTTGTATGCTGATGATACTAATATTTTATCCTGGATGTCTTCTCACTACCTTAAGCAAAATCTTTACAAAACTGAGCTCCTTATTTTCCCCCCTCTTTTCCAAAATATATACCCCCAATTTTTATAACTGTTTATTATTACCTCATTACCCCAATCCCACATGCCTGATGTCTTAAAGTCACATTTAACTGAGATCTCTCTTTCACTCCCCACATCCAGTCTTTGGCTAATTCCTGCTACTTCCACCTTAAAAACATCTAGGAATTTAATTGACTCCCTCATCATTTCCTGCCTTGACTATTGCAACTACATCCTCTCCGCCATCCTTAGCTGCCGTCTATCTCACTTACAATCCATAATTAATGTCCCTTACATGTCGCTCCTCATCTACTGCACCTTTCTGCCAGTCCCTTTTCTGGCTTCCTATAACCTCCAGGATTAAACACAAAATCCTGACTCTGACATTCAAGGCTTTCAGTAACACTGTTCCCCCTTGTCAGTTTTCTATCCTGTCTGTCAGGCTTAGCCCATCCCACTTTCCCTACTTAACCTGCTCACAAACTAACTCAGGTGCTTCGTAATTGTTTAGTGCTTTCAAGCATCCTAAGCCAGTGGTGCTGTGGAAATTACTCCTTGAGTGATAAACCTCTACTACCTATTGTATCTCTTTAAATGGATTACAGTTTGTTCCTGCTACCTCTCTCTGCTTCCTGCAAATTTGCGGTACATAGTTTTCCTACTAGAAGGATTTACTTAAGCAGTCTGCTTTCTATTGTACAGCTAAACGCATAAACTTCATACCCTTGAGGATTACCCTTCAACCGGACTTCCACCTAATCTTAGGCCGCATATACGGAGTGCTCCGTGACCGGAGTTTGGCCCTGCCTACTTCAGTGACATCATCGCTTGTATCACTCTTCTCTGTGAACGGAGTTCAGATGCAGACTCCTCCTATCCAGCGCTACCGAAGCGGGGCAGAGAGTAAGTAGAACTTTCACTTGTCCTATTGAAGGATTACTCTCTGTGTTATACGCTACTATAATTTATCTCTTACTTATGGGTGAAATTAACTGAGAAGGACATTTATTGTTTATATTGAATTCTTCCGTTTGAAGCAAGTATATTTCTGCCAAAGTATGATTTATCTGTTATATCTATGAGTGAATTTAACTCAGAAGCACATCAATTGCTTTGCATAAGGACTGTTCAATTTTGCTGCAAGGGAATATAAACTTAAGTTCTGTTTAATTTTTGTTAAACTACTGGAGACTTAGTTTAATTCATTTTGCTACGTATTATAATCACAACGGCTGTACTGAATTACTTCCAAATAGTAACTCAATTGCCAAGTGAGACAAACACAACTTTAGCATCTTTGTATCTTCAGGTGAGATCCTTAACCCCTTAAGGACCGACGACGTACACCGTATATCCTACATTTTTTTATTAATGACCGAGGACTTACGGTGTACGACATCGGTCTTGGAAAGCGGTGGAAGCGATCCTGATCATGGGTGGGAGCCGATGTGGGAGGCGGGTGGGCGGCCATCGATGGCTTCTTGGCTGAAGAGGGAGCGGGATCGTGGGTGGGGTAGCCAGGGGCGCGCACGGACGCGCACGCATGCACGTGGTGCGGGCACATGCACGGGGAGGGAGCGGGTGGGAACCGCTACAGTACAAAAAAATTCAATGTTAGTAAGTGGGAGAAAGGGGGGTGGGAATGCATATAAAAATGATCTAAGGGATCTGGGAGGTTGTGGGGGGTTGGTCTTTGGAAGGGGGGTAGCTACACTACAGAAAAAAAAAATAAAAAAAAAAATCTATTTTATTGTAAACTGGGTACTAGCATCTTTGTATCTGCAGTTGAGATCCTTAAAGGCACACACCATTCCTGGGAAAAAGTCTTACACCCCTAGATCTCCAACTTCCTCTCGATATACTCTCTCTCCCGTCCCCTTCAGTCTGCTCCTGACTTCCTTCTCTCCTTCTCTCTTGTTACCGCTTTACATTCCCATCTACAAGACTTCTCCAGATTGACCCTATATTGTGGAACTCTCTTCCTCACTCCACAAGACCCTCCCCTAGTTTTTAAACTTTAAACGCTCCCTAAAAACTCTACTGTTCAGCAATACATACAATATACACTAACATTTTCTTATCCTAGTTCCTCTCCTTCTTTTCCTGTTCTTGAACCCCCTTAGCATGTGAGCTAAATCACCTTCATGAGAGCTGATTTACAACAGTGCAACTCTTGGCAGGGCCCTCTATTAATTTCTCTCCCATAATTGTTACCTTGCATATAAGACCCATGTTTATAGTGCTGTGAAATCTGTTGGCACTCTACAAATAACTGATAATAATAGATAGATAGATAGATAGATAGATAGATAGATAGATAGATGATAGATAGATAGATAGATAGATAGATAGATAGATAGATAGATATAGGTTCCAGTTTCCTATCAAGGTAACTGTCATTTTACCATTTAGGTGTGCGTGTATACATGTGCAAATTGTAGCTGCTATGTAACCACTTCTGGCAATAGGATGTCAATAACTCTTCTTCACTAGGTTTTTAGCCTTAATATTTTTGATTTTTGTGTTATATTGAGAGACTCCTGGGTATCCACCTAAGAGTTTGTCTAAACATATACATATGCAAGGGGAAAGCTTAGTCCCTTGGTATTCCTATGACCAGGTGCAGATAAATAATGTTATAATATCACAATAGATAAGAGTCTGTGAAAGTTACTGCCTGTATGTAGCCTTTCTCAGGACTTCTTTCCTCCTGAAGAAAACTATGTAAAGGCTGAAACAAACTGTAACAAGATGTTGTAAGAGCTAAATAAGATGATTCATCTACTCACCTATTCAAAAAAATTTTATTATTTTTTTGAGTGGAATGAAGCAGAATTTAACAGTCTCATGTCTTTCATTGTGGGCTTTCATTCAATCTGAATCGAATGAGTAAATAAAGAAGGTGTTTCCTTCTTCTTTGTAGTTACAGTGTTACACAACTGTTTTTTTCATTATCTTTCATTATATTCTAGTACCTCCAGTGCATGCCCCCCCACTGTCCCATTTTTACCATATAACCAACATTTCTGCTGTCATTCCCTAATCATGCAACTTTCAGAACCTTTGTATAGGGATAACATTGATAAAGGGAGTGCAGTAAATAAACCAGATGGAAAAGTTGCAATTATTCAACGGAAAAGAGGCATCTCCGGGGGGATATGATTACATCATACAAATAAATACAGGGCCCATATAAATCATCATCAGCTGACTTGTTTATCAGTTGGACTATACAAAAGACAAGAGGTCATCCATTGAGACTTGAGGGACAGAAATTTTACCTGCACTCAATTTAGGGTTTATTATAATAAGAACAATATGGTAAGGAATGTTCTGCCTAATGGGGTTGTTTTAGCAAATGTAATAGATATTTTAAAAAAAAATATATATGCTTTTTTCCAGGAAAGCTGGATATACAGAGCTAAAATAGTACTGACAGTATATTAGCTTGTTGATACAAGGAGAAATATGGTTGCCACTTTGGAATCAACATAGATTTTTCCTTTAAAGAATAATTCTTTTTTTTTTTTTCCTTACTTTGGATCAAAAGAAGTAAAAGGAAAGTGTGGAAGGTTGAACTGGAGGGACTTGGGTCTTATTTTAACCTATATTACTATGTTACTATTGACACAATTATTTTGTCATCTCCTATTTATTCACTGGAAAGAGATTCCAATGGACACAATATAATAGTCTGGTTGGGTTATCACTGGGAACTTTCATTTTAAGGGTTACTTTAATCTTTTTTTTTACCTATTTGATAGAATAACATTTACATTAGTGAATAAAACCTAGATTCTTGCTTCAAGGAGGGCAATCCTTTACGCTGTCAATATAGGACAACATTCATCACTAGAACACAAGCCTTTTTTTAGAATTTGACTGCAGAAGAGCTTCCCCTCTGACATTAATGAGGCATTACTATTCTGTACACCTACAGCTCTGGAGCTAAGGGAACTGCCAGTTAATTACAGATTTGTGGCAGTTTATATGATGCATTTCAGGTAACAGTGAACCAAAATTCTGCATGTATGACCTTCCGAAGCACAAGTTGTACAATGAGATACATTTTATCATGTGAGTAACTGACACGTTCATATTGTTGCCTTTGGTATCCATGAAATATGACACTTATGGGAGGTAGCAACAATACAGCTACTAGGATCGAAATTTAAATATTTTTATTAGGTGATATCATTATAGATATGATTTCCTGTAGCATCTTTTATGTTCCCCACATATACTCGGGTACTGTCTTATTTTTTATTAAGCTATGGCTTCGTTAAAGGCACATGAAACCCACAACTTTTCTTTAATGATTCAGATAGAGCATACACTTTTAAACTACTTTCCAACTTACATTTATTATTTAGTTTGCTTCATTCTTTATGTATCCTTTGTTGAAGGAACAGCAATGCATTACTGAGCCAATGACAATCGGCATATCTTCCCGATGCTTTTCAACAAAGGATAGAAAGAGAATTAAGTAAATCAGATAATAGAAGTAAATAGGAAAGCTGTTTCAAATTGTATATGAATTTTATATCGCTAAAATGTTTAATTATCCATGATTTAAAAGAAAGAAAAAAATTGTGGTGTTTTTGTTGCCCCAGATAGGCTAAAATGCATATTGTGGAATGCAGAACACTGACATTCCTGCATGCTGCACTCTGATTGGTTCATATATACAATTTGATTATATCTGTCTTTCATTAGACACAGTGGGCGAGATTGCATATATGGCGCAGGCTTCAGCGTAACTTCTGACTGGTGTAAGTAGGGCAAACTGGCGATCTTCAGAAATGTGCGCAAATACACATTTCTGTAGTCGCAAGTAACTTACTCCAGTATTATGTATGAGTAAAGTGTCAACAAAGAGTAGTTTTATGCAAATGATGATAACACACGTAAAAACGAAATCGGAATTTAACAAAAAAAGCGACACGTAATTACGCTATTCAAAATCCCTATATAAACCCCTGCACAACTGCCATTTTCTTGTGTGTGTTTGGATTGTTTGTTGAGCTACAACACACGGCCCAGGAGTAGAAGATTAGTGAGAGTAGAGAGAGAGAGGTGCAAACAGAATAGTTAGCTAGGTCGCATTGGTGGATTGAGTAAACTTGTACACTTACACATTTTCTGACATATTGCACACATTGCATACATACATATACAAATACACCACACTTTTTCTTCTAACACCTCACATATTTTATTTTATTTTTACAGTGTGATAGGCCGAGTGTTTGGTTGTGATTGTGTGTGACTGAATTGGTAGTGAGTGGGAGTGTGTGTAGTGTGATTAGTGTGAGGATGACAGAGAGAGGTAGGAATGAGGGGAGGAGGGGAGAGGAGTGGCAAGGAGAGGAGGATAGGAGAAGACAGGAGGAACAGTGGGCCCCCCATCAGGGAGTAAGTGTCCCTCTCCAGGCACATCCAGGAGAGGGACAGAGTGTGCACATGGGGACAGAAGGGGGGAGGTGGGAGAGGATAGGGAAGAACCCATACTGCCAGGGACATCACAGGGAGGAAGCCAAGTGGCCATGGAGGATGAGAGGCTGAGATGTCCCAACTTCTCATTTGCTGAAAATATTGCCCTAGTCCAGGCCATCATGGACAACTACACTGACCTCTTTGGGCAGGAGAAGGGCAAAGGCAGTGCCAAAAAAGGACTGCATGGATGGCGGTAGAGGAGGCCATCAACTGCGTGGCCCCGAAGAGAAGGACTGTAGTGGGTCTGAAAAAGAAGTGAAATGGTTGTAAGAGGCGTGTCAAAGAGAAGATGGGGCAGGAAGCTGTCCACCAGAAGGGAACAGGCAGTGGGCCATCCCTGGAAATGAAGTACAACACCTAGCAGGAGATGATATGCAGATCCCTGAGTATCACAGCAGTCCGTGAACATCCAGGGGCTCGTGACTCAGGGGTTGCAACCACAGCACAGCATGCTGGTGAGTAACATCCCACACACCTGTATTATATGTAATTGCAATACAACATCCTTTAATATTACACATTTATGTACATGATGAGGAGCCTGATATTCGGAGTACTAACAAAAACATCTACAATTATACTTAACATTACTGCTACATAACACAATGCAATTCATGATGTGAGGTGGAATAGTGCAATACTAGCATGTCTCAGAGTAGCACAGGCCACAAGCCACACGTAAATTTTTCATTTAATATACTATACACTATAGCCATCCCAATACATTTGGCTCAATAAAGCAGGTTCTGTACCTATATCAAGCTAAAGTAAATAGTGTGACCATAGTGTCACTTAAAGAACACATTATTTTATTATTGACATGTACACATAACTATTGTATGAAACACATCCCTGTATACTGCTCATATTCAAATCCCTCATAGACCAACTCACAATGTGCACATGCATGTTAAAGAGTTTGACATGTGAATCAGTATAGGCCCTAGCATGTATCAATGTACATTGTATGCCCACATGGACATTTATTCGACTATACTAATCCCTCTCATCCTTTAACTCCTCCACAGAACCTCCTGTCACAAAGATAAAAACAGCCATGCCACCACCACAACAGCCAACACCACCAGTCTTCAGCAACTGCAAAAACAGTGTTCTTCCAGGCATGAGCATGTTGGATGGCTTCAGTTGAGGACCCGGGAGTGATGCCACCGACATTGCCATATGACCCCTGGCAACATTCATGGCCAGAGGAATATCCTGCCTTTGGTTTTGAGGGGGAACCAAGACAGGCAAAAAGGTTCCAATATTTACATCCCCCACAACACAATCACAGTCTCATGTCAGTCATGCATATTACCCACAGACTATGTTACAGGATGTGCCTATTGTAGAGGCTGAGTGGTCACACACTGGTCATCAGTGGGAATACCAATCATCTATGAGAACTTCACCATGTTCTTCACTGGGACGTGCTCCACCATCTTCTTCACTGGGATGAGCTCCACCATCTTCTTCACTGGGACAAGCTACACCATCTTCTTAACTGGAACGAGCTCCACCATCCTCTTCCCTGGGACGAGCTCCAAAATCTGCAGATGAAAATACAGCAGAAGCTATCCCCCTCAAGCAGCAGAAGCTAAAACTGCCCCTCAAGCAGCAGAAACTACAACTGCCCCTCAAGCAGCAGAAGCTACAGCTGCCCCTGAAGCAGCAGAAACTACAGCTGCCCCTCAAGCAGTGGAAACTACAGATGCCCCTCAAGCAGCAGACACTACAGATGCCCCTCAAGCAGCAGAAGCACACCCACAACCAACACCTCTTCTCCAACATCGTGACCCTCAAACAACTACCAGCCCAGTTGCTCAACAGTCTGTGGATGCATTGTATTCTCCCCTGGGTGGGAAATACATTACACTCCAGAGGAGGCTCATCACAAGCACTGAGAGCATACACAGAGGCCAAGAGAGGTTCTTCAGGGGCCAAGAGAGGTTACACAGACGTAGCATAGAGCTGCAGAGGGATATTGCAGCATTGTTAAGTGTAAGTGTTCAAAACCAGTCACAGATTAAGCGAATTATATCTGATATGCAGAGGGACAATAGATGGAAAGAACAAAATCAACTTTTGGGTTTGTTGGTTGAGCACTTTACACACCAGCAGGACACTACCTCCAGCCTATCATCTGTCGCCAGCACACCAGCAGAAACACCAGAATCTGCTAGAAAAAGGAAAACAAAGCAATCCACAACAGGCACGTCAGCTTCCTCATCCAAAAAGCCAAAGAAAAAATAAATATTATTATAGTTCACCATAAACATTGTCCTCTATTATTTACCATGTAATTGTCATACACATCCATGTGAGGTGTGTTTTATTACACTAATATTGTTAAAACATATTATATGACCTGTGTTAAAATGGCAATAAAAAACAGGTAATATTATCAGTGACGTCACTAGAGGGTGTGGGGTGTGTGGCCCAGGGGGTGAAACCATCACATTATTGTCATTGACACATTTAAAAAAAAAATGTATGTGCTTTGTGCCTTGTAAGAAGTACCAAGGGGTCCACCATCCATTCTAAGGCAGATGCGGGGCGGGGGTGTCAGCAAAGGCAGTGTCAGCAGGGCAGGGTTTCCCAAACTAAGCCTTATGCTTTCGATTTAGTGTGAGTGTGACGGCATTTCCAGTCTGAACTTGTAAAAACCTGTGTGCAGGCTATAGCATGGTGCTGCGCGCAGGCTTTAACAGTCCAGTGAAGTCTCTGAAGGAAAGATATGAAGAAGATCTGAGATGAACCCCTGATTGGACACCCAGCTGGTGCTTTGTGTTTGGCTGGTCTGATGGCTCTGAGCTCCTGGTGAGTTTTATCTTTAAGGCACTTGCACTATAAACATACACAAACATGAGCATTCCCATGAAACCTCCTTTCAGTTGTCTCCCTCCCTCTCTGCCCTTATATATATATATATATATATATATATATATATATATATATATATATATATATATATATATATATATATACATATATATATATATATATATATATATATATATATATATATATATATACACAGAATCTCACAAAAGTGAGTACACCCCTCACATTTTTGTAAATATTTTATTATATCTTTCCATGCGACAACACTGAAGAAATGACACTTTGCTACAATGTAAAGAAGTGAGTGTACAGCCTGTATAACAGTGTACATTTGCTGTCCCCTCAAAATAACTCAACACACACACCCCTAAGTGGAAATGTCCAAATTGGACCCAAAGTGTCAATATTTTGTGTGGCCACCATTATTATCCAGCACTGCCTTAACCCTCTTGGGCATGGAGTTCACCAGAGCTTCTCAGGTTGCCACTGGAGTCCTCTTCCACTTCTCCCCAACAACATCACGGAGCTGGTGGATGTTAGAGACCTTGTGCTCCTCCACCTTCCATTTGAGGATGCCCCACAGATGCTCAATAGGGTTTAGGTCTGGAGACATGCTTGGCTAGTCCATCACCTTTACCCTCAGCTTCTTTAGCAAGGCAGTGGTCGTCTTGGAGGTGTTTTTGGGGTCATTATCATGTTGGAATACTGCCCTGCAGCCCAGTCCCCGAAGGGAGGGGATCATGCTCTGCTTCAGTATGTAACGGTACATGTTGGCATTCATGGTTCCCTCAACTGTAGCTCCCCAGTGCCTGCAGCACTCATGCAGGCTCAGACCATGAAACTCCCACCACCATGCTTGACTGTAGGCAAGACACACTTGTCTTTGCACTCCTCACCTGGTTGCCACCACACACTCTTGACACCATCTGAAGCAGATACGTTTATCTTGGTCTCATTGGACCACAGGACATGGTTCCAGTAATCCATGTCCTTAGTCAACTTGTCTTCAGCAAACTATTTGCGGGCTTTCTTGTGCATCATCTTGAGAAGAGGCTTCCTTCTGAGACCACAGTAATGCAGACAAAATTGATGCAGTGTGCGGCGTATGGTCTGAGCACTGACAGGCTGACCCCCCACCCCTTCAACCTCTGCAGCAATGCTTACAGCATTCATACGTCTTTTTCTCAGAGACAACCTCTGGATATGACGCTGAGCATGTGCACTCAACCTCTTTGGTCGACCATGGCGAGGCCTGTTCTGAGTGGAACCTGTCCTGTGAAACCGCTGTATGGTCTTGCCCATCGTGCTGCAGCTCAGTTTCAGGGTCTTGGCAATCTTCTTATAGCCTAGGCCATCTTTATGTAGAGCAACTATTCTATTTTTCAGATCCTTAGAGAGTTCTTTGCCATGAGGTGCCATGTTGAACTTCCAGTGACCAGTATGAGAGAGTGTAAGAGCGATAATATGAAATTTAACATATCAGCTCCTCATTCACACCTGAGACCTTGTAACACTAACGAGTCACATGACACTGGGGTGGAAAAATGGCTAATTGGGCCCATTTGGACATTTCCACTTAGGGGTGTACTCACTTTTGTTGCCAACGGTTTAGACATTAATGGCTGTGTGTTGAGTTATTTTGAGGGGACAACAAATTTACACTGTTATACAGGCTGTACACTCACTACTTTACATTGTAGCAAGGTGTCATTTCTTCAGTGTTGTCACATGAAAAGATATAATAAAAAATTTACAAAAATGTGAGGGGTGTACTCACTTTTGTGAGACACTATATATATATATGTGTGTGTATATATATATATTTATATATGTGTGTTTGTGTATATATATATATATATATATATATATATATATCTTTACTGTCCCATCTGAAATACTCAAACAAGTGATAATATATGTGTGGATCAAGCACCCCAGCAGCTGCATTATATAAGTGATTGCTGCTTTTCTGCAAAAAGTACATATATGTGGCTTATGTACTGGAAGAGGGGGAGTCAGACTATATATATGTGTGTATATATATATACCTGTATATACAGGGAGTGCAGAATTATTAGGCAAGTTGTATTTTTGAGGATTAATTTTATTATTGAACAACAACCATGTTCTGAATGAACCCAAAAAACTCATTAATATTAAAGCTGAATAGTTTTGGAAGTAGTTTTTAGTTTGTTTTTAGTTATAGCTATTTTAGGGGGATATCTGTGTGTGCAGGTGACTATTACTGTGCATAATTATTAGGCAACTTAACAAAAAACAAATATATACCCATTTCAATTATTTATTTTTACCAGTGAAACCAATATAACATCTCAACATTCACAAACATACATTTCTGACATTCAAAAACAAAACAAAAACAAATCAGTGACCAATATAGCCACCTTTCTTTGCAAGGACACTCAAAAGCCTGCCATCCATGGATTCTGTCAGTGTTTTGATCTGTTCACCATCAACATTGCGTGCAGCAGCAACCACAGCCTCCCAGACACTGTTCAGAGAGGTGTACTGTTTTCCCTCCTTGTAAATCTCACATTTGATGATGGACCACAGGTTCTCAATGGGGTTCAGATCAGGTGAACAAGGAGGCCATGTCATTAGATTTTCTTCTTTTATACCCTTTCTTGCCAGCCACGCTGTGGAGTACTTGGACGCATGTGATGGAGCATTGTCCTGCATGAAAATCATGTTTTTCTTGAAGGATGCAGACTTCTTCCTGTACCACTGCTTGAAGAAGGTGTCTTCCAGAAACTGGCAGTAGGACTGGGAGTTGAGCTTGACTCCATCCTCAACCCGAAAAGGCCCCACAAGCTCATCTTTGATGATACCAGCCCAAACCAGTACTCCACCCCCACCTTGCTGGCGTCTGAGTCGGACTGGAGCTCTCTGCCCTTTACCAATACAGCCACGGGCCCATCCATCTGGCCTATCAAGACTCACTCTCATTTCATCAGTCCATAAAACCTTAGAAAAATCAGTCTTGAGATATTTCTTGGTCCAGTCTTGACGTTTCAGCTTGTGTGTCTTGTTCAGTGGTGGTCGTCTTTCAGCCTTTCTTACCTTGGCCATGTCTCTGAGTATTGCACACCTTGTGCTTTTGGGCACTCCAGTGATGTTGCAGCTCTGAAATATGGCCAAACTGGTGGCAAGTGGCATCTTGGCAGCTGCACGCTTGACTTTTCTCAGTTCATGGGCAGTTATTTTGTGCCTTGGTTTTTCCACACGCTTCTTGCGACCCTGTTGACTATTTTGAATGAAACGCTTGATTGTTCGATGATCACGCTTCAGAAGCTTTGCAATTTTAAGAGTGCTGCATCCCTCTGCAAGATATCTCACTATTTTTGACTTTTCTGAGCCTGTCAAGTCCTTCTTTTGACCCATTTTGCCAAAGGAAAGGAAGTTGCCTAATAATTATGCACACCTGATATAGGGTGTTGATGTCATTAGACCACACCCCTTCTCATTACAGAGATGCACATCACCTAATATGCTTAATTGGTAGTAGGCTTTCGAGCCTATACAGCTTGGAGTAAGACAACATGCATAAAGAGGATGATGTGGTCAAAATACTCATTTGCCTAATAATTCTGCACTCCCTGTATATATATAATTCTGCACTCCCATTATATATATATAATGAAATCCAGTTAAAAGATTTACGAATAGCGTTAGTAAACATGAGTCACCGCACCGGGTGACACCAAGCCTAGTGACACCACTGAATATTATGTTTATGACTTATTCTTGTACTATAACTCACATCCACATAGTTGTGTATGAAGGGTACACATAGTAATGTTCACTTATAAGATGTAAATCAATGTATCTCATATCCAATATAAATTGACACATAGGTATATATAATAATGATGTTACTGAGAGGGTGTGAATTGCCAGGTGTTTTAAGGCTGCAGGTGAGATGTTGTGCTGTTTGTGATTGGTTTGACACAATTGCAGAGGAAGAATAGTGATTTTAATATTTAAGTGGGCAGCAAGGTTTAAAGGGACAGTTTATTCAAAAATGTTCTTCCCTTTAATTTGTTCCCAGTGATCAACTTTATCTGTTGGAGTGTATTAAGTTGCATTTCCTTTACCCTTATGATTGCATTTGAAATATTTTATTTAGCCTATGGTATCCTCACCAATCCTTAAATATTTTGGCTCAAGGCCAAGCTGTGTTAACACAACCAGTAGAATAAATTACACTCCCAGTGGGTTCTAGAAGAGATAAGGATACAAGTATTGGTGATTGGTTTATGAACAGATATAAAATAAAGAAGCAAGTATATGAACACAATGTGATAAAGTAATGAGATCTGATTATACCTACAAGCGCAACCCATTTGATTAGGTTGTGATTTCAAAACACAAAATCAGCTATTTCATATACACAAATAAACCTTAAAAAAAGCAAATCTCATACATTTTATACCCTGCAGCTAGTAAAAAAAGTAAATGGAAAGAGAAAAACAGCAGTAAAACAAACCAAACTTTTTAAAAAAAATATTAAAGATTTATTTTGCATGCAGAACTCTTGCAATGTAATGAAGAATTCCAGATACATAAATAAAAAAAATATTTAATGTCCCTTAAAGCTGCCAGTCTATCTGTCTGTATAGCTTTTTAATTTAGTTACTTTTACTTTATCTTCAGCCAACACCAGTGTTCCCTCTCAGGTAAGATTTTGTGAGCGCCCCAGCAGTCAAACAGTTAATAAGGTAACCATATCTTGCTAACTGCATTGTGTAAAGTTTGCTAACTGTAGCGTGTGGTTCATTAACTGTTTCACTGCTGGGCCGCTTAGGGAATCTGGCCAATTAGAGGGAACACTGGCCAGCCCAGAACACTAATGATTACATCTTTATATGTCCAAAATAGGAAAATATGTCTTAAAGTGATATTCTAATGACAAGTTCATTATAGGGACAGTAAAGTCAAAATTACATTTTCCTGGTTCAGATAACAATTTACTTATATTTTAAAACTTGCTTTGTTCCTTTGGTATCCTTTTTTTAAATGGCCAATAAATACAACCGAATTGCATAATATAGGAATGCCTTATAAAAAGACAATGAAAATTGCATGTTCTACCTTAGTGATGGCTAACCTTGGCACCCCAGATATTTTGGAACTATATTTCCCATGATGCTTAGGCACTCCGCAGTCTAGTTGAGCATCATTGGAAAATGTAGTTCTGAAACATCAGGGGTGCTGAGGTTCACCATCACTGTTCTACCTGAATCATGAACGACCCATCATTAATTTTGACTTTAATATCCACTTAAAGAGTAAACCTAGGCAAGCTCATTCAACTTCAGGATCATGCACATTTTTGTAGCACGCTAAGGCAATAGTGCGTAGCAATTTTATATACAGTTGCAAAGACTTCTGTCAAAGGGCCGATGATCTAAAGGTCTCTGGGCTAGTAAGATTATTTAAGAATTCTCTCCAGTCCTTCTATTTCCCTGGTGGAATTCTATAAAGCCACTTTTTACCTTGAAAACACGGAGCTTCGCAAAGGGGTGTATACTGCATTTTCGTATGAGAAGGAGATGCAGACATTACAAAAGTGCATAATTAAAATCGTTAATTAAAAATCATTCTTAACAACCAACTGAACAATTCAGACATAAATAGGTCGGTAAAAATTGTATTGTTAAGGTTCATCAAAGATTCATAACAAAATTGTTCACCAAAAATTGTACTTTATCAAAAACTTAAAATTTGTATGTAAATTGCACAGGAATAAATCAGATTAAATGTGTACAACATAAATCGAAGTTTAAGTACACTGGGCGTGCAAAAACACATAGAAATTTATATTTAAAAGTCCAAAATACAAAGCGTAATTGTTGTTTTTTTGACTGAAATTATCTCTCAAATCCCAGCGTAATTCTCTATACATTTCCACCCTACAGATATCACTGTTCTTTCTCGCAAACTAAAAGGTGGTGGGTTTGTAATAAAATACTCAAAAACATTATACCCTAATAGAAAAACACATGCATACGAAAATAGAGGTGGTTGTTAGATGCTATGCACAGAAAGCAGCAAAATAGAATTTGTTTTTGATGCAGGACTTAATTTTTAAAGTCCGCCCCCTGCTCAGTGCTAACTTGGCTCTACTTGTCCATTATTTTCTATACGAGACATCTTGCCACTCAGAGGAACTTCCACGAGGGCAGCCCCTGTGATAGTCAGAGTGAAAACACTCATTAGATATTTAGAAAATCAGGCCCACATAGAGTGCTATGAGACACATGAATGTATTGGGGCTTCTATGACCCTGCCAAAACGTACACTTCAACAAAGGATTCAAAAAGATAAAGAAGCAAATTTGATAGAAGTAAATTGGAAAGTTGTTAAAAATGGCATATAGTACTGATCCATGAAAGTTTAATTTTGACTTAACTCCCCATTTAATAACAATTATAACTTCCCTATTGCTGACCCAAGCTTACTATGGGGTTGATCATAATCATTTAGAAAAACTTATGAAATGATTTATCTACATAGACTTTAATGGTAAATTTTGTAGAAAATCTTTTCTAAAGCATTATGAGCGACTCCTATCGCCCCATGTATGTATCAAAGGGTAGGCGAAAAAGCTTCTCAACTTGAGAAGCTGTCCGCACGCCTTCGCTGCATACGGGCAGCGTATCTGTTCCTCTGCTGGCCCATATGCATCATTACACACGCCGATGAGTGTGTAATGCCCGTACCTTCTCTCGTGTGGCCAATCGCACAAGAGAAGGATCCGTCAACCTCCCTGAGGTGGAGAAGAGTGTAAGAAGCAGCGATCTAATGACCGCTGCTTCTTACATTGCGGGAAGCAGGTTTGCATGTGAACCTGCCCTGCAAGGACTTCTGAGAAGCTTATGCTGCTTCATACATGGAGCCCTTTGTGTTTAACACCCACATAAAGGATAATACATAGGTAAAGTTACGCTACGGAGTTGTAAGCATTGCCGTTCTCAAACAGGAAACTACTAGTAATTGGCGTTGCCAGGCTGTGACTGCCACTTCTGATTGGTTTATTGCTTGAAAAAACTTGCGGTCCCTGAGTTGGATTTTTATCTAAATGTTTAAAGGGACACTGAACCCAATTTTTTTCTTTTGTGATTCCAATAGAGCATGCAATTTTAAGCAACTTTCTCATTTACTCCAATTATCAATTTTTCTTCGTTCTCTTGCTTTCTTTATTTGAAAAAGAAGGCATCTAAGCTATTTTTTGGCTCAGAACGATGGAAAGCACTTGTTTATTGGTGGGTGAATTTATCCACCAATCAGCAAGAACAACCCAGGTTGTTCACCAAAAATGGGCCGGCATCTAAACTTACATTCTTGCATTTCAAATAAAGATACCAAGAGAATGAAGACAATTTGATAATAGGAGTAAATGAGAAAGTTGCTTAAAATTGCATGCTCTATCTGAATCACAAAAGAAAAAAATGTGGGTTCAGTGTCCCTTTAAGGCTTTTGGGGTGGTCAAACACATATTTACTCAGAGTCTGACAAATTAGACTGTTGCATAGAATGTTCTTTTAAGACATAAGATATTCTGTGTCCCTATATTGAACATTTAAAGAGTTATCTAGGTTGTCAGCCTATTAGAAACATTTAAGATGTTACGATAAGAAAATCACTCAATCAGATCAAATCATGGAATTATAATATCAGACATCATACCAATGCAATAATGGCACTACCAATATACACCCTATTTCAACATAATGCTCTATACAACCATTTTCCAGTATTAAATGTGTTCTATGGTCTAACACTCAAATTATGCATATTTTACTAAATGATAATGAACTTTAATGGAGATTTTAAAAATATAACCTCAACATCAATTTCTTGTCTACTTTACAGTATTTGAAAAATGTTGCCACACAAACAGCATTTACACAGAAATCAATTAAAAGACGTGGAGCAGAAATTCCTTTACATATGAATAAATGAGGGACTGGGAAACTAGACTTCTTATCCAACATACTTGCAAATTGATTGTCATCCAATTAGATACTGGAAGAACATTTGATTAATCTACTGTAAGCAAGAGGGCTCGGTTCCAGTCACCAATCTGGAATCTTGTGGGTCTCCAGAGATTTTTCAGTCCCTAAATTAGTGTGATCTTGTGTTCCTGCGTAGTCAGATTTCAGGACAACTGTCTGCTTTGAATTATTACAGCTAATTGTAAAACCTCTTGTACACTGGAAAGAGGGCTTCTTGTCTCATATTATTATAGCCTGCTGCCCAGTGGCTAATCCTGGATTTAGAGGCTCACTGATATGGAGTAATACTTGGCATCTAATATTATCAGTTCCCTTTATATATTTCCATGAAAAAAACTGTTGTATGTGACTGCAAAAGACATAAACAATCAACTGTTGCCTTCAGTTAAGTAAAAGCTTTCCTATAGTATTCTCATTCCAAAAAAAAAAAGAGACTTTTTTTTTAAAGTGAAATATAAAAGAATATTAAACTCATAACATATACTAGCAATTAAATGCCACACTGCTAAAAGTATTTTGCACTGAAATCTGGTTAGCACAGTTTACAAGATTTTGGCAATCAAGAGCAGTTCATGCATACACTACTTGAGAAGCCTAATAGAATCCAGGTTCCTTGTGTCCTTTATGTAACCAATAAGGGGCAGATGTAAATGAGCTTGTGAGCTCTGTGCTTACCAATCACTGTGTAGAAGTTTGCAAAGTCAATTAAAGGGACATGAACCCCATTTTTTTCTTTAGTTATTCGAATATAGCATGCAATATAAACAGCTTTCTAATTTACTTCTATTATCTGATTAGTTTTGTTCTTTTTGTATCTTTTTTTAAATGCATACCTATGTAGGCTCAGGAGCTGCTAATTGGTGGCTGCACATATTTGCCTCCTTAGCTCACCCATGTGCATTGCTGTTTCTTCAACAAAGGATACCAAGATAATTGCATAAATTAGATAATAGAAGTAAATTGGTAAATGTTAAACATGGAAGTGCAGACACAGCTATACTCCACACAGTCATTTGGTTGCACACTCCAATAAGCCATTTATAACCATTCCTAATTGGCATCAACAGAAAAGGTAACCTAAGTTACAATATGGTGACGCCAATTGCTTTCAGCTGCTTATTTTTTCAATATTTAAACAACTAATATAATGTTTGGTCCACTCTCTAAAGTGAAACTGAAGTGCCACCATCTCTTAAAGGGACACTGAACCCATTTTTTTTTTCTTTCATGATAGAGCATGACATTTTAAGCAACTTTCTAATTTACTCCTATTATCAAATTATCTTCATTCTCTTGGTATCTTTATTTGAAATGCAAGAATGTAAGTTTAGATGCCGGCCCATTTTTGGTGAACAGTCTGGGTTGTTCTTGCTGATTGGTGGATAAATTCATCCACCAATAAAAAAGTGCTGCCCAGAGTCCTGAACAAAAAAAACCCATTAAATGCCTTCTTTTTCAAATAAAGATAGCAAGAGAACGAAGAAAAAATGATCATAGGAGTAAATTAGAAAGTTGCTTAAAATTGCAGGCTCTATTTGAATCACGAAAGAAAACACAATTTTTTACTTTCATGATTCAGATAGAAAGTAAAATTGTAAACAATTTTAAACTGGAAAGTTGTTTAAAATTGCATTCCCTGGTATGTTCTGTCCGGACTTCCGGGGGAGGAGACTGGGTGCAGGACATGCTGTGTGCACGCTCTCTCTAAACTCCTATTCTAGCCACTGGCGGCTAATTTCGCGCCGAACCCCTGTCCTGGGCGGCTAACTAACCAAAGGCAACTGGACCCCGGAACCATAGCGGTGCAACTACAGCGCACCGCGTTCTAACTTGGCCGTTTTTGCCCTATTTCTTCAGACCTCAAGCACACGGAACAGAACATACTGGCGGATCCCCCCACCCCTCCCACCGGTGCTGCGTGAGGAGGTGGCTAGGGTATCGTCCGAGGCTGAGGCTTTCTTAAAGGGTACCTAAACTCCGATCTAAAGCTAAAGAACTGGTATTCTTCACAGACCATTCACCTAACCTTGGAGCAAGGACTTTAAAAATCTTAAAACAGCCCTAAATCTTATCTACCTCTTTTGGGCGCAGGAGAGACGGAGTCAGGCTGCTGTTCTTGGCCGTGCAGAGGAGGCGGTGCACAGGGTCCGACAGGACGCAGGCTGGTGACGTCGGCTGGCCGGCCGGCGCCGCGCCATTCACTGACACGGCACGGGAGAGACTGCCGAGTCGCATACTCCACACACCGATGCTGCTCGTGGACACTCGGCAGCTCCCCCATTGGCAAGTGTCGTTAGCCACCTTGGGAAGGTGGTGAACACCGGACCCTTGATCAACTTGAAGGAAAACTAACATCTATAATACTGGCTTGGGATGGAGATGAATTGCTGAATCTGCAGGGTCGGTCATAGCCAATGCACTGAGCTGTATGGCATAAGGTACTCTCTCGCTACTGGGGTGCTAGCCATTTAGTTACTGGGAAAGTGCCGTGACCGAGTACAAGCACCTGTAAAACTAAGCACGTAATTGAAAGGAAAAATAAGAAGTAGCTGGATAGTCCTCCTTTAAAGTTAAAAGCAAAGGCAGCTCAAAGAGGCTTACAGCACGCTCCTTGCCTGGAGGTTTTTTGCTTTATTCCACCTATATATTCACAAGGAAGTCAGTCGGACTAAGGGGGGACTGTATGTACTTTGTCAGCTGCATGAGCCACTAACTTCTTTATTTGCTTTTGTCTGCTTGGCTCATTCTCCCTGCATACATTGCATGGTTTCAAAAAAGAGACTTGAGATATTAGGGGAATATACCCTATCTACCCCAGCACACTAACATTCTATTGCTTGCATTTTTTTTTTTTCTTTTCATACAAAAGGCATACCAAAAGCCAATGGCCTAAATGGAAACAGCAACTGCAGCTTAATTTTACCTTTTCTCTCAGAGAGAACTAGAAATCAGTGAACTAAACATATGCATGTTATTATATGATATTATTTTTCTGCTTTATTTCTTTGCAAATTTAACTGCTTTCTGTCTTTTTTTTTTTTTTTTTTGTTCCACATATAGAATTGACTTCCCTTTCCTGCAAACAAGACAGGATAGGGAAGACCAATTCAGGATATAGGGAATCCTTGCATGGGTAGCTGAGTTTATCTGCTATATGTTGTTATTTGGTCTTTCTGATTTATTATGTAATTTCGTGTATGTATACCTGAGACATTAATTTTGTCATCTAAACTAACCTGTCCTCACCCATAGGTAAAAATCACCTCTAGGGCATTAGATAAGCTATGTTATAAAGTGTGCCTCATTAACCTACAAACTTAATTTTAGGGATATCTTCACCTTGCTTGAATTGGACAGGCGAGAACTCTAACAGCTTTTTTCAGCCCTGGGTAGAGGTGCCTGAGTAACTAACAAAGTGTATATGTGACATTATATTTTTTGGAACTGATTGTTCTATGTATATTTAGTAATAGGTCGTTATTAACTGTAGCCCTTGAATTAGAGTGCTTAAAGGGTTCTTCCATCAAGTCATTTAAAATATTAACCTCACCCGTATAGTAGTTACTCTTAATTGATACAGGAGCCTCTTTAGATTTGGCTGGAGGCTTAGCTTCAAGGAGACGGTAACTAGTCCTATAAATTAGATTAGCAGACCAGACATAGTGCAGTCGGCCCAATCAGAGAATTCCTATTCATTTTAGAGAAAGAGGAAGAGAAGAACCAGGTTGGTTTGACCTAATCTTGTCATTGCTTGCTTGAATAAGTCGCACTAAATCACCTTAAATACCTCACGTCCCTTGTGGACCACTCTCACTCATTGAAGCTTTGGTGTCCTTCTTCACTCTATCACTTGTGTTGATCCACTTTCACACTTCCTTGCACTTATAAATAATTCAACTTTCACCTGGTTCACTTAGGCCAATATATAGATTTTTTTACACGCACACAGTCACTTTCTGGCACCAATACAACTTACCATCTTACACCTTGCCCATACAGGTCACAACACACAGGGTTTTTTTTTTTTTTTTTCTCTCTTTCCTTTTTCCTCGTGCACATAGGCACTCCCTTCCCTCTCCCTTCCCTCCCTCTCTCCCTCTTATCACCTTCACAACACTCCACCCTCACAACACCACTTCACATTCCTTGACATTCACCCAATCCCGTTCCCTAAATCCTGATTTTCCAGATCAATAACATACAAGTTCCCATTTATCCAGTCACCCACATCACTTCCCGCAGTTGACACCTGTCCTATGGACAGATTCCTAAACACTTCTCCCAGAACTTCTTCTCCAAGCATGGCAGGTAGGCACAAAGACAAAAAATCAAAAGGAGTCCCAGAAAACGTAGTAGATATTACCACACTCACTACCAATCCTGAATTGAGATACTGTGGGATAGAGATTCCCATTCCCCCTCCCCTTCCCCCCCCCCCCTTCCTTCCCAATTTTTTCTCCTTAATTTTTTTTTTTTTTCTTCTCGTCTTTTGTCCCCCTCCTGTTCTCGCCCTCATTCCTGTCTTCTGCCACAATTGCCTTATATAGGTTAATAGATGACTAAAAAACCAGATAAAGTTAAACTTATATCATGGAACATTGGTGGTATATCGACCCCCATTAAAAGGAAGGCAATTGTCTCCCACCTGAGAAAAATGCAGGCAGACCTTGCATTCTTGCAAGAAACACATCTAGATATAGATGAAATTAAAAAAATGAAAGGCTCTTGGGTTAAAGAGGTTGTTGCTTCTCCCAGTTTAGGAAGGAAAAGAGGGGTAGCCATATTAATTGGAAAAAGACTAGAATATGAGTTAATTCACTCTGAAAGGGACTCTGAGGGGAGGTTTGTAATGATGAAAATTAAAATCCAAGATCAACTGTTTACTCTCTGCAATATATATGCACCTAATATGCTGGATTATGAGTTTTGGGACATGCTGCAATCTAAAATAATAACCTATTCAGAAGGCTACGTGGTATTGGGTGGTGATTTCAATATGGCGCCGCAATCCCCTCTAGACAGACTTCGGCAGACTAACAAACAAGCAAAACAAAAAAGAGACAATCTTGAAGCAAAAATATTCAAAACTTTAACCCAGAATTTAGCTGTTAAAGACATCTGGAGGATTCAAAATCCTGATGTCAGAGAATACACCTGCCTTTCAAAGGCTCATAAAACTCTATCTCTAATAGATTTGTTTCTAATTGATGACAGATTATGCACAATGAAAACTACTGCAGGAATAACTCCTGTAACCCTATCAGATCACTCTCCTATTTTTTTAGAACTACAGTTAAATCGGTTTATAAACTCTTCTACAAGATTTAGATTCCCATATTATTTGGTGAATGATTCTAAATTCAAGAATCACTTGATCAATAAATTTAAGGAATACCTTCATTTTAACTACGAATTTGCCGACCGCCCGGAAATATTCTGGGGAGCTGCGAAAGCAGTCCTCAGAGGGGAAATAACGGCTTACGCCGCTATGATATCCAAAAAGTTGAAAAAGAGAGAGAAAGAGGTCACTAGCTCTGTGACGAATGCCTATAACCGATACCTGCTGCAAAACACACCCTTCTACTGGGCTAAATACATAAAAGCCAAGAGCGAAAAAGATGCTATGGCATTATTAGTGGAAACACAGAAAGAACTGAGGTTTCAAGCCAAGCTTTACCGGTTTGGCAATAAATCGGGCAAATTATTAGCTAAGTTAACCAAAGGTGACAATAAGCCTCCTATGATTGAAAAAATCCTTCATCAAGGGAATCAATTGGTAAACACAGAAGACATCTTAGAGGCTTTTACAGAGTATTATAGAGATCTGTACTCTGCAAAAACCGCAGATAAAATTCAGTCTGAGCAATTCTGGGGTCAGGTAAACTGTCCTTCAATCACAGCAGAAATGAACTCTATTATTAATAGTCCAATCTCCAATGAAGAGGTTAGCAAAACGATCTTTGAGTTACCAGCGAATAAAGCAGCAGGCCCAGATGGTCTCCCTAACGAGGTGTATAAGATTCTGACCTCAGATATAGTTCCGTATCTATCTAAAACATTTAATGAATTTTTTATTGAGGGCAACGTCATACCAGCTGGTTTTTCGGCCTCTTTCACAACTCTGCTCGCGAAGGGAGGCAAGGATCCTAGTCACAAGGAATCTTATCGACCGATAGCCCTCTTGAACTCGGACTATAAGATCCTTGCCTCAATCTTGGCACGTAGGCTTCAAGATGGCCTTCCACATATCATTCACAAGGACCAAGCAGGGTTTATCCATGGTCGTAACTCAACCTCCAAAATTAGGGAGGTTCTTCTGTTGACAGAATTCTTCCAAACCAGAGAGAGAGGGACAGAGGGCAAAATGGACCTCGCAATAGTCGCCATTGATGCGGCTAAGGCATTTGACTCTGTTTATTTCAGTCATCTGTTTACCTCATTAACCAAATTTGGGTTCAGGGATAACTTTGTCAACTTTATTCATAACCTGTATACATGTCCATCTACCAGACTAATAGTTAACAATTCATTATCCTCAGATATCGCAATTGAAAGGGGAACAAGGCAGGGGTCCCCCCTGTCCCCCCTTCTCTTTGATATTGCAATAGAGTCTCTTGCTATAAAGATCCGACAGAGTATTGAGGGCATCAATATGGGTGAACATATAATGAAGGCTGCGTTATACGCGGATGATATCCTTCTTTATATTTCAAATACAAAGTCGAACATACCCAAACTGCTTAGTATCATTCAACAATTTGGCTCCTTCTCTGGGTATATGGTTAATACTTCCAAATCCGAACTATTTTGGCTAAATAAAAATAGGGATTCAATTAAAGATAGCCCATTTAAAGAGGTCTCTGAATCATTCAAATATTTGGGTATTATGATACCAGTAAACTTTTCTGAGTTGTACAAAGTTAATATAACACCCATATTAACAATGATCTGTGAGAGGCTGAAATCCTGGCAAAGTTTACCTATCTCATTATCTGGGAGAATTGCCCTATACAAAATGATTCTTCTCCCGAAACTCTTATATATATTACAAAACACCCCACTAATATTATATGGAAAAGACATTAGGTTGCTTAACAGGGCAGTTGGGAAATTTCTCTGGCAGGGGAAAAAGGCGAGAATCTCTCTAACAAAATTAACCTTGGCAAAGGAATATGGGGGTCTAGCCTTGCCAGACATCAGGCAATATAACATGGCTTTTCTTGCAAGAACAGTGACAGATTGGATTCTTCTTAAAGATTATGTCACAAATATTTTATTAGAAGCAAATATATGTCACCCATACCTTCTTACTGGTCTAGTACATTGCGCACCTAAATCGTTACCCCCTGAAATCAAAAAGCTTAAAAGTATTTTGAACCCGATTAAAGCCTGGTGGAAAATAGGGAACATCCTTAGATTAGATTGCAGTGTGTCTCAATACTTACCAATAAAAGGAAACCCAAGATTCCAGCCTGGCATGGAAATGGCCATATTCGATAGATGGTCCCAACTAGGACTGGTAAAAGTTAAGCAAATTTTTGAAAACGATTCAAATGTTATAAAAACATTTGAACATCTGAAAAATGAATTTAACCTATCACATAAAGAAATTTTTTGCATATCTGCAACTTAGACATTATGGATCAAAGATTACTAGGAACACGGATTGGTCATGGACCCTGGGAAAACTGGAGAATTGGTTGACTTTGATAAAGGCTGGACGCATGTCGATTACTCCCTGCTATACACTTCTTAATGCCAATAAAGGAACTCCCCTACTGGAACATATAGCAAAGACATGGTCCAGGTTAATTCCCTCAGAATTGATAGAATCAAATAGTGTACAGAGGTCAATAGACTGAGTTTCTCGGGCCACTCTTTCTGCCACGTGGAGGGAAGCACACCTTAAAATCTTACATAGAACATATTTTACTCCAGCCCTAGGTTACAAAATACATAATTTAGAATTTAGGGCTTGCCCAAAATGTTCCCTTGTCGCGGCAGACCTAGTCCATATGCTATGGAATTGCCCAAAGATACGCCAATTTTGGCATAAAGTCAAATTTTGGCTTAACAAAAACCTAGTGGCTGCTCCTCTGGTACTCACCCTGACACAGATTATTTTTTGTGTCCAATTGGAAGCACGGCAACAACCTCAGGAAAAATTAACCATTCTCACAATTATAGCAGCTAGATATTTGATTCTTAAGCATTGGAAAGGCTCAAAGACTCCCTCAATCCTCGAGGTAACAAAATTGTTTGAAGAAACAATGCATGATCGAGCAAAGGGATACCAATATTGATAACGAATGGTCAGCCTTTGTCAAAGGCTATCCAACTGATGAAATAGAAATGATAATTTTTCCATTTAGGAACTCAGAAATGGTCTTGCTTAACCTGTGGTAGGAGACGGGGTTGGGGGTCGGAGTCGGGGGGGGCATGGACTAAATTTTTTTTTTTTTTGGGTAGGGGGAGAAGAGGGGGAGGACAATCAGAGGGGGGGGAGAAGGGAGGGAAGAAAACAAAAAAGGAGGCTTCACATAAATTATATGTGCTAACAAACATAATTAATGCAACATGGCAATAAGAGTTATTACTTACATAATATGGTACGTAAAGTTAATTTTCTTGATTTGTTTTAAGATTGTTGCTGCCATGAATGTGACTCATTTAGCAAACACAATTAATGCAACATGGCAATATGAATTATTACTTACATAATGTGGTACGTTAAGTTATTTCTTCTATGATGTAATAGACAGAAGTGAATTGTATCAAGAATGTTATTGCCATGTCTATGATTTATTGTTTTTCTTTTATCTTTCTTGTTTGTTTTGCCTTGTTTATGTATCATTTAATGTATTAAACCTCAATAAAAGTGTATATAAAAAAAAAAAAAAAAAAATTGCATTCCCTATCTGGATCATGAAAGTTTAATTTTGACTAGACAGTCCCTATAATTGCATTAAAAATTGAAATAAAACTGTTCTGCAAAAATGTTACTTTATGGAAAAACATAAAGCTCATATTGAAATTACATGGGAAAAAATATTAAGCCACATAGTAAAAATTGTAATAAAACTACACTGCATATTTAAAAAACGCTGTGAAATTTTTAATTATAGTACGAAATTCAAAGAGTATTGTTTTTCTCATTGTAAAATCTTATCGTAAAAGTGAGCATAACAGGGGACTTTCTTGGGCATAGCTAAAGTGTCTCATCCAAGCCTGGCATATTCTCTAAATATTTCCCCCCCCTGCATATCTCGCTGTTTTTTTCTCACAAACTTAATGATGGCGAAATTGCATCAAAGTAAGCAAAACACTTTATTATTGTCATAAAAAAACACATGTATATTAAGATACTATATGCTGAAAGCAGAGAGATCGGATTTGTATTGGTTGCGCCTTCTGCTTTCTGCTAAATTTCCTCTCCCAGTGAAATTCCACTGTCCAGCGCACTCCATTACTTTCTCTGAGAGACATCTTGCAACTTGCAGTGTTAGAGCCTTTTTATAGATGATTCCTTGTGGGCAGCACCTGCAAGTGTTGTCAAGGTATTTTACGTCTGTCCCAGCAAACTTTTAAACATCAGGACCTATATAAAGACATATTGGAGTTCAGATATATTTAATATCAAAATGTATTTTTAATTTTGTAACACACACACCATAATTGACCCAAAATCACATAACCTACATCTAATTGGTGTTCAGGTATCTTTAAATAAAACCTTTGGTACCAAAACTCTCATTAAATTAACTGACTACTTACAGCAAACACCAGCACTGGTCTATTATTTAGACATCTATGGTTTCATGCAAACAATGAAAGAATGATTAAGCATCAATGGAACAGGGATTAAGGTAGGTTTTGATTTTTAGTGTGGGTTCAAGTGATTTTGTGTTGGTCAGGGAGTTGCGTAACTTGAGTGGACGGTTTCCTTGGGTAAGGATAAACCTTTGATATTTATGTCTCTTGACAAAATTACCTGCAATGTAAGGGATACCCTTGGGGAATAAATTGTGGAGGCTAGTTACAGTAGGGAAAGGGCCCTTGTGGGATTAATTGAATGAGAGTGTTAAGGAATTTGTGTTTTTGACATTCAAGGGTTCTGTAACCTGGCGGTAGGTTCTAGAGAGGTTAAAGGGACATTATAATGTAATTGTTTCTTTACTTAAATGTGTTCCCAATTATCTTTTTTACTTGCTGCAGTGTATCAAATAGTTTATAAATTGTTCTTTTACCTTTAGTTTGTCATGTAAAATAGCTGATTTTGCCTGTTGAAACCATCACATATACTGAAAAAGTTTTAAGAACGAATACCTTAGTATTCACTATAGAAAGATGATGTAAACAAGAGGCAGCAAGGGGCAATCAAGTTCCCAGTAGGGGGTGAAAGAGATAGGTAACAAAATGTTCCTTTTCAATTGCTCTCTTTAAGTTTTAGCCACTGTGTCTACACATAGAGATGGGATAATGATGGCCTTAATGTATAGAGAGATAGATAATATTTGGCGGTCTACTATTTCTGCAGGCTCAGATTATTTATATGGGCATGTTATTCAGCACTGCGGAATCTGTTGGCGCGTTATAAATAAAGAATAACAATAATAATTCCACCACAATGTATACTCTATATAATTATTAGTGAAAAACAATTAAGAGTGAGTGCACCTATTAGATTGAGACAGCTCAACCCTAATATACAGTTGTTCCTTCAAACAACTGTGAGGGATCGATGGGGTAAAAAAAAAAACAGGTGAGGGGAGCTGTGTGTATTTCAATACATATATATGTGTGTAATCGTGACCTATAGATGAGCTTCTCGTGTTAATTTTTGATTTTTCTGCAATATATATTGCACTAAGAAATAGGTGAACAAATAGGTGAAAAATAATGGAGGTATGACTACAAGAGGTTAAAAAAACAGAATATTTAATTGTTGCAATAAAAAACACAACATTTGACTGGATTATAAGTTCTGACTTGATTAAGTTAGTGGTAAAGAGCTCTATTACCTTGAGGAAAATAGTATAGTTAAAATTTCTTAAAGTTAAAATGACATTACATTCATACTATAGTATTCAAAGCATTTGATAAGAACAAAAATAAAGGTAAAAATAATTATCGTGGAAGGTGGAAATAAATGTTCATCTGATGATTTGCATGTATCTTTTGATGTGACTTTAAGTGGAAAAGTAATTACTCACAGTTTGCATGAAAAAATTTCCAAGGTGTCTGATTGGTTGGAACAGACAAGCCTTTATGTGAATAAGATAATATATTCCGCTGTGATTTTGACTAAAATTCTTTAAAACTTGTAGATCAAGATTGTAGCTTTTGATGTGACTTTAAGTGGAAAAGTAATTACTCACAGTTTGCATGAAAAATTTTCCAAGGTGTCTGATTGGTTGGAACAGACAAGCCTTTATGTGAATAAGATAATATATTCCGCTGTGATTTTGACTAAAATTCTTTAAAACTTGTAGATCAAGATTGTAGATGAGGATAACAAATACTTGATGGTAAAGATGCTGAAACTGTTTACCTATACTGGGTTTGCAGGAGTTTCAGTTGTTGGTATAACTTGGTTAATAGAAACTGTTTACCTAAACTTGGTTTGCAGGAGTTTCAGTTGTTGGTATAACTTGGTTAATAGAAACTGTTTACCTAAACTTGGTTTGCAGGAGTTTCAGTTGTTGGTATAACTTGGTTCCGTTTGCTGAAACTGTTTACCTATACTGGGTTTGCAGGAGTTTCAGTTGTTGGTATAACTTGGTTCCGTTTGCTGAAACTGTTTACCTATACTGGGTTTGCAGGAGTTTCAGTTGTTGGTATAACTTGGTTCCGTTTGCTGAAACTGTTTACCTAAACTTGGTTTGCAGGAGTTTCAGTTGCTGGTATAACTTGGTTAATAGAAACTGTTTACCTTGTATTGGTTTGCTGGAGTTTCTAGTTGTCTAGTTGCGTGGGGTGTTCTCTGTATTGTTGTTTAGAACCGTTTGAACAATTCTTTTTGTAGGCGTCTGTTGTTGCTGAAACTATATACCCTCCCAGGGTTTGCAGGAGTTTCAGTTGCTGGTAGTTGATCTATAGTGAAACTGTTTACCTTAAAGTGGTTTGCAGGAGTTTCAGATCAACTGGTAATTACAAAGAAATTTTCTTGACAGTTGCTGGAGCTGTTTACCTTTTTCAAGGTTTGCTGGAGCTTCAGGTATGGTGAGTGTCCGCTTCAAATCTTGTGGTGCTCAGTGTATAGCAGTCACCGGTAGCGGCTTTTTCTTATTCAGTCCTGGGTAGTCTTAGACGCAGACTTGAGTTGTTGGAGTGCACACTAGGGGCAAATCTACGCGTTTCGGCCTGAGCCTTTATCAAGATCAAGTTTTTTTTTGTATACTCTATATAATTAGCCAAGTTATTTTATATCTAACACCTTTTTGATATCCTCCTTTATTTCAAACTTTTCAAAGTTTAGAGGTAAACTTTAGAGCCTTTCTCTGCAATATGTGTTGTCTATTTACTATGACTGTCCTTTTATTCATTTTTTTTATTTTTTCTTGTTAATCCTGTCTTATACATGTTATACTCCCATGTATAGCACTGCACAGTTTGTAGTCATTTTATAAATAAAAGATAATAATAAATAGTTCAATAAAGTCCCTTTTTTATATTATTGAGCGTTTGTGTATATCAAGAGGGTATTTTGTTTTCTTAAAGGGATAGGAAAGTCAAAATTAAACTTGCATGATTCAGATGGAGTATGTAATTCTATGACACTTTATAATCCACTTCTATTTTTAAATGTGCTTTGATAACAAGAGAATTAAAGGGACATAATACTCATATGCTAAATCACTTGAAACGGATGCAGTATAACTGTAAAAAGCTGACAGGAAAATATCACCTGAGCATCTCTATGTAAAAAAGGAAGATATTTTACCTCACAATTTCCTCAGCTCAGCAGAGTAAGTTCTGTGTAAAAAGTTATACTTCACCTGCTCCCAGCTGCAGGTAAAAATAAAAAAAAAATGAAGAAATGAACAGCAGCCAATCAGCATCAGCAGTGCTGAGGTCATGAACTCTTACTGTGATCTCATGAGATTTGACTTAACTCTCATGAGATTTCATAGTAAGCTTCCTTTACCTGATTGGTGAAATAATATGAGAGTGCACGATGCTCATCCCTTCAGATGTCCCAGGACAGACACACTAAAATGCTGCTTAGAAATCCTTTACAATGGGAGGTGGCTACTGAGGAACTTTTGAGGTAAAATATCTTTCTTTTTTACATAGAGATGTTCAGGAGATATTTTCTAGTCAGCTTTTTACAGCTATACTGCATCACTTTCAAGTGTTTAAACATTTGGGTATTATGGCCCTTTAAGCTAATTTGATTATAGAAGTAAATTGTAAAGTTCTTAAAATTGTTTGTTCTATTCAAATCATGAAAGAAAATGTTGGGGGTTTTCTATTCCTTTAAGAACAGTTGTTAGTACTAAACAAGCCTACTATTTTTTTGTCCACCTATATAGGTATAAGCATTGTCCTTACCTTGTATCTGCATCATTTCTTCTATTCTTAATATATATTTAAACATTTTTTGTGCATAAACTATTTTTAACATAGAAAATTGGTGCATGTTCATATGCATGAAATAAATGATTATACTTCTATATCCCTTTAAGTTCCTTGATTGCTTAAAGACATTCTTTTAAACTATAACTGTTATCAATTAACCTGACAAGATTAATCTCACAGAAGTAATATTATTTGCTTTATATGATTTAGAATACAAGCGCTCTTTACCTCTCCTCACCTCCAGCACTAACACTAATTATGAATTATCTTATTAACTTGCAATTTATTTACTATAAATTCCTTTCATTTACTGTCAGAAGGAGACAGTGGTTGAAGCATTTGCATAAACCACTCCTTATAGTCCTTGCTGCACTTGTTATAAATAATCCTCTATGGTCAAATCACACACGTTTTGCTTACATGGATGAAATTGCTTTTAGCAAATTGTGAGTGAAAAATACAAGGCAGATTATCTATCTGATTTAATTGTTTCTGAGATAACCTGTATGTGATAAAGACATAAATTTGGGGGAAAGAAACATGAATCAATTTAATTATAAATATAATAAATAAATAAATAATAAATATTTCAGTTTAATTTGGAATTGATGCTAACTGAACCTTTATATCAGCCCCAGGGGTTTTCCAGTTACCTTCTCTCTCCCATGTGAAATTTTGTATCCCAGACAGCTTTGTTACTTTCTATGGAAGGCATCTATAATCTCAGGGATTTCCAGTTTTTTTCCCCTTTTCTTAGAAAATGCAATACGTTCTGCCTCTGTGAAGTCTGCTCTATAACTAAAATTTGTAAACTCACAATCCTAAATACACAATAACAAAACAAAATATAAAAAGCAAAGTTTAAATGTAATAAAATTGAATCTGAAGTGTGATATAAAATACAAAGTACAAAGTGTAAATGCAGCAGAACTGTTACATCATGTAGCGCTATATTGCACTGGGTTTGTCTCTCCTTCACATAGAGATGCAGGGAAAGCCCCTTAGAGAAGTAAAGCAAAGTCTGCTTTTTGTATATTTCACTAGAGATCTTGCAATGCTGGGGGATCATTTTAGAATATTTCACTTGTGCAGAGAGGTTTTGAATATACCTGTCCAACTTTAGAAATGGTTCAACTTTTTTTTATGTTTTAAAAATGTTGTTGGTCATACGATTATTTTTGCAAAAAATAAAAAAGACAATAAAGAAAGAAATATAAAAAATAAAGAAAAACTTCTTTAGCCTTTGGATAGAGACAAGACCGTTTAAGTGACCTATTGACATCAGCTGTTTATGAAACACAATTGGTTTCTCATGATTCAGATAGAGAATACAATTTTAAATAACTTTTCCAAATTACTTCTATTATCTAATTTGCATCATTCTCTTGGGAACCTTTGTTGAAGAAACAGCAATACAAAAAGGTGAGCTAATAACATCAGTCATAAATGCACAGCCACCAATCAGCAGCACCTGAGACTACCTAGGTATCCTGTTAAAAAAAGGATGCCAAGAAAACAAAACAAATTAGATAACAGAAGTAAATTGGAAAGTTGTTTAAAATGACATGCTGTCTCTGAATCATGAAAGAAATGTGTTTGGGTTTCGTGTCCCTTTAATATGGAATTTGCCATAGAGATATTTATCCCACTAAAAATTTACAATCAAACTATTTTGTTCACAGCTTCAGGAATAATTACTACAATGTTGCCAATGTAAACAATATATATATATAGGACATACTCTAATTCAGTAAAAGTATCGCTCGGGACCTGTGGACCACTGCTGGTTACATGACTATCAGTGCTTGGGGGGGTCCTGAGCTGCACTTTTACTATGTGTTTAACCCCTTTGCAGGGGTTAAACACACACTAGTGCAGGGTCAATAGTCTTAAAATGACAAGCTCTAATGAAATAGAGCATGTAATTTTTCGACAATTATAACCCTTTAAAGTCAATTGGAAAGTTGTTTTTTTTTAACAGCTCGTTCTATCTTAATCATGAAAATGTAATTTTGACTTAACTGTCCCTTTAAATCTAGTGTCATTCTTTAGTAATACAAGATATAGTCTCCCATTCATTTCAGATTAAGATAATAATCCATTAACCTTAGCCCTTTTGGCTGCCCAAAGGATAAAAGCGGCCTTAAGAAAGTGTGAAATAAAAATATCTAATATTTATGCTCATACATGCAATTGTCATGTAAATGTGATATCCGAATCATTTTCTGAAGATTACATTTCTTAACTAAGCCAGTTATATATATATATAGTTTTTATCTTGTAACACTTTTTTAGCTGGCCACAGCAGTACAAATCAAAGCTTCCATAAGTAAGTTTAATGAAATAACCACATTCAAAGCGTCATTTTATAAGATGCTTGATCTAAATGTCGAAGCATTGTGACACCTGCGCTTCACCTTTAAAAAACATCTTAGAATTACACTGACAACTAGCAAATCAGAAATTATAAGGAAAGAAAGTGACATTGATTGATGGCCAAGCCTTTCCCCTGATTTGCTGATTAAACTCATCAATCTACATGCACAAGAAATGTCCAATGCAAATGGAACCAGCCAGCCTTAACAAAGTGGTATTGTCAGAATACTGAAAAAAGGGAGAATGTGTTGGTAATGGCATCACAGAAGAAAAATGTGTGTTATTGTATAGAAACAATATTTACTTGAAGGGTTGGGATGTTGTGATGTTACATGAGAATTCAATACAATTGAGTTTTTTTTTCAGTTGCTTAAAATACACTCAAGATGACATATATTGCAGGACATTCAGTAGTTTATCAAAATTACATTTTTAAAAGCATTTGCACACACACACACACACACATATATATATATATATATATATATACTGTATGCACATATATATATATACATATATACATATGCTGTATATTTTTTATATGTATATACTGTATATTTTTATATATACTGTGTATATATATATATATATACACTATATATATATATATATATATATACACAGTATATACACATACAGTATTTATACAGGATATACACAACATATACATATGTGTGTGTGTGTGTGTGATATATTATAGGTTATAAATAGATATAGATACTGTATATCTATCTATGAGCACACATATGTACTAATATATAGTTTATATATTTTTATATAGCATCACTTTTTGCAAGCACTTATAAACTCACAGCATGGAATTCAATTAATTTTTTTTTTTTATTGGTTATATTGTTAACTGTCCCTACATACAAATAAATTAGTTTTCTAAGCTTTTAAATATAATTTTTTTATTAAAAATATGTTCATTCCCACTATGTTTTTAAAACTAGATAGAATATTTTTTAGCTTCTCTGTTTTTTAACATAGATTTCCTGATTTGGATGGATATATGGAAATGGAATGCTTAATTCATAGTTCCTATCTGTGCTTGATTAAATTCAGCATGAAATTCTAGGAAACAGTTAACATTTTATCTCCCACGGATTAAATAATTTATCGCCCCATCTTAAATTGAAGTATCAGAATATTAGCACATGCTTCAAATATTATAATTGGCAGTAATTATTCAAATGGTTAGCCTGCAAGAAAACGCAGTTAATAAACCAACAACACAGTGATAAAATCTGCTTGAAGTGTACAGAAAGCTATGACTGAGAAAGAAAGGATTATTAAGAGAGGTGTTGTAAATTTATCATGTGTCTGACCCATTTTACAAGATCATATACTTCTGTACAATTGATTCATAGTGTATATGGTTTGTCCCAGGGGAGTCCATCTACTCAAATAAAGAAAAACATATTTTGTCTTGTTTTTATTGCGTAGTGTTGGTGAACACTTATTTACAAATATTTGCAATTAGAACCAAAATATAAACTTAAATATAAAACAAATGTATTTAAGATTTATGGCATTTCTTAAAGGCATTTTGTTATAGAAATTGAAACACATATTAGTGCGTTTCAATTTTTATTAGAAGCAATTTTACCATAATACTTTATTAAGCATAAATGTTTCTTGTAAAAGCTATTACATTTTTAGTGATAGCTTTTATGGGGCACATGACCTGCACAGCATGTGGCCATAGTGCCCAGTGTGCTAAATAGAGTATATTGTATAAATGCTTTTAATTAAAATGTAAATGTACTGATGAACATTACATTTTCAAATGGAAAAATAATCCCTTTAATTTTCAGCCCTTTTAAAGTCACAAACTTCTGTAATGGATGTACCTGAAATAAAGGAATGCGTGAGTAGCTATAATTCAGATTTAAAGGGACACTCACATCAAAATAAACTTTTATGATTCAGATACAGCATGTAGTCTTAAGACACTTTCCAATATAATTCCATAATCAAAATTTGTATTTTTATATCCGCACTTTTTGGGGATCAAGATCCTACTGAGCATGTGCACAAGCTTACAGGGTATACGTATACTAGTCTATTATTGGCTTATGTCTGTCACATGAGACCGGGGGCCGGAAAGTAGGAGAAAAAATCTACTGCTTATTTGAAATTCAGAGTAAGTGCTATCGCATTGTCTTTTTATTATGCACTTGATGATGATGTAATTATACTGCATTGAGTGGTCCTTAAGTTATATGGATTATGCAGTCATAAGGGTGTACTCTGTGGGTTGCAAATAGGGTAAGGCGGAGTGTGTAAAAATATCCTTATATTTAACTATAATAATTTTGTAAAAAAATAATGATTGCAGTTAATCCCAATAAAGACACTTCTAAATATCATTATAATGATCAGATGAATAAAAGCATTGAAAAAGTATATACATATAGATTATAAATACTATATTACCAGTTCTTTAAATGGGGCAATGATCTTTTGCATCCATTGTAAAGAACACATTTTTAAGCCCAACGATTTATGGTGTTTTTTTGTAAATTCAAGATCTCCTATGGACAAATTCAAATTTGGTTGTGCCAGAGCAGCCAATCATTTGGTAATTAACTTACATACAGAGGATTATATTGAGTATGTAATTTCACAGATGAATAGGTTGGCTGTATAGCCTCTGATTGTATATCTTAAATCAGTGTTTCTCAACTCCAGTCCTCAAGTGACCCTAACAGCCCAGATTTTCTTGATATCTGAATTAGAGCACAGGTGAAATACTCAGCAGATCGGTAAGCATGGTTACTATCCTGTTTGTCACCCATCAGCTGATTATTTTATCTGTGCTCTAGTTCAGATATCTTGAAAGTCTGGCCTGTTAAGAGTACTTGAGGACTGGAGTTGAGAAACTCTCGGCTAGATTATGAGTTTGGCGTTAGAAGCTGTGCGGTGCTAACGAGCAGTTTATGCTCACTGCTCACTTACAGACAGCGCTGGTATTACAGGTTTTTCCAAACCCGGCGTTAACCGCAAGTAAGTGATCGTAGAGCAAAAATTTGCTCCACATCTCACCTCAATACCAGCGCTGCTTACGTTAGCGGTGAGCTGGCCTGCAAAAAAGCAGCGTTTAGCTCCAAACGCAGCCCCATTGATTCCTATGGGGAAAATACATTTATGTCTACACCTAACACCCTAACATGAACCCCGAGTCTAAACACCCCTAATCTTACACTTATTAAGTGCTAAAAATAAATACACAGAGCGCCTCCTAAAAGGCTAAGACACTAGTAGTGACAAGATTATTTAAATAAAAAATATATTGAAATTCTATAGGGGTATATAAAATATTTTATAAGCTACTTATAGCTAAAATATACAAACAAGATACAAAAGTGGATCCACTTAAAATTAACAATACATTATGCATATATCTATATAAAAAAACAATACAATTGTGGTTAAAAACCACAACAATATACAATCTTAATCACAAAATAAATTACAATAAAACAGCTGTTGATGGTTGGATAAAAAATCTAAATATATAAAAACATCAATTTACTGAGTAGGTGTCCATAAATATGTAGGTCCCAAACTTTAAATTCTTTCCAGAGAGTGAATGTCCAATATGAAGATTCTATTTTAAACAGTTATCCTTATATATCCCTCGATAAACGGTGAAATGATGAAGTGTGTAAAAAAGAAAAACGTAGTGGTTTTCAAATCAAATTTCAAAAATTATTGTGAATATCCAAAAAATCCTGAAAAGATGATGTGATGAAGTGGGCGTGAATAATCAAAAATGTGTGTACACAAAAATGAAAAAAGAAAAAGGAAAAAATGTGAAAAAATAATCCAAATGAATATTTAGGATGTGTTAAAGTGAATAACACACTTATAAAGTGACCCTTATGTGAATACAAGATGTGAAGAGATGCTTCTAAAAAGTTATTTCTGTGTGTAAACGATGAAAAAATACAGAAATGGATCCTATGTTTCAGGGATCAATTCATTCAAAGATATACCTGTAATAAAACAAATATAACATAGTGCAAAACTGCTATTCAAACTTAGTCAGTAATTGAAAAGAAGCTTACCATATATGTCAACGCGTTTCGGCCCTAAGAACTGGGCCTTTATCAAGACTATAGATGGATTAGCATGGTAGCTCCTTTTATAGCTATTACTGGCCAATAAGTGCCAGTGTTGTTTTGGCGTCAAAACATAACCTCTACTTCCTGTTCCTGTTGACCTGGAAGTAAAAAAATAACCTCTACTTCCTGTTCCTGTTGACCTGGAAGTAAAAATATATAACCTCTACTTCCTGTTCCTGATGACCTGGAAGTACTATTGAGTTTATTCTATTTTTGTATATATGTTCCTAGTTTCATGGTAAATTCATGATATGTTTCAAATAAAGTACATGTTCAGTTTTATTTGTTTCATTAATATTTGAAAGATAATATTTGCCTAAAATCGGCAAACCGGAAGTGTGTGTTCAGTCATTTATCACCATGGAAACCAATATAAGAGTGAATGAATAGAACAATTTTCAGTCATATATTTAGATTTACCATGCCTGATCTGAATATAGGCTTAATCTATCCTAAGGTAACAGATTTCTTACACTTATTAACCCCTAATCTGACGCCCCAACATCGCCGACACCTACATTATATTATTAACCCCTAATCTGCCACTCCGGACACCGCCGCCACCTACATTATACTTATGAACCCCTAATCTGCTGCCCCCAACATCGACGACACCTACATTATATTTATTAACCCCTAATCTGCCACCCCAATGTCAGCGCAACCTACCCACACTTCTTAACCCCTAACCAACGTCACCGCCACTATATTAAAGTTATTAACCCCAAACCTAAGTCTAACCCTAACACCCCCTAACTTAAATTTAATTTAAATAAATCTAAATAAAATAACTATCATTAACTAAATTATTCCTATTTAAAACTAAATACTTACCTATAAAATAAACCCTAAGCTAGCTACAATATAACTAATAGTTACATTGTAGCTAGCTTAGGGTTTATTTTTATTTTACAGGCAAGTTTGTATTTATTTTAACTAGGTACAATAGTTATTAAAAAGTTATTAACTATTTAATAACTACCTAGCTAAAATAAAGACAAAAGTACCTGTAAAATAAAACCTAACCTAAGTTACAATTACACCTAACACTACCACTATAATTAAATTAATTCCCTAAATTAAATAAAATTATCTAAAGTTTAAAAAAATACAAACACTATTATAAATTACAAATAGCCCTTAAAAGGGCCTTTTGCTGGGCATTGCCCCAAAGTAATCAGCTCTTTTACCTGTAAAAAAAAGTACAAATCCCCCCCCATTAAACATTAAAACCCACCACCCACACAGCCAACCCTACTCTAAAACCCACCCAATCCCCCCTTAAAAAAACCTAACACTAACCCCCTGAAGATTGACCTACCAGGAGACGTCTTCATCCAACCGGGCAGAAGTGGTCCTCCAGACGGACAGAAGTCTTCATCCAAGCCGGGCAGAAGTGGTTCTCCAGACGGGCAGAAGTCTTCATCCAGACGGCATCTTCTATCTTCATCCATCCGGCGCGGAGCGGGTCCATCTTCAAGACATCCGATGCGGAGCATTCTCTTCTTCCGACGGCTATGACTGAATGAAGGTACCTTTAAGTGACATCATCCAAGATGGCATCCCTTAAATTCTGATTGGCTGATAGATTTCTATCAGCCAATCGGAATTAATGTGTAAAAAAATCCTATTGGCTGATTGGATCAGCCAATATGATTGAAGTTCAATCCTATTGGCTGATGCAATCAGCCAATAGGATTGAGCTGGCATTCTATTGGCTGTTCCAATCAGCCAATAGAATGCAAGCTCAATCCTATTGGCTGATTGCATCAGCCAATAGGATTTTTTTCTACCTTAATTCCGATTGGCTGATAGAATTCTATCAGCCAATAGGAATTGAAGGGACACCATCTTGGATGACGTCATTTCAAGGAACCTTCATTCAGTCATAGCCGTCGGAAGAAGAGGATGCTCCGCGTCGGATGTCTTGAAGATGGACCCGCTCCGCACCGGATGAAGATAGAAGATGCCGTCTGGATAATGACTTCTGCCCGTCTGGAGGACCACTTCTGCCCGGTTGGATGAAGACGTCTCCCGGTAGGTCGATCTTCAGGGGGTTAGTGTTAGGTTTTTTAAGGGGGGATTGAGTGGGTTTTAGAGTAGGGTTGGTTGTGTGGGTGGTGGGTTTTAATGTTTAATGGGGGGGGGATTTATACTTTTTTTTACAGGTAAAAGAGCTGATTACTTTGGGGCAATGCCCTGCAAAAGGCCCTTTTAAGGGCTATTTGTAATTTAGTGTAGGGTAGGGCTTTTTTTATTTTGGGGTAGCTTTTTTATTTTGTTAGGGAGATTAGAATAGGTGTAATTAGTTTAAAAATCTTGTAATTTTTTTTTATTATTTTCTGTAATTTAGTTTTTGTTTTTTTGGTACTTTAGATAATTTATTTAATTTAGGGAATTAATTTAATTATAGTGGTAGTGTTAGGTGTAATTGTAACTTAGGTTAGGTTTTATTTTACAGGTACTTTTGTCTTTATTTAGCTAGGTAGTTATTAAATAATTAATAACTTTTTAATAACTATTGTACCTAGTTAAAATGAATACAAACTTGCCTGTAAAATAAAAATAAACCCTAAGCTAGCTACAATGTAACTAATAGTTATATTTTAGCTAGCTTAGGGTTTATTTTATAGGTAAGTATTTAGTTTTAAATTGGAATAATTTAGTTAATGATAGTTATTTTATTTATATTTATTTAAATTAAATTTAAGTTAGGGGGGTTAGGGTTAGACTTAGATTTAGGGGTTAATAGCTTTAATATAGTGGCGGCGACATTGGGGGCGGCAGATTAGGGGTTAATAAATGTAGGTAGGTGTCGGCGATGTTAGGGATGGCAGATTAGAGGTTAATAAAATGTATCTAGTGTTTGTGAGGTGGGAGTGCGGCGGTTTAGGGGTTAATATATTTATTATAGTGGTGGCAATGTCCGGTTCGACAGATTAGGGGTTGAAAATGTTTTTTAAGTGTTTGCGATGTGGGGGGGGGGGCCTCGGTTTAGGGGTTAATAGGTAGTTTATGTGTTAGTGTACTTTTTAGCACTTTAGTTAAGAGTTTTATGCTACGGCGTTGTAGTGTAAAACTCTTAACTACTGACTTTAAAATGCGGCACCAGTGTTGACAGGAGAGGGTCTACCGCTCACTTTTTGGCAGACTCATAATACCGGCGCTATGCAAGTCCCATTGAAAAAAGAGTATACGAAATTGACGTAAGTGGATTGGGGTATTTCTGAGTCTGGCCAAAAAAAGTGAGCGGTACACCTGTACCTTCAAGACTCGTAATTCCAGCGGGCGTTAAAAAGCAGCGTTGGGACTGGCCAACGCTGCTTTTTAAGCCTAACGCCAAACTCGTAATCTTAAATGGTCAGAAACAGGATTTGAGATTTCCGAAGCTACAGTTGCTAAAATATTCTAAAATAATATTAATAACATAAGAAATGGATAACAGAAGACAATGTCCTCCACCTGCACCCCTTGCACTTTGATATTTTAGCTTTGTGATGGAATTTCTGCAACTCAATATTTTATGGTTTACAGTATATCCATCACTGCCGATAATCCACCCTATAAGCTTAGGAGCCGTCCCATTTCTGGTTCAGCACTTGGGTAGCGCTTGCTGATTAAGGTCTAAATGTTGCTTAAAATTGAATGCTCCCTCTGATTAAACACTTCCTAAAGTGGTCCGCATATGATTATTATTAGTCTTTTTAGCAGCACAATGAACTCAAATGTACAGGCAATACTGCCAAAGTCAAATTCTGATTGGCTGTGTCAACCAAGCAGACATATTATAAAAGCTCAGAGAGAAGTAGGTTCAAAACCAACAAACAAATTAAACACACTCATATTTATAATATAGCAGCAGGGATTAAATTGATAAATTAATATTAACAACATCAATGTCCATTAAATTCTAGCATCAATATTAACCAATCAACTTTTAAAATGTATATATCGCCATTCAGTTAGATATGCTGTCACTGAAGAGGTTTACTATTGCACGTTCTGAAATGTATTGTTCACAAGAATAAAACAATTTAACAAAGTACACTTTTGAAGAATATGATGCTTCAGTAGACCAATAAATTAATTGGTGTTATTATCTAACAGTAAATATTAATACTTTCATTGATTAAAGGGGAAGACACCACATTGGCAGAAGTTGTGCTTACAGCCAGTTTGATACTATGTTTAATACTCCATGTAGAGCACTTGTTTGCCTAAAGTCAATTCTGATTTGAATCAAATTAATTAGGTAACAAAGCTAGTTGTTATGGTAACAAAGAAACTAATTTGTCATGACAAATAGTCTGTGAGATTGACCAGTTGCTAAGCAACAGCCAATGGGTTGGGGGACAGATGATGAGAAATGTGATCTTTTACAGATGTTGTGGTCCAATTTTGAATGAGGTCTCTTTTCCCAGGAGACCACTAGCTTGAGTGAATCCTTTAAATAGAAACTTGAATATTTTCATATAATTTGAATAAGGAAATAATTGTTTGAACATTATTATTAATCAATGCAAAACAGTATAATTAAAAGTAAATTTTTTATTGATGCAATATGTGATATGTATAATATTTAAAAAGTAGTCTAGGTTTTTTTGGAGCTAGCACTGCATTCAGGACAGGAGAGTAAATGATGTTTTAATTTTGTGCAATAACGGAAGAGATAATAAAGACATATTTTTAAACTGGTAATACTATTACAGCACTGATTAAGATAAAGCATTAGGTATTTCTGATATTGGAAATGATAAAATCTTCATTTATTAAACTATATATCACTAGTTTGCCGCACTTGACATGGTAGCTTTCTAGCCATATATTGTGTGGCTCTGTATGTTCCATGCATGTGCACAGCTTTTTATATTTAAAAAATCCCAATAGGATAAGATGTTTTTGGAGGGAAAAGCCTGGTTTACAAAGTGCATGCACATTAATTTATTTCTAAATCAACAGAATAATTTTTGGCTTTGTAAGATCATTTTAGAATGAGTGCTAACTAATATATAACTAATTAAAACAATAATAACGGACTTGACTGTGATTTGAGCTTGTGAACTTCAACATAGCAGTAAAGTTTTATATCTCCTAAGTTATTATGACTCCCTTGTCTAACAAATACTAATTAATGCTCCCGCTTGAGCTTAATTACTCTAGAAGTAAGCTTTTTGCGCTCTTTGGGTTGCGCTCATATTATGAGTTGAAAGTAAACTGTTTTTGTTTGCACACTATCCCAACTAGCACATAAAAACTAAGTTAAAATATCACAACCGTGTTCACATATTCCCCCGTAGAAGTCAAGAGAAAAAAAGTGGAAAAAAACACCCCACTCTTGTGCAAACCCAATCGCATGTACCCTAACCCGACATGAAAATATGAATATTTCCCATTCCAATGTTCTTCACATAACAGAATATGTTCTATTTATTCATAAATAAATATTTCTACATATATCTGGTATTTTTTTTGTACAATAGATCTCCACTTTGTGATACCAGCGCACACAAATATGTGCTGGTATTACGAGTTAGGTGCAATGCGAACGTGACATCAGGTTCACATTGCACTGATGCATTGCGCTCACTGAGAGTGCGCTTCCATAGGCTCCAATGGGAGCCTCCTTCTCATGCCATCAGACACGGCATGAGAACTAGTGCAGCGAAGGGGGTAAGTCGCGCAGCAATGGGCAGCAAATGTAAATTTATATGATTATATACATACAGTATCTCACAAAAGTGAGTACACCCCTCACATTTTTGTAAATATTTTATTATATCTTTTCATGTGACAACACTGAAGAAATTACACTTTGCTACAATGTAAAGTAGTGAGTGTACAGCATGTATAACAGTGTAAATTTGCTGTCCTCTCAAAATAACTCAACACACCCATAAGAGGAAATGTCCAAATTGGGCCCAAAGTGTAAATATTTTGTGGCCATCATTATTTTCCAGCAATGCCTTAACCCTCTTGGGCATGGAGTTCACCAGAACTTCACAGGTTGCCTTTGGAGTCTTCTTCCACTCTTCCATGATGACATCACAGAGCTGGTGGATGTTAGAGACCTTGTGCTCCCCCACATTCCTTTTAAGGATGCCCCACAGATGTTCAATAGGGTTTAGGTCTGGAGACATGCTTGGCCAGTCCATCACCTTTACCCTCAGCTTCTTTAGCAAGGCAGTGGTCATCTTGGAGGTGTGTTTGGAGTCATTATCATGTTGGAATACTGCCCTGCAGCCCAGTCTCTGAAGGGAGGGGATCATGCTCTGCTTCAGTATGTTACAGTACATGTTGGCATTCATGGTTCCCTCAATGATCTGTAGCTTCCCAGTTCCGGCAGCTCTCATGCAGGCCCAGACCATGACACTCCCACCACCATGCTTGACTGTAGGCAAGACACACTTGTCTTTGCACTCCTCACCTGGTTGCTGCTACAGACGCTTGACACCATCCGAACCAAATACGTTTATCCTGGTCTCATCGGACCACATGACATGGTTCCTGTTATCCATGTCCTTAGTCTGCTTGTCTTCAGCAAACTGTTTGCGGGCTTTCTTGTGCATCATCTTTAGAAGAGGCTTCTTTCTGGGATGACAGCCATGCAGACCAATTTGATGCAGTGTGCGGCGTATGGTCTAAACACTGACAGGCTGACCCCCCACCCCTTCAACCTCTGCAGCAATGCTGGCAGCACTCATATTTATATTTCCCAAAGACAACCTCTGGATATGACGCTGAGCACGTGCACTCAGCTTCTTTGGTCAACCATGGCGAGGCCTGTTCTGAGTGGAACCTGTCCTTTGAAACTGCTGTATGGTCTTGCCCCCCATGCTGTAGCTCAGTTTCAGGGTCTTGGCAATCTTCTTATAGCCTAGGCCATCTTTATGTAGAGCAACAATTCTTTTTTTTAGATCCTCAGAGAGTTCTTTGCCATGCAGTGAAGAATAACACTAAATTTAACATACCTGCTCCCACACCTGAGACCTTGTAACACTAATGAGTCACATGACACCGGGGAGGAAAAATGGGTAATTGGGCCCAATTTGAACATTTCCACATTGGCGTGTACTCACTTTTGTTGCCAACGGTTTAGACATTAATGGCTGTGTGTTGAGTTATTTTGAGGGGACAGCAAATTTACACTGTTATACAGGCTGTACACTCACTACTTTACATTGTAGCAAAGTGTCATTTCTTCAGTGTTGTCACATGAAAAGATATAATAAAATATTTACAAAAATGTGAGGAGTGTACTCACTTTTGTGAGATACTGTATATATTTAAGTGTACACATATTAACACATAAATATATATGTATAGAAGTATATACATATATATTTCCAGGGAACACAGTTCCCATAGACCGCAATGTAAAGGCACTTTTCAGTGCTTTTTGTTTTTCTAACACCGCACACCTGCCAATTTTAACCCCTGATAACTGCTTTGTGCAGGTTTTTTTTAATGCTACTATTTTTTATTTTTAATAAGCACTAATCACTGTATTTTGGGGCAATTGGGGGACATTTAAAAAAATTAACCAGAGTTCTGACCTCGGGTTAATTCTTTGAGTGCTAATTGGTACCGCGATCTTGCAGGGGCAATAACCAGTCACTTGTAAGGGCTGTTTTTTTATTGCGCGCCCGCAAACGGGCAAATTTGCCCATTTGCGCGGGCACAATAAATATGCTCTCCACTTGTAATCTAGTCTTATATGTTTCTTATATGACACCAGGTAACATCAGGTCTCTCATTAGCAATGTGCACCTGGAAGAACCATGACTTTTTCAGCAGTGAAACCGGTGCTTTAACAAACCTTACATCTATCTATCTATCTCTTGATTTGACAAACAAAAATGTCAAGTCTCAGACAAATTTGTTTATCCAGTCAAACACTTTTAAGCATTTGAAAGTGAAAATTTTACACACAAAGTTTAAAATTAAATTTTTTTATTAATTTTTACTATTAAAAATTAAGTATCAACCTAGTTTTTTTCCACATGTACCACACAGCTCTAGTTTTAATTTGCCATACGGTTCATTATTAAACCTGGTTTCAAGGTGCTCATAACTTTATATAATAGCATATAAGCTTTATCAGTAAAAAATCATTAAAATGTAATTATAGCTTTTATGAAAAGGTGTCTTGAGCATGCAACCCATAGAGTAATGAATGAATGTTTCTGCATAATTTGTTAAAAATAATGTATGTATATAAAACATATATCAAAAATAAAAAAAAATGTTTATTTTCCATTTATTGAAAAGTTAGTTCCGATACAGACTTTAACAATCAAATATTTAAATATTAACATACAAATAATGATTTCTTTTGGCTAGATTACGAGTCTTGCGTTATGCTGAAAAAGCAGCGTTAACAGGTCCTAACGCTGCTTTTTCACTACCGCTGCTATTACGAGTCTTGCAGGTTCAGGGACACCGCACACTTCTTTGGCCGCAAAACAACTTACGTAAACTTCGTAAACCCTTTTTTCTATGGGACTTCCATAGCGCCGGTATTATGAGTCTGTCCTGGGAGGCCAAAAAGTGAGCGGTACACCCTCTACCTCCAAGTCAGTAGTTAAGAGTTTTATGGTACAACGCCGTAGCATAAAACTCATAACTAAAGTGCTAAAAAGTACACTAACACCCATAAACTACATATTAACCCCTAAACCGAGGCCCTTCCGCATTGTAAACACTATAATAAACATATTAACCCCTAAACTGCCGCACTCCCACCTCGCAAACACGAATTAAATAATATTAACCCCTAATCTGCCTCCCCTAACATCACTGCCACCTACATTATACTTATTAACCCCTAATCTGCTGCCCCCAACACCGCCGCCACCTACATTGTTTTTATTAACCCCTAATCTGCTGCCCCCAATGTTGCCGCAACCTACCTACACTTATTAACCCCTAAGCTGCTGCCCCCAACGTCGCCGCCACTATTCTAAATATATTAACCACTAAACCTAAGTCTAACCCTAATACCCCCTAACTTAAATATAATTTAAATAAATCTAAATAAAATTCCTATCATTAACTAAATTATTCCTATTTAAAACTAAATACTAACCTATAAAATAAACCCTAAGCTAGCTACAATATAACTAATAGTTACATTGTAGATAGCTTAGGGTTTATTTTTATTTTACAGGCAAGTTTGTATTTATTTTAACTAGGTAGAATAGTTACTAAATAGTTATTAACTTTTTAATAACTACCTAGCTAAAATAAATACAAAAGTACCTGTAAAATAAAACCTAACCTAAGTTACAATAACACCTAACACTACACTATAATTACATAAATTTACTAAATTAAAAACAATTAAATAAATTAAATTAGCTTAAGTACAACCCCCCCACTAAATTACAGAAAATAATAAACAAATTACAAGATATTTAAACTAATTACACATAATCTAATAGCCCTATCAAAATAAAAAAAGCCACCCCAAAATAAAAAAAAAACCCTAGCCTAAACTAAACTATCAATAACCCTTAAAAGTGCCTTTTGCTGGGCATTGCCCCAAAGTAATCAGCTCTTTTACCTGTAAAAAAAAATACAAATACCCCCCCAACAGTAAAACCCACCACCCACACAACCAACCCACCAAATAAAAACCTAACTAAAAAAAACCTAAGCTCCCCATTTTCCTGAAAAGGGCATTTGGATGGGCATTGCCCTTAAAAGGGCAGTTAGCTCTTTTGCGGCCCAAACCCTAATCTAAAAAATAAAACCCACCCAATACACACTTAAAAAAACCTAACACTAACCCCCTGAAGATCGACTTACTTTTCTGAAGACCGGACATCTATCCTCAAGGAAGCGGCAGAAGTCTTCATCCAATTGGGCAATATCACCTTGCAAAGCAATTACATCCTGCACTGACCTAATCACCTTACACAACTTTGTATTATCTCTAAAAATAGATCTAGTTGCTATTAAATCCTCCCTCCAAGTCATTTATAAAAATATTCAAATGAGCAGGGCCCAGTACTGATCCTTGGGGGACCCTCCTAATTACTTTTATCCAATCAGAGTATGATCGGCCTTGGTTTCCATTTTTAAACATAGCACTACATCATCTTTACGGTAGCCCTGGGTCTTTATTTAACTTGATATTATTCATTTTCTTTCCTGATATCATTAGCGATAACCCAGTTATTGGCACAGGCTTGTACGTTCTAGTTTGTTTCAATGTCTCTCCCATTGATTCCGCTAATAAGTTTTTTTTTCTAGTTTCTCTTAAAAGATTTGCATTTATCCACATTCGCTTTATTTTACTTATTTTACTTTTATAACCCTGTGCTATGTGTTGATGAGTATATTTCTTTAACAAACTTTTAAATCTTCTCTATTTATCCTACATTTATATTGTTTAGCAATTTCCTTAAATTGTTGCATTTTGCTTATTTTTTTTAACCCTTGTTACACTGCTTGTGGAAAGTGATTTCAAACGTGACAATATTATGGTCACTGTTACTCAAATATTCTTTTACATTTCATATTATTTCTGTTTTATTTGATAGCACTAAATCCAGTATAGCTTTATTTCTAGTTGACTTCTCTATTAATTATAAAGTTATCTTTGAGTGTATTTACAAATCTATCCCCCTTATATGTATTGCTATTTTTATTGGCCCATGACATGTTTCGGTCTTTACAGGGTGTCTTGCTCTCCTACTGCTAGCATTACACAGCTTCACAAAGGCACCTGAGATTGTTTTTGGCACCAGAGATCATTATGTCAATCAGTATATTCCTCAAACTGTTTACATACATTCTAGAAAAATGGGTGAAGTAGTGTCCTACTAAGCCCTTTGAGAAAAATGTGTTGTGTAAATTTTATGGACTTGAAGGAATATAGGGCTGCTCTTCAATTTTTCCAGGGCTGCTTTTTATTCCCGGTCTGGCTCTGCACACATCTCTAGTTTGAACATATGTGGGTAAGTCATGTGAATTTACATTCACTACTTACACATGCTTCAACTGATAAGCACCCCCCCAAAAAAAATAAAAAAAAATATATATACTGCAATAAATGCTTCTAATTAGATCTGAAAAGCAGTGCTGTGGATTTCAAATTCAAATGTGTGTCATTTTTTTTTATTAATTAACTGGTAAATAACACTGCTAGCCCTTCATTCACTACACAATTCCTCAAGTTACAGGAGGGTTTAAAGTGACAGTCTAATGCAGAATCTTTATTTGCTTAAAAATATAGATAATCCCTTTATTACCCATTCCCCAGTTTTGCATAATCCACACTGTAATAGTAATACAGGTTTTACCTCTGTTATTACCTTGTATTTAAGCCGCTACAGACTGCCCCCTTATTACAGTTATTTTGACAGACATGCATTTTAGCTAATCAGTGCTGTCTCATAAATAACTCCATGGGAGTGAGCAAAATTTTATCTATATGGCACACATGAACTTGTGCTGTGAAAACTGTCAAAATGCACTGAGATAAGAGGCAACCTTCAAGGGCTTAGAAATTAGCATATGAGAATACCTAGGTTTAGCTTTTAACAAAGAATACAAAGAGAGCAAAGCAAATTTATTGATAAAAGTAAACTGGAAAGTTGTTTAAAATTGCATGCCCTATCTGAATCCTGAAAGTTTAATTTTGACAAGACTGCCCCTTTATTAGTATTGACAATGACATACTTTGATTAGAACAAATCTTCCCTGAGATCTCATTAATCATCCTATCAGAGACAAATGTTTATTCAATTTTCTGTTAATTTTATTAATTAGCAGTTTGCATAGTATACATAGTTCTTGTTAAAAAAAGAGAAATTAAAATTCAATTTTAATATCACGATTCATGAATGATAACATTTTAACACTCTTGGGGTCTGACAAATGAGGCACATGAAATCTAAACTTTTCCTTTCAAGATTCAGATACAGCAATTTACTTCATACTCTTGGTATCCTTTGTTGAATAGCAGCAATGCACTGCTGAGAGCTAGCTTAACACATCAGATGAGCCAATGACAAGAGGCATATGCTAGTAGTCATTGATAAGTAGCTATCTCCCAGTAGTGCATTGCTGCTGCTGAGATTGGAAAGTTTAAAATTGTATTCTCTATTTGAATTCTGAAAAATAAATAAATAAATTGGGTTTTATGTCCCTTTAAAGGGCCATGATACCCAAATGTTGAAACACTTGAAAGTGATGCAGCATAGCTGTAAAAAGCTGACTAAAAAATATCACCTGAAGATCTCTATGTAAAAAAGAAATATATTTTACCTCAAAAAGTATTCACACCCCATTGTAAAGGACTGTAAGCAGCAAATCAGTATGTCTGTCCAGGGACAGCCAAGGGAGTGAGCTTCGTGCACACTTGTGTTATTTCCCTATTCAGTTTAAGGAAGTTTTCTATGAAATCTCATGAGAGTTAAGTGAAATCTCATGAGATCACAGTAAAAGAGTTCATAACCTCAGCACTGCTGATTGGCTGCTGTTCATTTCTTCATTTTTTTTTTTTTTTTTTTTACCTGCAGCTGGGCTGTAACTGAGTATAACTTTTTACACAGAACTTACTATGCTAAGCTGAGGAAATTGTAAGGTAAAATATCTTCTTTTTACATAGAGATGCTCAGGTGATATTTTCCTGTCAGCTTTTTACAGTTATACTGCATCAGTTTCAAGTGATTTAGCATATGAGTATTATGTTACCTTTAAATGGATGTAAGTACAGTAGGAAAGAAAATACACTGCAAGTGCAAATGTGTACCTTTCAAAGGTCCCTTCACATCTGGATTACTAACATTCTTATAATTTTATGAAGTATTGGTAATTGATTAGCATGAAAGTGTGCAGTAAAATGGATGCCAAATATCATTAGAGTGCTAAGCAAGTGGTACGCAAAACACCCAATCACGTTTTTCATGTAATTCTGTACTATACTATTTTAATGAACGTCAAGAATAAAAAAAAGTCTTTGACCCATTCCCAGTTCTGCCCCTTGTCATATATCATATCACTTTAATTCTGCCGCAAAACATTTAGGGCCAGATTTTGAGTGGAGCGCAAACGTTTGCACACAGGCGATATGGGATTTCTGCAATCAATTGTGCGCAGGTTAAATTGTGCTGGTATTACAAGTTGAAAGTAAATTGTGATAGTTTGAGCACAATTTAAGTTAACGCTCGTTGGTCTAGCCTGTCCTCAGAGCCATGGTTAACTGTTTCGTGAAACAAAAAAGTCTCACAAAACACATCAAAAATATGTTGCAAAGTACAGTTAGACCCAAAATAGCATCATGTAATAAAAAATATTCACAAAAAATGAGGTCTCAGGTGATAGAAAAAAATACATATACTTGTCTAAAGATGTATATTATGTATATATAAATGCGTATATATCTGCACATATGTATTTATGTGTATTGGAGCCCTTTGCAGTTCAGCAGATGAAAGCATGTAAAAGCATATTTATGCAATATTCATAATTAATAAAGTGTTATACTGTGTATTTACTGTAAATATTTCACATTCCAATGTTCTGCACATAGCAGAATATGTTCTAAAATTCCTATATATATCTGTTTACATCTATACCTATATATAATCATCAATATATATACTGTAGGTATATATATATATATATATATATATATATATATATATACTGTACAAAAAAAACAGATATATGTAGTAATATACATTTTTATGAATAAACAGAACATATTCTGCTATGCGTAGAACATTGGAATGTGAAATATTCATACTTTCATATTAGTTAGCGCACATGAGAATATGCGATCGAGTTTGCGCGCAAGTGGGGTGTTTTTTACCCCCACTTTTTTCTCAATTGACTTCTATGGGAGAATAGTTCATTGCGCCAGATATCGTAAGTTTACTTTTAGCACTCTAGCGAAAGCGCTAAATAGCACTCCACTCGTAATCTGTCTCTTAATTCGTTTGTTAAGAAATCTTTGTTTTGTAAGTATTAAACCTAAATATAACTTTAATCCTTTATTTCCACAGCATTTTCATGTATTTTGTTATACAAACTAGCAATTAATTATCGTTTACTTACGGTCTCAAAAATCTTCGAATTTTACAGAGGTATTAGCTCATTTATGATACAGGTTTAATAAACACACTAATATCGCTCCCTTTGCTATCACTGTCATGAGCCTCGTCTTCCCAGCCTCACAGTGAGAGGCAGCAATATGCTGCCTGCATTTACCATGCTCACAAGTGGCCAATTGTGCTCAAGAAGGGGCTGTCACTCATCCGTATCTTATTTTATCGGTATGATTGAAATCTGACACATTTTAGGTGACGGAGAGGCTAAATAGCAGCAGTACTTAAAGGGACATGAAACCTAAAACAATTTTCATGATTCAAATAGAGAATACAATTTTAAAAAAACATTCCAATTTACTTATATTATCTAATTTGCTTCATTCTTTAGATATCCTTTGTTGAAGAAATAGCATTGTACATGGGTGAGCCAATCACACAAGGCATCTATGTGTGGCCACCAATCAGCAGCTACTGAGCCTGTTTGTATATGCTTTTTCAACAAAGGCTATCAAGAGAATGAAGCAAAGTAAACTGGAAAGTTGTTTAAAATTGCATGCTCTTTCTAAATTATGAAAAAAAAAATTGGGCTTCATGTCCCTTTAACTAATGTTTTAGGCTCACTCCTGTGAACCTGAAACGCTGGGGTTCCAAAGCTGCTATCACAGCTTCATAAATGGAGCCCTATATGAACATTCTCAAACATATCGAATACAAGAAAAGAAAAATTATGTTTATTTTGATTAGACCTGAGTGTTTATGGAAATGTTATCTGGATGAAAAAAAGGCGAAAAGTGCAACAACGGTATTTGTAATATATTATCTGAGCATGTGAAAAAAACATTAACAAGCTAAAAAGCTAGTTGAAAGACCAAGAAACACCATTCAAGAGGATGTTAAAATAGAACACTTAATGGGATACTTAACCCAATTTTTTTTCTTTCATGATTCAGATAGAGCATGCAATTTTAAGCAACCTTCTAATTTACTCCTATTATCAAATTTTCTTCGTTTTCTTGTTAGCTTTATTTGAAAAAGCAAGAATGTAAGCTTAAAGGGACAGTCAAGTCCATAATAAACTTTCATGATTCAAATAGGGCATGCACTTTTAAAAAAGTTTCCTATTTACTTTTATCACCAATTTTGCTTTGTTCTCTTGGTATTCTTAGTTTAAAGCTAAACCTAGATAAGCTCATATGCTAATTTCTTAGACCTTTAAGGCCTCCTCTTATTTGAATGCATTTTGACAGTTTTTCACCAAAAGAGGGCGTTAGTTCATGTGTGTCATATAGATAACATTGAGCTCACGCACGTGAAGTTACCTAGGAGTAAGCACTGATTGGCTAAAATGCAAGTCTGTCAAAATAACTGAAATAAGGGGGCAGTTTGCAGATACTTAGATACAAGGTAATCACAGAGGTAAAAGGTGTATTATTATAACCGTATTGGTTATGCAAAACTGGGGAATGGGTTATAAAGGGTTTATCTATCTTTTTAAACAACAAAAATTCTGGTGTTGACTATCCCATTAAAAGCCGTCCCATTTCTGGTTCAGTACCTGGGTAGGGCTTGCTGATTGGTGGCTAAATGTAGTCACCAATCAGCAAGTGCTACCTAGTGAGCTGAACCATAAATAGGCTGGCTCTCAAGCTTACATTCCTGCTTTTTCAAATAAAGATATCATGACAGAAAAAATGTGGGTTTAGTATCCCTTTAAAATACCATGCAAAACTTGTTTGAAAATGCTTTATTGGAAATCCGCTGTTGATGTCCTGTGCATGACTCACGCAGCTTCTGCAATTTATTGGAATAGACCGCTATGTTCTTATAAACAAAACAGAAAAATATTTTAGAAAATATCTTGTCATCGGTTTATTATTATCCAGTAACAGAACAATATTCATTCTCCAGTTTGCAAAATAAAAGCTTGAACATACAAAAGTTGATCTTAAAACATCTAATGAGTTTAGATTAACAATTAATTAGTTGATTATTTTAGTAATCTAGCATCTGTAGACCACTTGCGTTTATTCAAATGTTTATAGAGAGCACTCAGCGATGCAATCAGACACCTGATCGTCCTTGTTCTTTTCCCTTTCCGCTGCACCAAGATTTAAGTTTTCATCAAAGGAAAAGACCAAAGAATATTTAGCAATGAAAATGTTTGCAGGCTAAACCGGTCAAATAAATGTATTAATGTAATTTTAATTATATTAACTTCTATCAATTAAAAAATCTATACAAAAACATACATAAATCTATAGAAAAATATTTTGGATTGTTGTTTTTTTTTATCAAAAAATATGGCATTGTGTATTCTTACAGAGGTGCAAATAACTGACATATACATCAAAATTGAGGTGCAGTCCCTCTATAAAAAGACAGAAATTCTTATAAATAGCTCAAAGGACATTATAGTGTGTGGGATGGTGCAGTAACGTAACAAACACAAGTCTACCCTACTCTAAGATCTATGAGATTCATTATGCAATGGTGTGCCCACAAGACCGCTAACCTCCATTTTGAGTCTGGGAAGTTGCAGGTGGAATTTTTTGTATATGCTGTCCATGATGATCTTAAAGTGCCATAAAACAGGTTGAGATCTGTGCATATCCTAAAAGGGCTAATTAATTTAAAATAGTTTGCATAAAAAATTGTTTAAAAATTGCTGGTATTTTAAAATATTTTTCAAAAATAAGCAAAATAAATTACATAGCTAAGCTGCCTGGAGCAGCTAACTCCACCCCTCTTATCAGTGTTTAGACACAGGCATTGTATTTCAACTAAGTTCCCAGCTTCTAGGCATGCTCCAGCAGATAATCCCTATTCATGTTTGCATTTTACCAAAAGAACAATAACAATAGATACAGCCATAAAAGGAATTGTGTGGGGGGAGTTAGAGCTTTACAACTCAGAAACTAAAAAGAAAGAGTCAATGGCGAGGCACTGCAGTATAAATTTGCTGGTAAAGTAATTAAAGTATATATTATATTATTTTGGCTCTATCAGAACTTGTTTTATGTCCCTTTAAAATTAAGTTAAGATTAAAGGGGCAGTCTACTAGAACATTGTTATTGTTTAAAAAGATAGATAATCCCTTTATTACCCATTAGCCAGTTTTGCATAACCAACACTGTTATATTAATACTTTTTATACTTCTATGATTATCTTGTATCTAAGCCTCTGCAGAATGCCCCAGATCTTTTTACAGACTTGTATTAAGCCAATCAGTGCTGACTCATAAATAACTCCACGGGAGTGAGCACAATGGTATCTATATAGCACACATGAACTAGCAATGTCTAACTAAGAAAATCGGTTTAGAAATCAGTTTGAGCATACATAAATTGAGCTTTCAACAAAGAATACTAAGAGAACAAAGCACATTTGTTGATAAAAGTAAATTGGAAAGTTGTTTAAAATTGCATGCCCTATCTCAATCATGGGAGTTTAATTTTGACTTGACTATCCCTTTAAGTGTTGGGTTTAGGGTTAAGGTCCTGTCATTCTGGTACAGGTGATACTTATGCAAACTCGCTGTATCCATGGCAACATCACAGATGCAATATTTTAGCAGCCTCTATATTTTTATTGGGTTGCATTCTCAACAAAATCCCCTTTAAAAGGATCCTGCACATTGCAAATAAAACATTGGCCCTGCAAACTGAAGATTCATATGTCCCCATAGACAGTTGGTTCCTCCCATGAGCAAACACAAGAGATGAACACTGAAGACTTTTGCCTGCATTGCTGAATATGCCCTAAGGTTTCTCCAAGGTCAGAAATCATTGAGGTTAGATTCCCTTTATAACTGACCGTGCTAACAGAATAATTCTGCAATATAATACTATATAATTACACAAGGTTAACAGCGTGTTCCACCAGCTCTCAATAGTGACTTTTTTTTTCAAATGTAACACTGGAGAGCCTGGTTTGGCTTCCAACAAATTACAGTAAAACACATTACAATCACCATTGCTTTAATAAGGGCTATTTCTGGTTCTAACTGCTATTTTCCCCAGGGGTGGTGTAATAAATTTGGGAGGAGACTGTTTAGCTGAAATCAATGCCCTTGTTTTTAGATACACCAGCATATGGCCTATAAAATAATCTCGCTATCTTTGAAAGAGCAAAGCTGTTGCCTAACTAATAGAACAAAGGACTCCAGAGTTGAAAGTGGGAATGCGGTGATTAAAGACACTTTGTAAAACTGACACCGTTGAGTTGCGTGTGTACGACTGCATTACAACAGCCATTTCACATCTGCTCGGCTTATTGGGTAAACTCCTTTGTTTAACAGACTTGCTTCCTAATTAATGAAAATGGAAAATGAAGATCAGGATTGGATTCTAGTGAATTTGATGACACATTGTTGTTACACGAGCAATGTGAACTACTGCAAGTCAGTAAGGAAATGGAAAATGACCTGTTATCTGGCTCATACTGGAGAGTTTGTTTAAAACTTTGCCTTGGTAAATTGTTTTATAGCTTTAATAGTACCTTAAAGGGACATTAGAGGGACAGTAAACACCTTGATATTTTAATGTGAAATGTTTAGTTATAGGTAGTAAAAAATGAATTAATTTTCTAATTCTCACAACTGAAAAGGAAATGCACACTGCAGACTTATCAAGGCAAACCTTGCTATACATAGCACTACAAAATAATATTCATTCTGCTAACAAACAGACAATTTCAAATGATTTGTAAAACTGCACAATGCTAGCAGATGTTTTCCAATGAAGGGACTAATTGCTGGGATTTAATGCTTAAATCAGGTGCAGTGGTACCAGGCCCCAAGTGCTGGGCGGGGCCCCATAGCAGCCAGTCTATACATAGGTGTGTGCAGAATGTATACAATCCTAATTTAGGGGAGCATTTTATTATACAGGTTGCAGATCTATCTATCTATCTATCTATCTATCATCTATCTATCTATCTATCTATCTATCTATCATTTATCTATCAAGCATCTATCTATCTATCAAGCATTTATCTATATATTATCTATCTATCTATCTATCTATTCATTATATCTATTCATTATCTATCTATCATCTATCTATCTATCTATCTATCTATCTATCTATCTATCTATCTAATTATTGCTATTGCCTAGCACTGAGTTACCATTTGGGGCCCCCCCAAAAAAAGTGCACCAGGGCCCTCTGTTGAGGTGGTCAGCTACTGGCTATAATCTTGCAGCAAAAATATCACAGCCAAGAACAAGGTTACATCAAATATCAAAGTTGTCAAAGGTCTTTAGTTCATTAGACAGATTCTATTTAATTACTCATTGCCGCAGTGCATCAGGTGAGTGCCACTGGCTGCAGAATTGTGGATAAAAGGTGCTATAGGTGACTGTGTGCAGCTAAAAATTGGAAGTCATAATAAATAAAAGGGGTAATTATATAAAACATGTGAATTGTTAATTGAAAATGGTAACTAGAGAGAGTTCCTTTTATTGAGGTTTCAGAGAGTTTTGTTAGCATTAGGGGAATATTTTATTCTAGACCAATAGCTCTTTCTATTGCATTATCCCTTTTTAGCTCCTATTTTATTTAAATATTTTAGTTATTACACTTTTTATCTCTGTGATTACCTTATATTTAAGCCTCTACAGACTGCCCCCCTCATTGACAGACTTGAATTTTAGCCAATCAGTGCTGACTTCTAGGTAACTCCATGGGCATGAGCACAATGCTATCTATATGGGATATCTATCATGTCCTCTAGATGTGAAAAACGGTCCTAATGCATTCAGATAAGAAGCGGCCTTCAAGGGCTTAGAAATTAGCATATGAGCCTACCTAGGTTTAGCTTTCAACTAAGAATACCAAGAGAACAAAGCAAAATTGATGATAAAAGTAAATTGGAAAGCTGTTTAAAATTAAAGAACCATTACTAGTTGTTGGAACTAAACGATACAAAATGCAATGGAATACAATAATTGGTGCAATATGTTGGGTGAGAGTCTCACGTGTGGGGGAGGGATATTCTGTTTAACCCAGTGATTCTTTATTTAACCCTTTGCATGAATAGCTTTCTAAAGGAAGGTTCTGATATTAGAACATATCTGCAAGTATAGAGTTATGCTTCATTATACAGTGATTGTATTTGCAACTAGTATTTTCATCAAGGATGGGCAGGATGGACTGAAGAGCTAGGTCATTTTCATCATTATTCCCAATATGACTCTAGATCTGAAAAAGTGACCAGTTAGTTGCTAATGTCACTCACTTCCCAAGAGAGAATTTAATTGTGACACTGAGCATCAAATGAGAACTTTAATGGGAGAGACACTTTAGCACATATAATAGTGAGTCTAGTCACATCTAGGTTAGTGTGTCATCAAATTCAGGAGGGCTGAATCTGTAGCTCCTCATACTATATAAAATAATTTTTAAATGTTTTAATTAGGTTTACTTAAAAACTGTGTGCTATTTAAATGAGACATGATAAGGGATGCAAATTTAAGGGATATGAAACCTCAAATATATTTGTGATTCAGACAGAGCACACCATTTTCCAATTTACTTCAGTTATCAAATTTGTTTTGTTGTTGTATCCTATGTTGAAGAGATACAAAACATCTGCAACATAATGCTCCTGAAATGGGCCGCCTCCTAAGCAGACATCACTGCTTTTCAACAAGATACCAAGAGAATGAAGAAAAAATGATAATACAGTATGCGTGAAATTATACTGTGAAATAAATGGAGGTTAACTTTTTTAACTTTGATATTGGCCTAGGAAAGAACAGGGGGTATTGATCATAGAACATTCTAAGCTCCTGATTGATGTGCACCTGTCTGTCAATCAAGAACATAAGTATCAATCAGATGTGTATGCTACCAAATCCCATTGTAGGCATGTAAACAGCGCTGTTACCATTATTTACAAAAATAATAATAATTAGGAAGCTATTTCTCTTTAATTTTTATTTTAAAGGAAGTTTGTTGCAAACTTGCCTAGCAACCACAGCCCCAGAATAATTTTCACTAGAATGACCCTTTAAGAGAATAATGTTTCTTTGGGGAAAAAAAAGCATGGCCCAATGCAAATACTAAGAAATATTCCTTTATGAAACTTATCCATCAAATGTCAAGGATAGTAATCAATTACCTGTCAAAATGAACTGATAAAAGCTATCAGTAATAATTTCCCAGGGAAAGAAATTGTGTTGGATGTGGTAAAGCACAGCCCTAATATCAAACAAATTCATAAAAACGCTATACCAAGTTACCCCTCGGAGGCATGACATAACACAATTTTTCATCCTGGAAATACAGGATAATTTCTTTATGCAGACGATAGAATAAAGAAGGGAACAAAATATCCAAATGTAAAAAAAAAAAATTAAATAAAAAAAAAATTGCTCACTTTTGCTTATGCAGGTGAGCATTAACAATCATGCCACATTCGGGCCCTATAAAACATTACAGTGATTTTTCTCACATCATGCAAATGGCTGCATAATGCCTACTTCTTAAGGAATGTAAAATCGAATCAGCATTCAAATGCTACAAGACTGTGATGAGCTGCGAAATAAATATGCAGAAATGCTTTAAAAAGAAAAAAAAAAATCGAGCAATCAAGGGAAGCCAGAGCCCTTGCTCGGACTATAAATCTTTGTCTCTTTCAATCGTGGAGCTAGCCGAATCAGTGTAAAATTCGAGCAGGGATATCATCAATTTCTGTTAACCTCTCTATTCCTCTTTGTGTTGGTGGTGCTGTGATGAATTAGTTTTGTCAGCTGTGCTTGGCTCACAGTATGTTAACACGGAAGGGTGCAGTCAGGTTACAAGAATGGGTTATTGCCCTGAACCAGTATAAACCTTACTACATTCAATGCTATAATAATACCTTGCTACCTACAGACTTCACAAATCCACTTACAGTCTTCAGAGATCCACTTACAAATAGACTTTAACTTTTATGATATTAGACAAAATAAAAATATCAATTTTAAGCCTCACATGATATATTGATTTGTATTAAAGTACAATCAAGGATGTCCTACTCAAATGTAAAACATAAAATACTAATCCATATGATTCAGTAGATTACACAAATAATATAATTATATAATTTGTCATTAAAGGGAGATGTAGCCCTATATTAGTAGTCACTTGATAAAATGCAATTATCCTCTTTCCAACTTTTCAGTTGTTGCTACCATATATGGCTATAATCAGACCCCTTTAGAGATAAAACCCATACAGTGACCCTCAGTACAATTAACTATAACATCCTAGACCAATTAAACCTAAAAGAAACTGCAACTTCCTTCAGAGACCCCACATCAAGTTACCCCATGACCAATACCCCTGATGTCTATTGCAATAAAAAAAAGCTAACTGGAGTCTTGGTAAGGGTTAAGTTGTCTGGGGGTGTTTGCATTTGAGGCTATTTTGTGATGTGGATTACTTTTAAGGGTTAAAGGGACAGTCTAGTCAAAATTAAACTTTCATGATTCAAATAGGGCATGCAATTTTAAACAACTTTCCAATAGACTTTTATCATTAAATTTGCTTTGTTCCCTTGGTGGTATTATTTTTTAAAAGCTAAACCTAGGAAGGCTCAAACTGATTTCTAAACCGCTGAAAACCGCCTCTAAGCTCAGCGCATGTTGAAAGTTTTTCACAGTTAGACAGTACTAGTTCATGTGTGTCATATAGATACCATTGTGCTCACTCCCGGGAGTTATATAGGAGTCTGCACTGATTGGCTAAACTGCATGTCCGTCAAAAGAGATAAGGGGGCGGTCTGCAGAGGCTTAGATACAAGGAAATCACAGAGGTAAAACATATATTATTATAACTGTGTTGGTTATGCAAAACTGGGGAATGGGCAATAAAGGGATTATCTATCTTTTTAGACAATACAAGTTCTGGTGTAGACTGTCCCTATAAGTTGCTATGGGGCTTAGGGGGCTTCTATAACAGTGAAATTACAGTGGGGCTCTTGGGGGGTCATAGTTAATTTAATTTTTTTTTAAACTTTTTATTCAGACTTAAACCTTGAAAAGCAGCATTGTAGTGATAGTCATAGCATACTGTTGCACCATTATTATAACAGCTTCTATGGGATCAGGAGAAGGTTGCTGTCTATTACTAGCTGTTAGTACCTAACCTGACATGACAACTTGCAAGACATTCCATTGAGTGACAACTGGTATACAATCTAGGCCTTAGTCTGAATACATTTATAAAGTTTCTTCTTAGCAATTTTTCTTATAAACTAATATAAATAAATGATGCTTCCCCAACACAGTAATATTACAGAAGATAATGTTCTTGTTATTAAGAGGTATAAAACCTGTAGTAACTACACAGGATGACGTCTTCTGCAAGACCATAGGATTTTTATATAAACCTGTGATGACGTTTGTAGGAAGACAATATTTTGGCTAATTTGAATATGTAATAATGTCACTAAAAGTTTTTGATATGTGTCTTTATCTATCTATCTATCTATCTATCTATCTATCTATCTATCCATCTATCTATCTATCATATATCTATCTATCTTTCATTATTATGACCTGTTTCCCCTCATTAGGCCCTTACCAAAACTTACCTGCTACCAGCATCTTTAGTTAACTACAATGTTTCCTATACCAATATTAGCCCTAACAGCTTGTTCCTGCACCAACACATGATCCTCATGAAAAGGCACTCATAATACCCAAGAGTCCACACATGCTATCCTTTTTCACCACAATATTTTCTCCTATTGCCCAAGAGCCGCCACTATGGGATTCATCAAAAACCCCATCACGTAAGCTATCCTTTCCCCACATCAGCCACCATCTCAAAACTCTACTTAGAACAAACGTCCCCCTAAGCTAAAAGGGTTTCACATGATGGGTACCATGGGTTTAGGTAGGTAACATAGAGTGCAGAACATGTTGTGTATCCAAGCTAGTTTAGTGAGGCAAGGTTGGGTTTATAGTTTAATGGACATAATACTCATGTTGCATCACTTTCAAGTGATTTAGCATATAACTGTAAAAAGCTGACAGGAAAATATCACCTGAGCATCTCTATGTTAAAAAGGAAGATATTTTACCTCACAACTTCCTCACCTCAGCAGAGTAAGTGCTGTGTAAAAATGTATACTTCAGCTGCTGTCCAGCTGCAGGTAAAAAAAAGGAAGAAATAAACCAGCCAATCAGCATCAACAATGCTGAGTTTATGAATTCTTTTAGTGTGATCTCATGAGATTTCACTTAACTCTCATGAGATTTCACGAGTGTGCATAAGGCTCGCTCCCTTGCATGTCCCGGGACAGGCAGACTGATTTGCTGCTTAAAGTCTCTTTACAGTGGTGTGTAAATACTTCGGAAATTTGAGGTAAAATATCTTCCTTTTTTACATAAAGATGTTCAGGTGATATTTTCTAGTCAGCTTTTTACAGCTATGCTGCATAACTTTCAAGTGTTTCAACATTTGGGTATCATGATCCTTTAACGGACCAGAAAAATAAACAATATGACTTTGAGTGAAATAAAAAAATATTTTTTTAAATCTATGTTGTGCTTTACATGATCTGTAATCTTGTTTTTAGACTATGCTAAAACAATCCCTATTTAATGTCAATATATGGGCAAAGTCGATAGAATTAAAGTGATGGTAAACTTGACAGGTTTTAAAATCAGGTCCGGAATCTAAGCAATATTTTACAGGGACCTTAATTGATAACTTCTAATGAAGATGCACTGTAACTTAAAGGGACACTGAACCCACATTTTTTTATTTCGTGATTCAGATAAAGCATGCAATTTTAAGCAACTTTCTAGTTTACTCCTATAATCAAATGTTCTTCATTCTCTTGGTATCTTTATTAGAAAAGCAAGAATGTAAGTTTAGATGCTGGCCCATTTTTGGTGAACAACCTGAGTTGTTCTTGCTGACTAGTGGATACATTCACCCACCAATAAACAAGTGCTGTCCAGGGTACTGAACCACAAATTGGCTGACTCCTTAGCTTAGATGCCTTCTTTTTCAAATAAAGATAGCAAGAGAACGAAGAAAAATTGATAATAGGAGTAAATTAAAAAGTAGCTTAAAATTGCATGCTCTATCTGAATCACGAAAGAAAAAAATTTGGGTTCAGTGTCCCTTTAAGTTTTAATCCAGCCGTGCCATTCTAATAGCATAAGCTCACAAAAAATATGAGTTTAGAAGTAGACGACCAGAGTGTGGGGTATTAGAATGGCACGCCTATATTAAAAAGTAAGTTACAGCGTGTCTTTATTAGAAGTGATCAATTAAAATCCCTCTAAAATATCGCTTAGATTCTGGACCTGATTTTAAAACATGTCAAGTTTATCATCACTTTAACTGTAAGCCTCTGTCACATGTCCTGTAAAATATTATACCGTAAAGCAACATGTCCTGGAAAAGATGATACTACACTGTAAACTTCACCCAGAAGGCTTTGCTGCAGACAAAAACCCTGATTAATAGAGTACACTGGTATTCTCAGGTTCAGATAGATAAATCTGCTCAAAATGTTTTCTTTCGCTTTAATCCTCTATGAGATTTTGGGAGCTAGTAATTAAAAACAAATAAAAATATAAATACACTGTTACTTTAATCTCAGCATTACTGCTTACTAATTCAAATTTAGGTATTCTCAGCTAAAGCATCAGCTATAAAAAATATTCTACAATTTACAGCTCTGCACTCTAAATATAGACATGTCGAAAGATCAATTTGATTGAATATGTGAGTGTTTTCCTCTGAGAAATAATTAGGTCAATGTTGGAAGCCCAGGTGTTTGAGTCTAGGATCACATTTAATTAGCCAAAAATCTGCCTTTTTCTCTGATTCATAACATCTCTATTTTGTTGTAATGCCTAGGCCTTAAAAGAGAAATCAGTATTAGTGGAATTAAGATAAAAAACACACAATTGAACAACCCTGTGGAGCTGAAACAACAAAGAGATCATTACACAACCCTCGAGAGATGTTTCATTGCATTTTACATAGGTGTAGATTCTATTAAATGTAATAATGACATTTCAAACATTTTAGGAGGAATTTGCCTTAGAGATAAATTTTATACTATTAATGGGAACACATGAAATGCAATTTAAAAATATATGTCTTGATTGTCCCAAAAGACTATCAACAGCATCATTATCTCTCAGATATTTGCTTTACTTTGTCTCTTTTAAGATATTTGCATGCACAAATTATATTAATAACAAGAAGTACATATAAAATGCATTTTCCAAATAAGATACAAATGGTATTATTAAATTGACAAAACAGAAGATGCAATTAAAATAATAAAGGCAAATCAAAAAGAAGATAATGGTAAAAAAAAATAATATAAAACACAAATTTAAGAGCCATAGAAATTATCTAAAGCGTTTTTGACCCTGTAAGAAAGCGAGGAGTAGTTAGAATAGAAAACCTGGATTGTTTCACTGCAAATGAAGTACAAAGAGATAGACATTTAAAGGGACACAACACTAAATGCCGCCATTTTCGTACCTAGAATGCATTGCAAGTATCTGAAGGAAAGTTTCTGCACATCTGCAAATACATAAGCATTGAAATGCAGTGAAAGACATATTTCAACATGGCCGCACTTATGACTAGAGGGAGACGGGGAATAACCTCAATACCGTGATTCTAAAATGTGTCCCTTTAACAATATATTTTAGTAAGCCCATGAAGAGTCTGCATTTCTTCCCTGGGTATTCTTTTTTTCTCACAAGGAGCTTTTCTTTACAGTTCTTGGTTCAACAACTTCCTCTATAATTCTTTATTGCTACTGTCATGGAATTTTTCAAGGGGGCCCAAAAAATGACCCAAAAATAATATCAATGTAGATAAACATATATTACATAGATAGTTTTTTATAACGGTAAATCAAGTATCAAATTGTTATTATTATTATTGATTTAAATCTGTAACCCTATTCTCTAGTGTATTAGGTATTCACCATGTAATAACATGTAGAATGTTGTGACATTATCCTAGGATTTTAAGCTATATGGCATTTTACCAAGTAAAGGGGTAAATGTGTTAAGTACCCAAAAGTATAAAAATAATTACTTTCCAAATAGTTTAATGGCTGCCTCCTCTCTATTGGCTCACTGGGCCAAGACCTTCCACCACTGCTAGATGTTATCAATGGGCAAATCAAAATTAAAAGAACACAATCAGGGGCTTTGATTTACAGGGCCTAGCTGCTGATTGAAGGCTGCACATAAATGCCTCCTGTCATTGGCTCACATGAAGTGTTCAGCTAGTTCCCAGTAGTGTATTGCTGCTGCTGCTCCTTCAACAAACTGTTTGTTATATCAGAATCATGACAGAACATTTTTTAGGTTTTAATGTCTCTTCAATTAATAAGTTAGAGTAGCCCTTACACACTCATCCCCTTTGTAACTTTACATAACCCCAGGGAGTTAACGTTTAGGTGCATCCCAGGCCAACAAAGCCTTTCTCTAGCATTACTATACAAAAAGAATCCTTTAACTGTGAATTGTGCAGACAAAACATCTTGATAAGATCGTTTAAAGGAATTTAAAGGATTTGATTTCAGCCCAGCACATATAAACGTACACAGCTACTTTACTAATTGAGCTAAGTGAAATATAAAAATCTGTCCAATTACGGGGCAGCTATGCTAAGAACTGCAAAATAAAAGTATTATTAGTAGACTTCAGATCACATTCCTATACACAAATATAGCTTATGTTTTAGTATTTAAAACACATTCTTTAAATTGTGTAAAAAAGAGTATATAGAATGGTCCTGTCCCTATAACTAAATATTTGGTGCTAGATTTATCATAGTGCGAGCGGACATGATACGATGTAGCGTATCATGTCCGCTTCAGATCGATAAATGCCGACAGCATACGCTGTCGGCATTTATCATTGCATCAGCAGTTCTTGATAAATGCACCGGCATTTATCATTGCACCAGCAATCGGCCGCTAGCAGTAGGTGTCAATCAACCCGATCGTATTCGATCGGGTTGATTTCTGTCTGCGGCCTCAGAGCAGGCGGAAAAGTTATCGAGCAGTGGTCTTTAAACCGCTGCTTCATAACTTCTGTTCCGGCAAGCCTAAAGGCTCACGGGGAAACAGGGGCATCAAGCTCCATACAGAGCTTGATAAATCTTCCCCTTAGACTGGTATTTTTGGCAAAGAAACCCCTTAAATTGAGTGATCCAATTATTTGAACATTAATTCCTGCTTCTGAATTCCCACTGTTAAACCTACTCAGCAGCTGATGTGCTTTATTTCTTTTTTTCATACAGTTTTTGCAATCTGTAGTTACATGTTACTAACATGATACATTACAAGTATATACATAAATATACAGTAAACATTCCTTCTAAGACAATCCTCTGTTTGAGAGCTAATTAAATAATATGTGAGTTATCACAGCTGCAATGGGAGAATGAAAAAGAGTTCAGGCTGAAATCACAGAAGGGGGTTATGAATCAAGCAGGTAGAGCTGAAATAATAGTTCATCATATAATCCCCCTGAGTCTGAACTCATAAATACAGAGGTAAGCAACGCCCTATATTTTCCAAGGCAGTGTGAGAAGGTGCATTGCAAAGGTTAAGCAGATATATTGGTCTCAAAGATATGAATATTCGTTGACTTGATCTTTATATCATTGCTATAAGGAAGCCTACAGTGAACTTTACAGTGAAGCCTACAGTGAACTTTACAGTGAAGCCTACAGTGAACTTTACAGTGAAGCCTACAGTGAACTTTATAGTGAAGCCTACAGTGAACTTTACAGTGAAGCCTACAGTGAAGCCTACAGTGAACTTTATAGTGAAGCCTAATGTGAACTTTACAGTGAAGCCTATATGGTCTTGAACAATAATATTCTCAACACTTGTTGAGTAGAGTTGTAAAGTGCAGAAAAGTCTCCTCAAATGGTATTTGCTGCATGTGAGAGCCACGTGTTTTTATATAGTGCTGGGTATTAGACCAATAAATTTGCGCACACAAAAGTTTTTTTTTTTTGGGGGGGGGTAGGAGGGATTCTAATTCAAGTTCTGATCAGGTCAGTAACAAATTAAAGGGACATAAATAAGGTTGCTACCTCTTCCATGTTTTCATTGACACTTCTGAATCACACATGCTGCAGGGTGTGCAGGGAGGAACATGAATAGTACTGTCCAGGGTAACTATTGTTGTGCTGTCCAGGTGCGCAGTGCGTTACCCTCTGAACACCCTGCAGCATGTGGAACTCATACGTGTCAAGGAAAACATGGCTGAGGTGGCAGCCCTAGAAATAAAACACAAACTTTATGTAATTTGCTTTATTCTCTTGTTATGCTTTGTTGTAAAGCATACCTAGGTATGCACTACTGGGCGCTAGCTGCTAATTGGTGGCTGCACATATGTGTTTCTTGTCATTGGCTCTACCAATGTATTCAGCTAGCTCCCTGTAGTGTATTGCTGCTCCTTCAACAAAAATTAAGCAAATTTGAAAATAGTAGGTCCTTAGTATCGGCAGCTACTGTTGGCCCACCCTTCAATGCAAATCTGTTTAAATCAAGAAAAACAAGGGCGCCAAATGGACTTGCACAGTCTTATCAGAATAATAAAACAAGGTGTAAAGAAAGGCACTCATAAGATAGGAGCACCTCCAGATGCTATAACTGCAGGCTGGTACCTCTCAGTTGTCCAGCAGACTGAGCACACCCAATGCTGGAACCTGGATATTTCTCAACTTATCTTCAATATGAGCAAGCAACCTAGGTTCTCAAGCAGTATGTGTGAAAGTTTAAAACATTTTATTGAAATCATTACAGCGATACGTTTCTCAGCCTTCCTCTGGCTGTTTCCTCAGTAAGGCTGAGAAATGCGTTAAAGTGAAAGTAAACCCTAGCGTTGTACAAACGCTAGGATTTACTATTGAAACAAATAAAGGGCACTTTCATTCATGAAGTATAAGATACTTCATGTAGAAAGCTCCTTTATTTGATTCAATCGATCGCCGTTTTTAGCTGCTACAGCAGCCCAAGGCTAAAAAATTTTTTGGCTAAGAGGTGACATTTTCACCTCTTAGCCAATAGCAGTGAGGTAAATCCGGCTTGGCGCCCATGGGAGCCAGATTTACAGCACTGCTATTGGCTAAGAGGTGAAAACGTCACCTCTTAGCCAAAACATTTTTTAGCCGTGCTCTGCTGTAGGACCTAAGAGTGGCAAGTGATTGAATCAAATAAAGGAGCTTTCTACATGAAGTATCTTATACTTCATGAATGAAAGTGCCCTTTATTTGTTTCAATAGTAAATCCTAGTGTTTGTACAACGCTAGGGTTTACTTTCACTTTAAGACTGTGCTAGGCCATTTGGCGCCCCCTCGTTTTTCTTGATTTTTCTACAGATCCCTTTAAAGATGCATACAAATTTAAGGATGCCAATTTTACATTTTGTAACAACAAATAGATTTTCTGTTGGAATTTTGCTGTATATATTTTTTTTATTCCTTAAAAGCGTGTCTTTATCATAAATTGCACATTCCATAGTAGCTTACACATTCCGTTACAGGTGAATGGAAATATTTCAAAACACATTGCAGTGTGTTTAAAGGGACACTCAAAATTAAACTTTCATGACTCAGATAGAGCATGCAATTTTAAACAACTTTCCAATTTACTTCCATTAAAAAAATGTGCACAGTCTTTTTATACTTACACTGTTTGAGTCATCAGCTCCTACTGAGGATGTGCAAGTGCAAGAATTCACAGAATGTGCATTTGTGATTGGCTGATGGCTGTCACATGATGCAGAAGGGGTCGAAATAGATATACATTTGAAATTTGTCAGGAAATAAATCGGCTACTCATTTCAAGTTCAGGTTAAGTGCTAATGCATTGTCTTTTTATCATGCATTTGTTGATTATGCAAATCTACTGTATTTACTTGTCCTTTAATAAAGGTTCAATTAGCCTTTTTTTTTTACACTGAAACTGGTTGACAGATCTGATCCATACAGAGTTCACAGAGCATTCTTACCAATCAGCTGCTAGTGTGTCAGCAAATATTGCCATGCTCCAGAATCACCACTGTATCCCTGGCACCATTTATTTTTGTGTGTAACAAAAAATTTAGCTCAGCCTTATTACCATAAAAATGCTATATAGTTTGTAAGCACCTTTGGAGACACATTTACAAAAGGAAACAGTTTGCACTGATGTTTGTCTTTCTTTTGGCAATAAATTGATTATGAACTTTTATTTAGAGTGATTGTGTATCTCTGATTTATGCCATCTGGCACACAGATTATTTAAGTACACAATCAGGAATTGAGGGACAGATCTTTTTTTTTTTTTTTTTAACTTAAAGCACCAGTAATAAATACAGTAGATTTGCATAATCAAAACATGTACAGTATGATAAAAAGACAATGGGGCCTATTTATTAAAGGTCTTGTGGACCTGATCCGACAGTGTGGATCAGGTCCGCACGACCTCGCTGAATTCCTGATGAGGCGATTCCTGTCCGCCTCATCAGAGCAGGCAGACAGGGTCTGAAGACTCGCCAGAAACACGGGCCCACAAGTTCCATTTGGAGCTTTATAAATGGGCCCCAATGCAATAGCACTTCAGGGTCGGTTTATCAAAGGCTTTTGCCAGCCTTCGAGCCCCTATGACTGCAGATTCTCACAAGAGAACCTGCAGTCCGTATTTAACAAGGTTCCCTATATTTTCGCCACCTCTTAGGTGGTGAATTTCAATCTCCCCGGTCTCGTCCGATTGGGGAGATTGACAGCTCATGTCCACGCGTGATTGGCTGTGAGCGGGCAGGGGCGGGGTAGCAAAATAGCACTCGTGTGCAATGCTGAATTCCGTCAGCGGAATTCAGCCTGCCAGAGGCGAGCTGCGGCAGACAGGGGCAGGTATGTGCACCCCTGTCTGCCGCACCTTGACAAACCGACCCCTTAGTGTAATGCTTGTGGGATACTCCTCTATCAGACCGATCTCGGCCAGTAGTTTTGTTATCCCGGCGTTGAGCCGGAATGATAGGGAATATCCCAGAGCAGAGAAGGTTTGCAAGATGAGATAAGTGGCACTTACCACAGGCAGGACAGTCCTTGGCGGCAACAGACAGGAAACCAGAGAAAGGTAGTTCAGGGGAAAACCATTGGGATGGTCAGGCAGACAGGGATCGGCAACAGTAAGGCAGTCCAGAGATAAACCACTAGGATGGTCAGGCAGTCAGGGTTTGACAACAGTAAATAAATCCAGCAGTTAAGGGTTAAACAGGCACAGTGGTCCAACAAGCAAGGTTCAGCAGCAGTATATGAATCCAGCAATTTAAGGGTTAAACAGGCAGAGTGGTCAGACAGGCAAAGTTCAGCACCAATATAACAGTCCAGCATACAAATAAGCACAACCCAGGAGAATAGTAAGTAACACCTAAAACTGGGCAGTGATAGGTATGACTTAGCAGGATTCGCGCCACAGGAGATTCTAACCGGCTTCTGAGGGAGAAGCGTGCGGCGATGACGTCACCGCCGCACGCAGAGAGGAGCCGACTCCCCCCTAGGCAATGAGCATACAGGTCACGCCGCGTCCCTAGCAATGGCTTGTTGCCCTGTGTTTCCGGCGATTCTTCAGGCTCGCCAGAAACAGAAGTTATGAAGCAGCGGTCTAAAGACTGCTGCTCCATAACCTGTCCGTCTGCTCTGAGGCTGCAGACAGAAATCAACCCGATCTAATACGATCAGATTGATTGACACCCCCTGTTAGCGGCCAATTGACCGCAAATCTGCAGGGGGCAGCATTGCACCAGCAGTTCACAAGAACTGCTGGTGCAATGATAAATGCTGACAGCATATGCTGTCGGCATTTATCAATGTGTGGCGGACATGATACGCTACATTGTATCATGTCCATCTGTACAATAATAAATAGACCCCTAAGTCTGAACTTCAAATGAGTAGTAGAACTTAGTCTGACAGATTTCAAAGCTATGTCTTTTTCCACTGCTCATGTATCACGTGACAGTCATCAGCCAATCAAATGCATATACGTATATTCTGTGAATTCTTGCACATGCTCAGTAGGAGCTGGTGACTTAAAGAGTGTAAATATAAAAAGACTGTGCACATTTTGATAATGGAAGCAAATTGAAAAGTGTTTAAAATTGCATTCTCTCTCAGAATCATTAACCTTTAAAAGGACACTAAACCCAATTTTTTTTCTTTTGTGATTCAGATAGAGCATGCAATTTTAAGCAACTTTCTAATTTACTCCTTATATCAATTTTTCTTCGTTCTCTTGCTATCTCTATTGAAAAAGAATGCATCTAAACTAAGGAGCCAGCAATGCTTTGGTTCAGAACCATGGACAGCACTTGTTTATTTGTGCTGTCCAATCATCAAGGACAACCCAGTTTGTTCACCAAAAATGGGCCGGCATCTAAACTTACATTCTTGCTTTTCAAATAAACATACCAAGAGAATGAAGAAAATTTGATAATAGGAGTAAATTTAAAAGTTGCTTAAAACTGGATGCTCTATCTGAATCACGAAAGAAAAAATTTGGGTTCAGGGTCCTTTTAATTTTGACGTGAGTGTCCTTTTAAACCATTGTTAAGGGATTGCTGTTGCTGTAGAAATGCCCGCACATTCTCTCCTGTATTTTCATATTTCTATTTTTATATCATTTTTACATAACAAACTTGCAAGAGGCATGTCGTTGTTTTGAGATCAACGTGCTGAAAGTTACTTTCCTGTTGTAAAAACATGACACAGTATTTGGTCTGGAAAATGGAGGGTAATAAATCATAAAAAAAATAGTTTTGGGATGGATTAATTGAGGGATGGACATCACTGCTTTAACTGTTTACTGGCTGTTGAAGACTTCTCTGGATTTATACAAATGCTATACAAGATATCAATTACTTTTCAATATAAATTTACTTCTATAATCGGGTTCTCTCAGTACCTATATAATAAGGTTCCCTGCAAGCTAGAACTGCCATCTGTGGTTAAAAAAGATATTGAACAGCAAAGTAGCAAAATTAAAGGAATAATAAATCGTAAATTCCATTCCATACAAAGGGCTTTATGTACTAAGAGGAGGGTGGATAGCTTCAGTTTCTCAACTTGCAAAGCTGTCCGCCCGCCTTCACTACATACGGGCAGTGGATCTCTTCGTCTGCTAGCCCGTATGTATAATTACACACTCATCGCAGTGTGTAATGCCCGTCCCTTCATTCGTGTGATCAATCGCTTGACTGAAGGGGCTGTCAATCACAGAGAGCGAGCGAGTTCTCAGTGATTTTCCCTCACCACCTCAGAGGTGTCTTAGGGTGTAAGACGCAGCACTCTAATGACCATTGCTTCTTACATTGCGGGATGCAGGCACGCATATGCGAACCTGCCCCGCAAGGGCTCCAAAACAGCTCTCGCTACTTCGTACATGAAGCCCAAAATGTTAAATCCAGCAAAATGGGAAAAAAAGTATGCAGTGTATATTTATTATGCCTTTTTCCAGCTTTTCCAGTTAAAGGGATATGGAACCCAACAATTTTCTATCATGATTCAAATAGGGCATGCAGTTTTTAGCAACATTTTAATTTACTTCTATTATCCTTTGTTGAAAAGCAGGGAAGTAAGTGTCTTGAGCACTAAATGGCAACAATTTTGCAAGATTGTTATTCATTTGCAAGATTATGCAGCGCCATTAACAGCCATGTAGTACTCCAGATACCTACCTAGGTATCTCTTCAACAAAGAATAACATGGGAGCAAAGTCAATTGTGACCCTTCTAGAAGCTGCACAGCAATAGCATTATATGTACTGAAGCCTGTCCCTAATTGGCCACTGCAAAATGCCTAAGGTAAACAACATAAAACAGGTGTGACTCTTTTCAATTATTTTAAAATATTTATTTTGTTTGCAGATCTGTTGCAAAACAATGATTCATTTTGGATGCTTATTTTTCAATATTCTTTTAGTTATAATACCAAAAGTCACATAGTTTTATACAACATCTTGTTAGAGTTGCTAAGCAACATACTCTGAGATGCTAATTTTTCACTAAAAAGTTAGGGTTATGCTTACTTAACACCTGCAGACATTTTTGTGGAGTTGTAAAACAGACAATTTTGTGAATTTAGCACACAAAAAAACAAGCCAATATTACTGTACGCAAGCCAACATTTGAATCCATTAGGGTATACAATTAATGACATCATGGAGTGTAATATATGAGTCATTTTATAATTTACATTATTTTAGATGCTCATACACTTCATTGTAATAATAAGTGAGCTTTCCAACCATCCTTATTTAAAAGAAAATGATATCTTCTTTTCTTCTAATTAAACCTGGAAATGATCTAGTTCGTTACCACTGATCATGTAATTTAAAAAGTAAATGTGCAAATAACCAATAAATATTGCTCTAAACAGGTGATTTGGGTTTTCTCGTGGGTCAAGGATCTTAAAATAGAAAAGTCCAACAAACTTGGAAAAGCTGCACAAAAATGTTTTCTGATTAATAATATGTCATTAGTATAAAGTGTTGATAAAGTTAATGCAGTTCAATGTCACTGGAAAACCAAGCAAAAACAAAATATGAATTATATTATGTTTTCTAACAGTGACTGGTGCAGCTTAGATTTTAAAAGAGCCACTATGATAATCATTATTATTGTATTTGTAAAGCACCATCACATTTCATAGACATGTGAGGCATTTAGCAACCCCCCCCCCCAAAAAAAAACCACACAATATTTTATTTAATTGTGAGATTTAAAAATATATATATATATATATATTTTAACTTGGAAAGAAAATTGCTCAACTCAGGATGGAAAAAGCTATAGTAAATTTTCTATGGGATGGTACTCACCCAGGGTGCAATCTCTTTTAACCCAGTTCTGCCTTTCATAGAGCCGTTATTTCCCTGTAGTATATCAGGTTGATCACATCTATAAGTATAAATTCAGCCACAAACTGCCAAACTATTCACTTAAAAATTCCAGTGAGTGCGGATTAGTTGCACCAGAAACATGGATGTTCCTGCACTCCAGTAGTTGACTTACATGGATGTGAGTGCCCATACCTGTGGATGTAGATACAATATAATATAAAATATGTAGCACACTCATCAGTGTTTTAAAATATAGAATGTTTCAAGAAAAATAACATAACTTTCTGTATTTTAAAACCCCAGTGAGTGCTTTATCTTTTGGACGTTGCATTCATTATACAGTGCACCCTGGTGGGATGGATACCGTGTTTATGTGAGTACTGGTTTTCTCTTTAAAACAATATTCTATTTAATTCAAAATCTAACTAATCCTTATACTTTTCTTGTGTGTCTTTTACATTATGTTAACCCCTTTTTATATTTTTACATGTAATACAACCTAACATTTTTTTATGTGTCTGAATAATAAATAAAAGCCCATAACAGCTTTTTTAATCCGCAGTACATTAGTGAGCAGTATCTGACTTTCATTAACACTTTCAATTTTATTACAAACACACAAGAATAAGCAGCAATACATTTGTATTTATCCTGATATAATGTAGCAAGTTCCTATATGCTACAAAGCAGAGTCTATTTCTAATAATATAAATGCGACATTGTTATTCACTGAGTTTTGCTCTGCAGTGATTGCTGATTATATATGAGTATACTATACATTCTAGACGATTGTCAGTGAGGTTTTGGAACCATGTAATTTTTTTTTTCTTAAGCAACTTATTGCTTGTAGATTTCTTTTCTCAAGGACTAGGGTCAATATGAAACCACCCCAAGGGTGGTTGCAGGGAAAGAAAATAACAAGACATGTTTGTGTCTAGGGACTAAGCCATTGTTCACATTCCGGTAATCTTCAGAGCAGCCCTTGGCTGGCTCTGTAATTTACATAATACCATCCTGACACTTTTACTTGAGCTATCCATCACCACCCTAGATGTTGCATTTTATCTTATGGGTTTTTTTCTCTCTTACACACTCTCTCTGTCTTTTTTGCATTCTATCTCATTGTGTCTTATGCTTATCTGTCCATGCAAAAAAAGAAAAAAAAAAAGATTGATTTTTCTTGCTCAACAAATAGAAATTTGCCAAGTTATGAAGCACCGAGCCAGCTAAATAGCAAATAACGCACATTTTTTTGTGTGTTTTCATTTATTTAAACACAAAAAAGGGCTATCAAATCAAGGAATCGAACATCTATATACATTTCAAATACTCAAGGTACGGCAGGAAGCTTTAGTTTTAATTTACACGTTCAGGGTAGACCTGTCGGGACAATAAATATTGAATTTGTAGTATGTGTTTCAATAAACAATTGGAATAATTCAATTTGCGATTTGATATCAAAGAAATATAATGCAGTTTTCTCGTTTCTCTGTTACAATCACAGTTCATTCTTTTACATCAAATAACTAATTAAATTGCATTAATTTAAATTGAAATAAAGAACTGAGATGAAGTGGATTTGTATTTAAAGTTCTGTTGCTTTCTGATGAAAGCAGAAATATCTGCCTCACCAATTGCTTGTTGCCAATATGTACTGAAAGATTTAAAGTACTGGATCAGAATATAAACTATTGTACTGCAAGGGTTAAACACACAGTAATAGAAGAGAGAGAGAGAGAGAGAGTTAGAGAGAGTTAGAGAGAGAGAGAATTAGAGAGAGAGAGTTAGAGAGAGAGAGTTAGAGAGAGAGAGAGTTAGAGAGAGAGAGAGAGAGAGTTAGAGAGAGTTAGAGAGAGAGAGAGAGTTAGAGAGAGAGTTGGAGAGAGAGAGAGAGAGTTGGAGAGAGAGAGAGAGAGTTGGAGAGAGAGAGAGAGTTGGAGAGAGTTATACAGTCTTTCACAGGTGCAGTGTGAATTTCTCCACATACTCACATGTTTGCTGCTTGCAAGAAGGTGGTGAGTAAAGGCTAGACTCTTGTTGCTCTGGGACTAACCAGCCTAACTAACTAACAGAACACTAGAACAAGAAATGACTTCACACCATAGATGTTGAACACCAGCTTCTTGCTTTAAGGCAGGGGTGTCCAAACTTTGCTCTCCAGAGGTTTTGGAACTACATTTCCGATGATGCTCAGCCAGCATTTTATCTAGCTGAGCATCATGCGAAATGTAGTTCCAAAACCTCTGGAGAGCAAAGTTTGGACATCCCTGCTTTAAGGTCTCACTTAACTGACATCAGGTCACCACTTTAGCTCAACACTTCCTTGCTTCCCTCCAGCTAAAATACTCTGCTTCCTGGATCTCCTCTCCAGATGTGGAAGGTTTGTGGTGGCAGGTTTCTAGCTGAGGCCTACTTCACTTAACCTCTTCCTATGCAGCACTAACTTCTGCTAATACTGCCACACAGAAATGTTGCCCAGGAATATCTTAAACGTCTCTGATTGGCTGAGGAAACCCTTAAACCCTTAGAAACATGCAGGTTACTTGCTCCTTAAGGTAAAATTCCTGCCCTCCGCTGACAGGTTAACACATATAGTTGTAGCAAAAAAATTCTGCTCTAATACAGACCCATTGCTGAAATTATTGTCTTTCAAAGCATCAATAACAGCATTGAGGGATCCACTACTCTAGCAAAGGTACATCTTTAATATTACTGTGGAAACTTTATTTTTTCAACACAGGGTCTTCTCCACGCACTGTTGAGATAGGGAGGGAAATATTTCATATATGTTCTGCAATATTTGTCCTATTGTAGAATTCTCAGAATTGTAGCTGAATTCAGGCTATTGTCCTGAAGTTTAAAGGAATACAAGTTTAACTGCACAAACATACATACATTGAGATCATTATCTTAAACAAAACCGATCGTTTGTTCTCTTGGTATTCTTTGTTAAAAACGTACCCTAGGTAGGCTCAAACTTATTTCTTAACCGTTGAAAGCTGCCTCTTATCTCAGTGCATTTTGACAATTTTTCCCAGTTAGACAGTGCTAGTTCATGTGTGCCATATAGATAATATTGTGCTCACTTCTGTGGAGTGATATATGAGTCAGCACTGATTAGCTAAAATGAAAGTTTGTCAAAAGACCAGAAATAAGGAGGCAGTCTGCAGAGGCTTAGATGTAAGGTAATCACAGAGGTAACAAGTATATTAATATAACAGTGTTGGTTATGCAAAACTGGGGAATGGTTAATAAAGGGATTATCTATCTTTATAAACAATACAAATTTTCAAGTAAACTGTCCCTTTAATACAAGCCAGTTACTTTTTTTCTAGGTGTATTTCACATCTTTGTACTTCTTCAGTATTGTTATTCAAGACAGAGCAGTCTTGTTTTTTCAAGGCAAAAATCGAGTACAAGTCATCAAGCAACTTAACCCCCTCTCCACTGATCATTAATCAAGTCTAAGAACCAAATTTTCTATTAGATATTCAAAGCAGTATGTTATGAAAATCACACATTTTAAATTGAATTGAAAGGATTTGATGCCTGGTATCCAAAAAATATTAATGCTGAATGTAGTGCTTAATAGCTGATATATATACTATGTATGTAAAAAATTATTAACATATATACTAATGTGTGCTAAGGGTTCTGGGGAGAGAAAGATAAAACATAATCTGCACTAGTAATTTACAGTAAAAGTCAGCTTAAAGGGACTAGTCTAGTCTAAATTAAACTATCGTAATTCAGATAGGGCATGTCATTTTAAACAACTTTCCAATTTAATTTTATCATAAAATGTACTTTGTTCTCTTGATATTCTTAGTTGAAAGCTAAACCTAGGTAGGCTCATTTCTAAGTCCTTGAAGGTTGCCCCTTATCTGAATGCTTTTGACAGTTTTTAACTATTACAAAGTGCTAGTTCACGTGTGCCATATAGATAGAATTGTGCTCACTCCCGTGGAATTATTTATGAGTCAGCACTGCAGAGACTTATATACAAGGTAATCACAGCTGTAAAAAGTATATTAATATAACCGCGTTGGTAATGCAAAACTGGGTAATGGATAATAAAGGGATTATCTATCGTTTTAACCCCTGAGGACGTGCCAGGTACATCCACCAAAAAAAACAGCAGTTAATGACCAACGACGTACCTGGCACGTCCTCAGTCAAATTGAGCTCTGAAAGTGATTGCAATCGCTTCCAACCACTCTCAAGGTATTGCAGCGATGTCTCAATATTGTGGTGCGCAGCAGCATTTAGCGGCCTTCTAATTACCAAAAAGCAATGCCAAAGCCATATATGTCTGCTATTCCTGAACAAATGGGATCACAGAGAAGCATTTACAAGTGCCAAGATTGTACAAGTGGTTTGTAAATGAGAAACCTAAAGTTTGTGAAGTTTGTCAAGGGATTCCGGACAGATATCAGTGTTACAATGTAACTTTCAGAAATTTTGAAAAAAAAATGGTTTGGAAATAGCTACTTGTACTTATTGCCCTATAACTTGCAAAAAAGCAAAGAACATGTAAACATTGGGAATTTCTAAACTCAGGACAAAATTTAGAAACCATTTAGCATGGGTGTTTTTTGGTGGTTGTAGATGCGTAACAGATTTTGGGGGTCAAAGTTCTAAAAAGTGTGTTTTTTTCAATTATTTCATCATATTTTATTTATTTTTTTATAGTAAATTTTATGATATGATGAAAATAATGGTATATTTAGAAAGTCCATTTAATGGTGAAAAAACCCCCAGTATATAATATGTGTGGGTACAGTAAATTAGTAAGAGAAAAATTACAGCTAAACACAAACACCGCAGAAATGTAAAAACAGCCCTGGTCCTTAACAGCAAGAACATTGAAAAATGGTCTGGTCACTAAGGGGTTAAACAATAAAAATTCTGGAGTAGAATGTCCCTTTAATAATAATGTAAATGAAAAATTAACCTGAAAGATAGGTGCATAGGTGAAAAATTTGTTTTGTCCAAAAGATTAGTTTCAGATTTTTTTTAAACGTTCAATTCGGCTGCATCTCAACTATACAGGTAGTCGGTTCGGATGAATATTGGATTTGGATTTGTTACTGTTATTTACAGGGGGATTCAAAAAATTTAAAAGAACCTATTTTTCAATGTTAAAAGCACATTACATCTCATAAATGACATAAATTCAGCATTTAGTGCCTGACTGGCTGTCATTAGTAACACTATGGCACGATTGGACAGGGGACAATGGACAAATGAATGGTCCGACCCCCTGTACATCATTACAAACAAAGGAGCTTATTAACCAAACAATATAACTACTACTTTCCAATCCTGCACTTTTTTTTTTCTCCTATCAGAACAAACGAATGGAGGAATCAATTTTGTCAAGTAATCATTCGTTTTTAACCTGTTTCATTCAATAATGTATTCAGCTGTTTGTATATCAGACGACTTGGCAAATATGCACATGTATAGAACATTATGGGCTAGATTACAAGTGGAGCGCTAATTTATCATGCACACGCAAATGGGCAAATGTGCCTGTTTATGGGCATGTGATAAATAACAGCCATTACAAGTGGCTGGTTTTTGCTACCGCAAGCTCACGGTAAAAATTAGCGCTCAAAAAAATTTGCCAGAGGTCAGAAATAAAACGGCATTAAAAAGTACTTTTACATTGTGGTCTATGGGGAATGTGTGTTCCCTGTAAATATATTTGTTTATGCTTATATACATATATATTTCTGTGTTTATATGTGTATATACCCATATTAACACATAAATATATGTATTTATTTATATACATATATATTTATATTTGCTGACCATTGCTGCACGACGTACCCCCTTCACTGCGCTAGTTCTCATGCCGTGTCTGACATTATGAGAACAAGGCTCCCATTGGAGCCTATAGAAACGAGCTCTCGTGAGTGCAAGGCTTCCATGCAATGCGAACGTGAGGTCGTGTTCACATTGTACGTCACTTGTAATACCAGCACACATTTGCAGAAGCGATATTTTGCAATCAACTTGTAATCTGGACGTATATCATTTTAACTAAACCTAATTAAAAAAAATTCACATTTGTGGTTGACTTTATTGTCCATATTTACCCCAAAATTATTTACTTATATGCTGTAAAAAAAAAAAGAATATGTTTGTTATTATCATTATTTTTTCTACTTTTTCTGTAATTTAGCTTTGAAAATTGTGGTTGTACAACTGCAAGACAGAGAGCTTGATGTATTAAACAGCAGATGCTGCTATGTCCCTGTGACGAAGGCTCTCTCTTACTATCTCCCTCACCTCTGAGTTAGGGGAGATAAGACTGATCCTGCTCTTGCACGATTGGTCACACCAAAGGGGCGGAGTTGCACAAGCCACGCAGACAAGTCACTTACTTTGTCCACCCACAATTTAGTACATGGGCCATAGAGACAATAACGAATCCTGTAAGATTCAGAACCTTGACACTGTAACATGCTACACAACAATAGCTTGATCTGTGCAGAAATACATTTATATCTGTCCCTAATTAGTCATATCAAAGTTGTTAAAGATTCTCAAAAGGTTTTTCAAGGATATGTTACTGGACTGCAAAACAACGCACATTTTGCAATGCAATAAATAGTATATGTTTTCAGTGCAGTTTATTTGCTGATATATGTTATAAATATATACAAATCACTTTAATTCCCTTATAAAAGTACTTTTTTGCTCCCCGGCAATGTAATGCAGTGGTATATGTGACCTCTGCACAAAGAGGAGTTAACTGATAAGTGCACCTGTCACATCAGTATTGCACTCATTCTTCCTGACCTGTGATTGCAATCACAATTCCCAGTCTTACTCTACATAATTTTTTACTTTTGAATGAAGATGCCAAACTGATATTTACAAGGAATGCAGATTATCTGTCTCCCCTTAAAAAAAAAAAAATCAGTAACAAAGACAGTAGCATATTAAAAATAACACACTTGAATATTTTACTAAATATTTATAGGTCTGTACACATTTGTAAAAACTTCATATCCCTGAAAATATGCATTTAAGATCATATTTAACAAGCCACATTCATAATCAATATTAGTCCCTGAATACTCCTTGCATATTATTGTCACATATTACATTCTGTAGGGGAGCTTTTAATGAATTTTTCTCAGTATGAGGAGGAAGGGAGGAAAATTCTCTCTCATCATTATTAGATTATACAACGTACCGATATCCAGTAGGGAATTCATTTTGAAAAGATTTCTGTATCTACAGTATGTATAAACTTCCCTGCAAAAATGATTGAACATAGAAACACTACGGGTGGTATACAGATCCCGGAATAAATATTTATCTTGTTTATAGGTCCACACTGATAAGTCTAAGAAATCAGACGCTTCACTGCTCTATGCGCATCTCTCTTTAAAATGCATTTAATCTCAGTTTTATTATTATTTTTTTATTATTTTGAGGGGGGCATTCAGACTTCAGTTTAGATGGTGTAACTGTATAGGGCCAGATTACGTGTTAACAGTTACGCACGAGCAATAAGGGGTAAGCAATATGCAGGTGTTTGCATGTGTCAGGTTTTCTGCTCGTATTACACGTTGAAGTAATGACGATCGCTTGAGCACAATTCAAGTTAACGCTTGTCGAGTTAGAGCGTCCTCAAAGCTCTGGTAAACTGTTTAGTGAAAAAAAGGGTCACAAAACACATTACAAATACTTGAAAATTTAAAGTTGCACTAATGATAACACCATCTTATAAAAACATTGAGATACATACATATACATGTCTAAATATGGATATGTATATATATAGATATATGTTTATATGTGTGTGTGCGCTCCATTTGTACTTGGGTCATAATATTTTATATTAAAAAATTATATTTAGTATTTATTTATTAGTATTTTTCTTGTACTTACAACTATTTAGGTCCAGATTACAAGTGGAGTGATATATAACACTCGTGCTCGAGTGTTAATTCTCTAGAAGTAAGCTATTTACGTGCGTCAAAAAAAAACACCCAACAGTCGCGCATACCCGATCCCATATTCTCATGTGCACTAACCTGACATGAAAATATGAATACTTCATATTCCAATGTACGTCACATAGAATAATATGAAGAATATGTTTTATTTATTTGTAAATACATATTTCTATATATGTCTGATGGATTTTTGGTGCAATATATATATATATATAAACAATAACAATAAATAAACACACTATTAAAAAGCGCCCCACACTCCACACAATTACTCACAGTGAACAAGCATCAAAATTACACATCAGTTGTAACAGTAAAAGGATATATGTCTGTGGATAGACTTCCAAATTGCAAGAAAGTATTCAACAAATTACATCAAAGGGTTGCTGCCACCACTAAAAACACGGTTCTGGTGACCGGATAAACTGCAAGAAATGAGAAAAAAGAGAGAAACAGGGCGCAACCCCTCTAAGTGTAATAAGTATGTTACAAACAAGTTTTATTCTATATCACAAATTCACACTCACAAAGTCGAGCCTCAAACATATGAGGTATGATAGGCGCACTGGGGAACAGCTCATAGGTCTCTCAAGGCAAATTACTGCAGCTTTCATATGCAGCCCACTCAGTCTGGAGGTCCAGTGTGTGTATATCACTACATTCGTATCAAAGAAGACTCCACTCACAGTCTCGGTTTACCTTATGTCCTTTTACCGTCCCCAAATGTATTTAAAAACAATCCATATGCACAATTCATGTAGTTGATAAAAAACAGTAAAGTTTGTATAAATACCACCACGTTTAATCCTCAATCAGTTATTCCACAAGTTCAAAGCCGGCTACTTGTGAATGCTGGATCGGGTGACGTGATGATGTAATGGGGTGGGTGTGGCCTTACACGTTACGTAGGGATTCCCCCTACTTCGTCGGAGGCTGCCCACTCTAACCACCTTACGTCTTAAATACTAATCCCGTAGACCACTCCTCTCTTCATCTGTGGTCAAAGACATATCTGATGCCATTATTATTAAGGGATAATATCGATTCTGTTTGCATACAAAATGCCTGATGTGTTTATTCAAATTTCGGTCTAGAATACATATATAAAAAAAAACGCTAATAAAATGCATTTCATGTAAAAACTAAAATATATGAATTTATGAGTTAAAAATGTGGTAAAATTATTAAGAACATTCATTGCGAATAAAATTTATTATAAATAAATAACAACAGCAATAACAGCAGTGATGACGCCAATGATAAAAACTTTCATAAAAGACATTTAATCAGTGAGCATCTAGACACGATTATATTCATACCCGTTGGAATCCTTAAATTCAAAAAACATTATCTTTTCAAATTTTATATATATATATATATATATATATATATATATATAAAAGGCATAGATATGATTATGCAAGAGAATGATAATATAATGAATGTTATGTGATGTAATTTGATTTGTGTGTCTCAAAGTGATTTTTACATACTTCCTAAAATTCACATCACAACCATTTCACTAAAGTCTGAAATAGCACTTAAATGAATGCCAGTTTGGCTGTAGAGATCTATAGTGTGTTCTGGGAAATTCCCTCCATAATAATATGGATTTTCTAAAAAATCATGTAGGTATTTAGATTTGTATCTATACACATGTGTATGCTTGCAAAGTGGGTGGGCACGCTTCCATAGCTTAAATAGGTAAAAGTCAATATTACAAATTGTTGCTTCTGCCCCCCTCTATTTGCATGCATTCACAAAAGATTACCTACTGATTTAAAATTCCATTATATAAATATAAAAATATAAATACATATATATGAATGGAGATTGTTTTTTGTTTTTATTTGATTAATGTTGACTTATTCCCCTCACCCCTTCTTCAAAAAACTCCCACCCTACAACAAACTAATGTGAAGACATATGTGGGAGTAGGGAATTAAGAGTCTTTTTGTATGTGAATTTTTTGGGGGGAGTGGTTAAACCATCACAGAAGTATTATCATAATCACTAACTTTATTTACATAAATAGCTCATATTTAATCATCCACTAGAAAAACGGCTAAATCTATCTCTCGATTCATCCCACTTGGATCAAGAGTTCCCAATGTTCTTATCCAATAGGTTTCTCTTCTCCTTAAGGCTATTAGCCTATTTCCACCTCTTACATCAAGCTTAACTCTTTCTAAGGCTTTTACTTGTAGGCTGCTTGGGTCTTTGTTATGTACTTCAGAAAAATGCGCTGAAACCCCATGGGACAGCACTCGTTTTTCAATATTGACCACATGCTCCCTAAAGCGAGTTTTCAAACTCCTTTTTGTCCTGCCTATATAGATTTTCCCACAGGAACAGGACAAATGATACACTACATGAGTGCTTTTACAATTTAGGGACTCTTTGATTGGATATTTCCTGTTGTCTCTTAGCGATTTGAACTCCGAATGATCCTTATCCCAATGTAGGCAGCTAAGACAGTTTTTTCTGCCACATTTAAAAAAAAAAAAACAGAGGATTGTCGTTGTAACCAATTTTTTTGTCTAACTTCTTCTCTTAATTTACTCGGTGCTAAAATATTTTTCAAATTCTCATTCTTTTTAAAAATTATCTGCGGTCTCTCAGTTAAAATATCTTTTAAAACTGGGTCCTGCAATGACAGGCCAATGTTTTTTGAAGGATCTTTCTATTTGCCTAGAGGCTCTATTATATTTGGTTATAAATAATGGCTGATCCTTCATTCTCTGTGTCTTATCATAACTTTTATCCTTCTTTGTTTTTAATAGGGTGCTTCTATCAACGTTCTTAGCCCTAATATATGCATTCGATACTACTGCAGGATCATATCCTTTACTTATAAACCTCTTTCTTAATATCTCTGATTCTTTTTCAAAAGTAGTTAAATCTGTACAATTTCTTCTGACCCGTTTAAATTGCCCGAAGGGTATATTTCGGATCCATTTGGGGTGATGTCCACTAGTAGCATGTAAATATGCGTTAGTATCAGTTGGTTTCCTGAATAAACTAGTAATTATTTTCTCTCCTTTATGGGTTAGTGTAAGGTCTAAGAAGGTGATCTGGTTAGTATCATGTGATTCAGTAAATCTCAAATTTAGAAGATTCTGATTTACATGTTGTACCAACCCCGCCACTTCTTCTGAAGTGCCCTTCCAAATTATAAGGACATCATCAATGAAACGAAACCATTTCACAATCTTGTCTGTAAAAGGATTGTTCGTATAAATATACAAATCCTCCCACCACCCCATATATAAATTTGCAAAATTGGGGGCGAATTGGCGAATTTCGTCCCCATCGCTGTACCAGTTTTTTTAAGAAAAAAATCCCCTTCAAATAGAAAGAAATGTATTTTTAGAATAAAATCAATACAATTTAAAATAAATGTCCTTTGTGTTAGGTCTATGTAACCTGTCTGTTGAAAATAATATTCAATAGCTGATTGGCCTAAGTCATGCGGAATACAAGTGTATAAAGATGAAACATCTAAAGTGACCCACATGTATTCTTCTTTCCAGGTACATTGTGAGAGTTGTGTTATAATATCAGTTGAGTCTCTCACATATGACTAGAGACAGGGGACTATAGGTTTTAAAATAACGTCAACATATTCTGATAATTTTGACGTTAGTGACCCTATCCCGGACACTATTGGGCATCCGGGGGGGTCAACTAATGTCTTGTGAATTTTGGGGAGGTGGTAGAAGATAGCGATTCTTGGTTCTACCACCTTCAGAACTTCAAATTCAGATTTTTCCAAAATCCCCAAATCTCTTGCTTTAAAAATCAGGCCATCATATTGTTCTTTAAAAACTTTTGTTGGATTGTTCTTCAATTTAACATATGTATCAGTGTCCCCTAACAATCTATATGCTTCTCTCAAATACTCTGCCTTGTCCTGCAGCACGATTCCGCCTCCTTTGTCAGCTCCACGTATAACTATAGAGCTGTCACTTTTTAAGTCACTTAGTGCTTTCTTCTCCTTTAAACTCATATTATAAATTACATGACCTTGTTTGTTTGTGCACTGCTGTTATTGCTGTTGTTATTTATTTGTAATGAATTTTATTTGCAATGAATGTTCTTAATAATTTTACCAAATTTTTAACTCATAAATTCATATATTTTAGTTTTTACATGAAATGAATTTTATAAGCGTTTTTTTGATATATGTATTCTAGACCGAAATTTGAATAAACACATCAGGCATTTTGTATGCAAACAGAATCGATATTATCCCTTAATAATAATGGCATCAGATATGTCTTTGACCACAGATGAAGAGATGAGTGGTCTAAGGGATTAGTATTTAAGACGTAAGGTGGTTAGAGTGGGCAGCCTCCGATGAAGTAGGGAGAATCCCTACGTAACGTGTAAGGCCACGCCCACCGCATTATATCATCACGTCACCCGATCCAGCATTCACAAGTAGCCGGCTTTGAACTTGTGGAATAACTGATTGAGGATTAAACGTGGTGGTATTTATACAAACTTTACTGTTTTTTATCAACTACATGAATTGTGCATATGGATTGTTTTTAAATACATTTGGGGACGGTAAGAGGACATAAGGTAAACCGGGACTGTGAGTGGAGTCTTCTTTGATACGAATGTAGTGATATACACACACCGGACCTCCAGACTGAGTGAACTGCATATGAAAGCTGCAGTAATTTGCCTTGAGAGACCTTTGAGCTGTTCCCCAGTGCGCCTATCATACCTCATATGTTTGAGGCTCGACTTTGTGAGTGTGAATTTGTGATATAGAATAAAACCTGTTTGTAACATACTTATTACACTTAGAGGGGTTGCGCCCTGTTTCTCTCTTTTTTCTCAATATATATATATACATGATTACATATCGGTACGATAAATAAAGATATAAGTATAGGAATATCAATTTATAAATACATAGAACATATTCTGCTATGGGCAGAACATTGTAATGTGTCATATTTACAGTAATATGTGGTTAAAACCTTTATTAAAAATGAATATTGCATAAATATGTTTTTTTATGTTTTCATCTACTTAACTGCATAGGGCTCCAACGCAATAATATATACAGTATATGTCTATATATACAGTATGTGCATGTGTTTTTATATGTTTACATGTCTTGAATTGCGCTCGTCGAGAAGACGAAATGCTAAAAAACTTGGCTTTTGCTACCTTTAAATATTTTTTTCTTTTCTTTTTAATAAATACATTGTTAGTGCAAAAAGTGTTATGCAATTAAACACATCAGAACATGAGAATAAATTAAATACATATTCAGTTTAACAAACGTAAATACTTTTACTAGTTAATATCTGAGTGAAGTTTAACAGCTGATAATGTACAAAACTTGACATATACGGTATATACACTATATAATACATATAAATCATAAAAAAAACGTTGCCTGGGCCCATGCTTAGGCTTAAATCTGTTTTAGCTTCACTTTCAGTTGTCTCATGTTGCAAAAGACGGAAAAGTATAAGTCATTATAAGGATAAATATAAAACACGGAAATAGAATACACTCTCATACCAGACTGGGTACACATTCTTTGTCACTTTAACACTTACAGGCCTGGGCACTCAGCAGCATTTGCAGACAGCTACCAGTGACTCCAGTTAACCCAAAGCACACATCGGTGCAAAGCCCAGAGGGGAATTTCACAATACAAAACAAAAATATTAACAGAGTACATAGAAAGTTTGGCACTCTCTTGAAACTACACAGGTAGAAATGGAAGAGTTAGTTACAACATTTGAACACATGGCAGTGGTGTGGAAATTAAAAAAAAAAAAAAACCTACTTGTCCAAGGGACTAAAGCGGGAGCCCAATCTACTTGTTCCTTGTGACAATCTACTTGTCCTGATTCGCAAAATCATTTTAAGCAAAACTGTATTATATAAATAATGACAAAATCTAAATATAATATGTGCTTTAATTACTTTACCTGCAAATTTATACTGCAGTGCCTCACCATTAACCCTTGAATTTTACAGCTCTAACTCCCCCCACACAATTCTGTATATGTCTAGAAACATATAAGCTGCTGTGAACTCAGTTGAAATACAATTTCTGATGCTAAACACTGATAACGGCAGGTGGATCAGACTTCTCCAGACAGCATAGCTATGTAACTAATGTTTCTTTTTTTTGAAAATTATTTTAAAATACTTTCCAGCATTTTTTTTAAAAAAATATTGTGCTATTTTTACTAAATTAGCCCTTTTCACTGCCCCAGAAATGCTGGAATGCATTGGCAGATAAACATGAGCAATTGCAGTTATCCAGCAGTCTCTGTGTAGAATGTTGCATTCCATCATTTCTAGGGCAGTAAAAAAATGGAGGAAAATAGTGCAAATCAAATAATGAAAGTACATTGCAAAGTTTATGGTGATTGTTTTTGTAAATAAACAAATGCCTAGATTTAGAGTTCTGCGTTAGCCTTCCAAACCAGCGTTAAGGGGTCCTAACGCTGGTTTTGGCCGCCCGCTGGTATTTAGAGTCAGTCAGGAAAGGGTCTAACGCTCACTTTCCAGCCGCGACTTTTCCATACCGCAGATCCCCTTACGTCAATTGCGTATCCTATCTTTTCAATGGGATCTTTCTAACGCTGGTATTTAGAGTCTTGGCTGAAGTGAGCGTTAGAACTCTAACGACAAGACTCCAGCCACAGAAAAAAGTCAGGAGTTAAGAGCTTTATGGGCTAACGCCGGCTCATAAAGCTCTTAACTACTGTGCTCTAAAGTACACTAACACCCATAAACTACCTATGTACCCTTAAACCGAGGTCCCCCCACATCACCGCCACTCTTATAAAAATTTTTAACCCCTAATCTGCCGACCGCACACCGCCGCAACCTACATTATCCCTATGTACCCCTAATCTGCTGCCCCTAACATCGCCGACACCTACATAATATTTATTAACCCCTAATCGGCCCCCTCAATGTTGCCGCTACCTAACTACACTTATTAACCCCTAATCTGCCTACCGGACCTCGCCACTACTCTAATAAATGTATTAACCCCTAAAGCTAAGTCTAACCCTAACACTAACACCCCCCTAAATTAAATATAATTTAAATCTAACGAAATAAAATAAATCTTATTAAATAAATTAATCCTATTTAAAGCTAAATACTTACCTGTAAAATAAACCCTAATATAGCTACAATATAACGAATAATTATTTTGTAGCTATTTTAGGATTTATATTTATTTTACAGGCAACTTTGTATTTATTTTAACTCGGTACAATAGCTATTAAATAGTTAATAACTATTTAATAGCTACCTAGTTAAAATAATTACAAAATTACCTGTAAAATAAATCCTAACCTAAGTTACAATTAAACCTAACACTACACTATCAATAAATTAATTAACTAAACTATCTACAATTATCTACAATTAAATCAACTAAATTAAATTACAAAATGAACCAAACACTAAATTACAAAAAATAAAAAAAGATTACAAGAATTTTAAACTAATTACACCTACTCTAAGCCCCCTAAAAAAATAACAAAGCCCCCCAAAATAAAAAAATGCCCTACCCTATTCTAAAATAAAAAGTTAACAGCTCTTTTACCTTACCAGCCCTTAAAAGGGCCTTTTGCTGGGCATGCCCCAAAGAAAACAGCTCTTTTGCATTTAAAAAAAACATACAATACCCCCCCCAACATTACAACCCACCACCCACATACCCCTAATCTAACCCAAACACCCCTTAAAAAACCTAACACTAAGCCCTTGAAGATCTCCCTACCTTATCGTCACCACGCCGGGTATCACCAATCCATCCGGAAGAGGGTCCGAAGTCTTCATCCTATCCGGCAAGAAGAGGTCCAGAAGTCCGAAGTCTTCATCCTATCCGGCAGGAAGAGGACATCCAGACCGGTAGACATGTTCATCCAGGCGGCATCTTCTATCTTCATCCATCCGGCGCGGAGCGAGACCATCTTGAAGCAGCCGACGTGGATCCATCCTCTTCTTCCGGCGACTCTCGACGAATGAAAGTTCCTTTAAGTGACATCATCCAAGATGGCGTCCCTCGAATTCCGATTGGCTGATAGGAATTAAGGTAGGAAAAATCTGATTGGCTGATTGAATCAGAATAGGATTAATTTATTTAATAAGATTTATTTTATTTTGTTAGATTTAAATAAAATTTAACTTAGGGGGGTGTTAGTGTTAGGGTTAGACTTAGCTTTAGTTAATACATTTATTAGAGTAGCGGCGAGGTCCGGTCGGCAGATTAGGGGTTAATACTTGAAGTTAGGTTTCGGAGATGTTAGGGAGGGCAGATTAGGGGTTAATACTATTTATTATAGGGTTTTTGAGGCGGGAGTGAGGCGGTTTAGGCGTTAATACATTTATTATAGTGGCGGCCAGGTCCGGTCGGCAGATTAGGGGTTAATAAGTGTAGTTAAGTAGCGGCGACGTTGGGGGGGGGGGCAGATTAGGTGTTAATAAATATAATATAGGGGTCAGCGATGTTAGGGGCAGCAGATTAGGGGTACATAGCTATAATGTAACTTGCGGCGGTGTACGGAGCAGCAGATTAGGGGTTAATAATAAAATGCAAGGGTCAGCGATAGCGGGGTCGGCAGATTAGCGGTTAATAAGTGTAAGGTTAGGGGTGTTTAGACTCGGGGTACATGTTAGGGTGTTAGGTGCAGACTTAGGAAGTGTTTCCCCATAGGAAACAATGGGGCTGAGTTAGGAGCTGAACGCTGCTTTTTTGCAGGTGTTAGTTTTTTTTTCAGCTCAAACTGCCCCATTGTTTCCTATAGGGATATCGTGGACGAGCATGTTTTTGAAGCTGGCCGCGTCCGTAAGCAACGCTGGTATTTAGAGTTGAAGTGGCGGTAAATTATGCTCTACGCTCCCTTTTTGGAGCCTAACGCAGCCCTTCAGAGAACTCTAAATACCAGCGTTGTTTTAAAGGTGCAGGGGAAAAAAAACATGTGTAGCTAATGCACCCCTTCTAACGCAAAACTCTAAATCTAGGTGAAACTTTGCAATGTATTTTCATTGCTTGATTTGTTCTGTTTTCCTCCAATTTTTTTACTGCCCTAGAAATTAAGGACTTCTGCATTCCACACAGTGACTGCTGGATCACTGCAGGTGCTCATTTATATCTGTCAATGGATTCTAGCATTTCTAGCATTTCTGGAGCAGTAAAAAAAAACAGATAGGAAAATTGAAGAAAAATTGGGCAAATCAAATAAGGAAAGTACATTGCAAAGTTTGTTTTTTAAATACACAATGGTGAATTGTTTTTTATGTTGTTTTATGTTTTTAAAGAAACTTTGCAATGCACTTTTCCCTATTTTCCTCCAATGTTCCTGTATTTTCCCCCCACTTCCCCTAGAAAATGCTAGAATCCATTTGCAGATATACATGAGCTCCTGCAGTGACCCAGCAATCACTGTGTAGAATGTTGCATTCCATCAATTGGCAGTGAAAAAACAGAAAAAAAATGAAGGAAAATAAGGCAAATCAAATTATGAAAATGCAATGCAAAGTGTTCAAGAACAGGGGACACACACACAGATACACATAATTTTAATTACTGCAAAAATATATCTAATTTATTCTCACACTATCCAGTTACTGAGAGAAAATAATTCATGCAATCCTAAATTACAAGCAGCTGAAAAATGGGGTTTAACATTGAATAGTCTGGCAATTTAAAATGTTAAACATTTTTAGATTTAAATGATTTGTCTGTATATGTGTTTATATAATGCTCTGCACAATAGGGCCACTAGTTTTACATTTACCAGACTATTCAACGTTAAACCCCATGTTTCAGATCATTTTTGAATTTTTACCCTTTGACACTATTTACATGTTACCTTTAAAACACATAGGGGTCTATTTATTAAAGGTCTTGCGGACCTGATCCGACAGTGTGGATCAGGTCCGCAAGACCTCGCTGAATGCAGAGAGCAATACGTTCTCCGCATTTAACATTGCACCAGCAGCTCACAAAAGCTGCTGGTGCAACGCTGCCCCCTGCTGACTCGCGGCCAATCGGCCGCCAGCAGGGAGGTGTCAATCAAGCCGATAGTACTCCATCGGGTTGATTTCCGCCGATTCCTGTACGCCTCATCAAAACAGGCGGACAGGGTTATGGAGCAGCGGTCTTTAGACCGCTGCTTCATAACTGGTGTTTCTGGCGAGTCTGAAGAATCGCCAGAAACACGGGCCCACAAGCTCCATTCGGAGCCTGATAAATGGGCCCCATTGGCTGTTTCAGGACCCTGTAATTTATTGAACCCGTTTTTTTGTTTTTATTTTACACTCTGGTCACATTTTCTTGTCATCCAGTTGAAAATCAGGCCGGTAGGCGGCCATGACTTCCATTCATCCGCCCACTGAGTCAATATCGCATGCACAATTTTATTTTTCAGCACCTTCAGCACCATGCGCGCTCCCATTTAATGCATGCGTGTTACTCTGCATAGGGAAATCCCTTAATGCGTAATAAAGAACGATGCGCTTGTCCGTAGCAGATGCATATTGAATACAGCAATCGCGAAGTAAGTACCAATGTGATATGTATGTTTTTAGAAATCTGTTTGCCGGTCGACAATATGATTTGACAATATGATGCGCAAAAGTTAACTCACGAGAGCGAGATTATATTTGTGACGTAGGGAGGGAATGAGACCGCTCTCTAGTCTAAAGCAATATCGGACCAGGAAGTGGGAGATGGGAGGAGCAAGGGATGGTAAGAGATTTTTTTAAAACATTGATATCTCTTACTAATACGAATATTGGGGATAAAAAAAACTTAGCGACTAAGCTGTAATACAGATAGGCTTGCTATAAAGTGTAAGTAAAGTGCCTAACTTTACTTTCACTTTAAGGATTCACTTATTTTATCAGATGAACTAAATTGTAATCTCAATCTACACACTGCTCAAATTGATCTGAGCAATAATTCCACTCTATAAACTGCTAAAATTGAACACTGTTGCAATCCTACTCTACAGAGCTTAAACATTAAACATTGCATTGTGCAAACTTCTCCATATTGAACTCATCTTTAAAATGAAATTAAAAGTTTATAAATAATACCCACACATGGCTTTTACTGTAAACTAATTTTCTATCTTGTTATAAACAGTGCACCCATAAGATTTTACAATAGCCTTTATCCCATTAGGTTATCCGGTGATTTAAAAACATACGCCTAAATTTAGAGTTCTGCGTTAGCCGTTCAAACCAGCGTTAGGGGGTCCTAACGCTGGTTTTGGCCGCCCGCTGGTATGTAGAGTACGTCAGGAAAGGGTCTAACGCTCACTTTTCAGCCGCAACTTTTCCATACCTCAGATCCCCTTACGTCAATTGCGTATCCTATCTTTTCAATGGGATCTTTCTAATGCCGGTATTTAGAGTATTGGCTGAAGTGAGAGTTAGAACTCTAACAACAAAACTCCAGCCGCAGAAAAAAGTCAGGAGTTAAGAGCTTTATGGGCTTACGCCGGTTCATAAAGCTCTTAATTACTGTGCTATAAAGTACACTAACACCCATAAACTACCTATGTACCCCTAAACCGAGGTCCCCCCACATCGCCGCCACTCTAATAAAAATTTTTAACCCCTAATCTGCCGAACGCACACCGCCACCACCTACATTATCCCTATGTACCCCTATTCTGCTGCCCCTAACATCGCCGACCCCTATATTATATTTATTAACCCCCTAATCTGCCCCCCCAACGTCGCCGCTACCTGCCTACACTTATTAACCCCTAATCTGCCAACCGGACCTCGCCGCTACTATAATAAATGTATTAACTCCTAAACCGCCTCACTCCCGCCTCAAAAACCCTATAATAAATAGTATTAACCCCTAATCTGCCCTCCCTAACATCGCCGACACCTAACTTCAAGTATTAACACCTAATCTGCCGACCGGACCTCGCCGCCACTATAATAAATGTATTAACTCCTAAACCGCCTCACTCCCGCCTCAAAAACCCTATAATAAATAGTATTAACCCCTAATCTGCCCTCCCTAACATCGCCGACACCTAACTTCAAGTATTAACACCTAATCTGCCGACCGGACCTCGCCGCTACTATAATAAATGTATTAACCCCTAAAGTTAAGTCTAACCCTAACACTAACACCCCCCTAAGTTAAATATAATTTAACGAAATAAATTAACTCTTATTAAATAAATTAATCCTATTTAAAGCTAAATACTTACCTGTAAAATAAACCCTAATGTAGCTACAATATAACGAATAATTATATTGTAGCTATTTTAGGATTTATATTTATTTTACAGGCAACTTTGTATTTATTTTAACTAGGTACAATAGCTATTAAATAGTTATTTACTATTTAATAGCTACCTAGTTAAAATAATTACAAAATTACCTGTAAAATAAATCCTAACCTAAGTTACAATTAAACCTAACACTACACTATCAATAAATTAATTAACTAAATTACCTACAATTATCTACAATTAAATCAACTAAACTAAATTACAAAAAAAAACCCCCACTAAATTACAAAGAAAAAAAAGATTACCAGAATTTTAAACTAATTACACCTACTCTAAGCCCCCTAAAAAAATAACAAAGCCCCCCAAAATAAAAAAATGCCCAACCCTATTCTTAAATAAAAAGTTAACAGCTCTTTTACCTTACCAGCCCTTAAAAGGGCCTTTTGCGGGGCATGCCCCAAAGAAAACAGCTCTTTTGCATTTAAATAAACATACAATACCCCCCCCCAACATTACAACCCACCACCCACATACACCTAATCTAACCCAAACACCACTTAAAAATCCTAACACTAAGCCCCTGAAGATCTCCCTACCTTATCTTCACCACACCGGGTATCACCGATCCGTCCAGAAGAGGGTCGGAAGTCTTCATCCTATCCGGCAAGAAGAGGTCCAGAAGAGGGTCTGAAGTCTTCATCCTATCCGGCAAGAAGAGGACATCCGGACCGGTAGACATGTTCATCCAGGCGGCGTCTTCTATCTTCATCCATCCGGTGCGGAGCGGGACCATCTTGAAGCAGCCGACGTGGATCCATACTTTTCTTCCGGCGACTACCGACGAATGAAGGTTCCTTTAAGTGACGTCATCCAAGATGGCGTCCCTCAAATTCGGATTGGCTGATAGGATTCTATCAGCCAATCGGAATTAAGGTAGGAAAAAGCTGATTGGCTGATTGAATCAGCCAATCAGATTCAAGTTCAATCCGATAGGCTGATTGGATCAGCCAATCAGATTGAGCTCGCATTCTATTGGCTGATCGGAACAGCCAATAGAATGCGAGCTCAATCTGATAGGCTGATCCAATCAGCCAATCGGATTGAACTTGAATCTGATTGGTTGATTCAATCAGCCAATCAGATTTTTCCTACTTTAATTCCGATTGGCTGATAGAATCCTATCAGCCAATCGGATGTCGAGGGACGCCATCTTGGATGACGTCACTTAAAGGAACCTTCATTCGTCGGGATTCGCCGGAAGAAGAGGATGGATCCGCGTCGGCTGCTTCAAGATGGTCCAGCTCCGTGCTGGATGGATGAAGATAGAAGACACCGCCTGGATGAACATGTCTACTGGTCCGGATGTCCTCTTCTTGCCGGATAGGATGAAGACTTCGGACCCTCTTCTGGACCTCTTCTTGTCGGATAGGATGAAGACATCGGACCCTCTTCTGGACGGATCGGTGATACCCGGCGTGGTAAAGATAAGGTAGGGAGATCTTCAGGGGCTTAGTGCTAGGTTTTTTAAGGGGTGTTTGGGTTAAATTAGGGGTATGTGGGTGGTGGGTTGTAATGTTGGGGGGGTATTGTATGTTTATTTAAATGCAAAAGAGCAGTTTTCTTTGGGGCATGCCCCGCAAAAGGCCCTTTTAAGGACTGGTAAGGTAAAAGAGCTGTTAACTTTTTATTTTAGAATAGGGTAGGGCATTTTTTTATTTTGGGGGCTTTGTTATTTTTTTAGGGGGCTTAGAGTAGATGTAATTAGTTTAAAATTCTGGTAATCTTTTTTTTTTTTTGTAATTTAGTGTTTGTTTTTGTAATTTAGTTTAGTTGATTTAATTGTAGATAATTGTTGGTAGTTTAGTTAATTAATTTATTGATAGTGTAGTGTAAGGTTTAATTGTAACTTAGGTTGGGATTTATTTTACAGTTAATTTTGTAATTATTTTAACTAGGTAGCTATTAAATAGTTCTTAACTATTTAATAGCTATTGTACCTAGTTAAATAAATACAAAGTTGCCTGTAAAATAAATATAAATCCTAAAATAGCTACAATATAATTCTTCGTTACATTGTAGCTATATTAGGGTTTATTTTACAGGTAAGTATTTAGTTTTAAATAGGATTCATTTTTTTAATAAGAAATAATTTATTTAGTTAGATAAAAATTATATTTAACTTAGGGGGGTGTTAGTGTTAGGGTTAGACTTAGCTTTAGGGGTTAAAACATTTTTTATAGTAGCGGCGAGGTCCAGTCGGCAGATTGAAGTTAGGTGTCGGCAATGTTAAGGAGGGCAGATTAGGGTTTAATAATATTTATTATAGGGTTTTTGAGGCAGGAGTGAGGTGGTTTAGATAAAATTTAATTTTATATTTAACTTAGGGGGTGTTAGTGTTAGGGTTAGACTTAGCTTTAGGGGTTAATACATTTATTAGAGTAGCGGCGAGGTCCGGTCGTCAGATTAGGGGTTAATAAGTGTAGTTAGGTAGCGGCGACTTTTGGGGGGGCAGATTAGGGGGTAATACATTTAATATAGGGGTCAGCGATGTTAGGGGTAGCAGATTTGGGGTACATAGGTATAATGTAGGTTGCGGCAGTGTACGGAGCAGCAGATTAGGGGTTAATAATATAATTCAGGGTTCAGCGATAGTGGGGACGGCAGATTAGGGGTTAATAAGTGTAAGGTTAGGGGTGTTTAGACTCGGGGTACATGTTAGGGTTTTAGGTGCAGACTTAGGAAGTGTTTCCCCATAGGAAACAATGGGGCTGCGTTAGGAGCTGAGCGCTGCTTTTTTGCAGGTGTTAGGTTTTTTTTCAGCTCAAACTGCCCCATTGTTTCCTATGGGGATATTGTGCACGAGCGCGATTTTGTAGCTCGCCGTGTCCGTAAGCAGCGCTGGTATTTAGAGTTGAAGTGGCGGTAAATATGCCTGTATGCTCCCTTTTTGGAGCCTAACGCAGCCCTTCAGAGAACTCTAAATACCAGCGTTGTTTAAAAAGTGCGGGGGAAAAAAAACACGCTTAGCTAACACACCTCTTCTAACGCAAAACTCTAAATCTAGGTGATAGAGCATGCCTTGTTGATCACATTACAGAGGAAAAAATTAAATTCCAACACAGTAATGATGCTGTCCGTAATGCAGATTTACTTTTGAAAACATTTGGATACTTTTAGGAAATATTTGGATCAGATTACAAGGACCCATTAAACAATTTATCTTACAAATACACAGTTGGCCTGTAGCATTACGTACACTGTGTATTAAAACTGGCCAGGTAAAAAAATAGCAATCAGCAAAGTCTTTCCCTTTTGTCAGTGAAAACTAATTAAACGGCTCATAAATGTTCAAAATAGTCAATGTATTATTAAAAATATAGTGTTCACTCTAAAAACATGTAAACAGTTTACATGTTTTTAGAGTGAACACTATTGCCTAGATTTAGAGTTCTGCGTTAGCCGTCAAAATCAGCGTTAGGGGGTCCTAACGCTGGTTTTGGCCACCCTCTGGTATTTAGAGTCAGTCAGTAAAGGGTCTAACACTCACTTTCCAGCCGCGACTTTTCCATACCGCAGATCCCCTTACGCCAATTGCGTATCCTATCTTTTCAATGGGATATTTCTAACGGCAGTATTTAGAGTCTTGGCTGAAGTGAGCATTAGAAATCTAACGACAAAACTCCAGCCGCAGAGAAAAGCCAGGAGTTAAGAGCTTTCTGGGCTAACGCCGGTTCATAAAGCTCTTAACTACTGTGCTCTAAAGTACACTAACACCCATAAACTACCTATGCACCCCTAAACCGAGGCCCCCCCACATCGCTGCCACTCTATTAATTTTTTAACCCCTAATCTGCTGACCGCACATCGCCGCAACCTACATTATCCCTATGTACCCCTAATCTGCTGCCCCTAACACAGCCGACACCTACATAATATTTATTAACCCCTAATCTGCCCCCCCAACGTTGCCGCTACCTTATCTACAATTATTAAACCCTAATCTGCCGACCGGACCTCACCGCCACTCTAATAAATGTATTAACCCCTAAAGCTAAGTCTAACCCTAACACTAACACCCCCCTAAGTTAAATATAATTTTTATCTAACGAAATAAAATACATCTTATTAAATAAATTATTCCTATTTAAAGCTAAATATTTACCTGTAAAATAAACCCTAATATAGCTACAATATAAATAATAATTATATTGTAGCTATTTTAGGATTAATATTTATTTTACAGGCAACTTTGTATTTATTTTAACCAGGTACAATAGCTATTAAATAGTTAATAACTAGTAAAATAATTACAAAAGTACCTGTAAAATAAATCCTAACCTAAGTTACAATTAAACCTAACACTACACTATCAATAAACTAATTAAATAAACTACCTACAATTATCTACAATTAAACCTAACAATACACTATCAATAAATAAATAAAATACAAATACCTACAAATAAATACAAATAAATACACTAACTAAAGTACAAAAAATAAAAAAAAGAACTAAGTTACAAAAAATAAAAAAAGAACTGTTACAAAAAATGAAAAAAATAATTTACAAACATTATAAAAATATTACAACAATTTTAAGCTAATTACACCTACTCTAAGCCCCCTAATAAAATAACAAAGCTCCCCAAAATAAAAAAATGCCCTACCCTATTCTAAAATAAAAATTGAAAAGCTCTTTTACCTTACCAGCCCTTAAAAGGGCCTTTTGCGGAGCATGCCCCAAAGAATTCTGCTCTTTTGCCTGTAAAAAAAACATACAATACCCCCCCAACATTACAACCCACCACCCACATACCCCTAATCTAACCCAAACCCCCCTTTAATAAACCTAACACTAAGCCCCTGAAGATCTTCCTACCTTGTCTTCACCACGCCGGGTATCCCCGATCCGTCCAGAAGAGGGTCCGAAGTCTTCCTCCTATCCAGGGCTGAAGAGGTCCATCATCCGGCTGAAGTCTTCCTCCTATCCAGGGCTGAAGAAGTTCATCATCCGGCTGAAGTCTTCCTCCTATCCGGGGCTGAAGAGGTCCATCATCCGGCTGAAGTCTTCCTCCTATCCGGGGCTGAAGAGGTCCATCATCCGGCTGAAGTCCTCATCCAAGCGGGGTCTGAAGAGGTCCATCATCCGGCTGAAGTCTTCTATCAAGCGGCATCTTCAATCTTCTTTCTTCCGGCTCCATCTTCATCCCGCCGACGCGGAATATCCATCTTGGCCGACGACTTCCCGACGAATGATGGTTCCTTTAAGGGATGTCATCCAAGATGGCGTCCCTCAAATTCCGATTGGCTGATAGGATTCTGATTGGCTGATGGAATCAGCCAATCAGATTCAAGTTCAATCCGATTGGCTGATCCAATCAGCCAATCAGATTGAGCTTGCATTCTATTGGCTGTTCCGATCAGCCCTGAATAGGAGGAAGATTTCAACCGGATGATGGACCTCTTCAGCCCCGGATAGGAGGAAGACTTCAGCCGGATGATGGACCTCTTGAGCCCCGGATAGGAAGAAGACTTCGGACCCTCTTCTGGATGGATCGGTGATACCCGGCATGGTGAAGACAAGGTAGGAAGATCTTCAGGGGCTTAGTGTTAGATTTATTTAAAGGGGGTTTGGGTTAGATTAGGGGTATGTGGGTGGTGGGTTGTAATGTTGGGGGGGGTATTGTATTTTTTTTTACAGGCAAAAGAGCAGAATTATTTGGGGCATGCCCCGCAAAAGGCCCTTTTAAGGGCTGGTAAGGTAAAAGAGCTTTTCAATTTTTATTTTAGAATAGGGTAGGGCATTTTATTATTTTGGGGGGCTTTTTTTAGTTTATTAGGGAGCTTAGAGTAGGTGTAATTAGCTACAAATTGTTGTAATATTTTTATAATGTTTGTAAATTATTTTTTAAATTTTTTGTAACTTAGTTCTTTTTTTATTTTTTGTAACTTAGTTCTTTTTTTATTTTTTTGTACTTTAGTTAGTGTATTTATTTGTATTTATTTGTAGGTAGTTTTTTAAATTAATTTATTGATAGTGTAGTGTTAGGTTTAATTATAACTTAGGTTATGATTTATTTTACAGGTAATTTTGTAATTATTTTAACTATGCAGCTATTAAATAGTTATTAACTATTTAATAGCTATTGTACCTGGTTAAAATAAATACAAAGTTGTCTGTAAAATAAATATTAATCCTAAAATAGCTACAATATAATTATTATTTATATTGTAGCTATATTAGGGTTTATTTTACAGGTAAGTATTTAGCTTTAAATAGGATTAATTTATTTAATAAGATTTATTTTATTTCGTTAGATAAAAATTATATTTAACTTAGGGGTGTGTTAGGGTTAGGGTTAGACTTAGCTTTAGGGGTTAATACATTTATTAGGGTAGCGGTGAGGTCCGGTCGGCAGATTAGGGGTTAATAATTTTAGGTAGGTAGCGGCGACGTTGGGGGGGGGGGCAGATTAGGGGGTAATAAATATAATATAGAGGTCGGCGGGGGTTAGGGGCAGCAGATTAGGGGTCATAGGGATAACGTAGGTTGCGGTGGTGTACGGAGCGGCAGATTAGGGGTTAATAGTATAATGCAGGGGTCAGCGATAGCAGGGGCGGCAGATTAGGGGTTAATAAGTGTAAGGTTAGGGGTGTTTAGACTCGGGGTTCATGTTAGCGTGTTAGGTGCAGACATAGGAAGTGTTTCCCCATAGGAAACAATGGGGCTGCGTTAGGAGCTGAACGCTGCTTTTTTGCAGGTGTTAGGTTTTTTTTCAGCTCAAACGGCCCCATTGTTTCCTATGGGGGAAATCGAGCACGTTTTTGAAGCTGGCCGCGTCCGTAAGCACCGCTGGTATTGAGAGTTGCAGTGGCGGTAAATATGCCTGTACGCTCCCTTTTTGGAGCCTAACGCAGCCCTTCTGTGAACTCTAAATACCAGCGGTATTTAAAAGGTACAGGGGAAACAAGCACGCGTAGCTAACGCACCCCTTTGGCCGCAGAACTCTAAATATAGGCGTATATGTTTAATAATGCATTATTGTACTTCCCAAAATAACTTATTTTTTTAACTGGACCCTTAACTGTTTTTTATAAGGTTTTAATTGCAGAATCTTACCTCTAAATTGCACATCCCTACCTCTTCGTCCACATAAATTATTTGAAGCAAGAGCATAGAGCATGCCTTCATATAAACGGCATTCGAGCCTTGTGCATGCGCAGAGTGAACCCTCCAGCGATTTCTAACTGAACGATATTGCCTACAGTAATGCACGCATGCGTAGTAGCACTCACCCCCGGCACTAATTAGATTAAAGATTAAAGAAAAAAAAAAAAAAACTTGCCAGCAGGGCTAAATGGGAAAAAAAAGCCTTACACCCGGCTGCGGTCTGCTTCTGCTTGCACGCAGCAGGGCTAAATGGGGAAAAAAAACACATGCCCTGCGCCCAAAACTGCATGTCCCTGGCGTCGGGCGATAGGAATTGTGCATCCCTGCTTGGTGATAAGCCCAGGACCAGGTTGTCTTCCTTCCTGGGTCCTTAACTTACAGCCACACAATCCATGTCTTCAGCCAAACACACTGAGATATAAACAATGGTAACAAATGGACGGCACTCTTAAACTGTACAATATAACATAAATCATCAGCTCCAATAGTTTATAAAAGTAGGGCCATCTTATATCTACTATGTAAGCTCAATAGTAGACAGACAAATGGATAAATTAGTGGATTGGCAGACAGATTAGATCTGAGGAATTTAGGCACTAGTTGGTTCACCTCTGCTTACACATAGATATCATTTGCATTTTATGATTAATGAGAGAAAAATATTATACAAGCTTGCATAATAGAGAGTGCTTTAGTTTATTGATACATTACCAGACATACCCAGAAGGCTTAATCTTTCACAGTTAGCCATTAAATACCCAAGTAGGATGATCTGGAGATTTTTTAGGGAAAGTACTCTGAAATACAGTGAAAGGAAAAGCTAAAATAAAATGGTACCTTTGTTTACTGAAAAAAGGGACAGTAAAAGTAATACTTTTTTCCAGTTGTGGTAGAAGAAAAAGAAGAGAGCGCAAACTCAGACTCAAATGTAATTTATTAAAACACACGGTAAGCGCTACAACATATGCACTTACTAAAATCAATTTGATCAAAAGCGTGTCTAAAAGCGTGTCCAACAGACCCTGCGGATTCCCTTAGGTGCCTCTTTTGGTTCTGTGATCATCACTATTCAGTCTCAGTGACCTTGCGATAACATCAAGGCTCGGGTTAATCTCACCACTATCGGGGTCACGACATGTATTCCCTCAACGCGTTTCCCCCAACTCGGTCAAACTTTCTCAAGAGGATAATCGGATAACTGACATAAACTTAATATCACATTATCTCAATTAAAATTAATGAAGATCACAATTACAATTAAAACTTACATACTCATTCAGAATAACCATATACATAAAATAAGTAATTTTTCCAGTTATATATTACTTTTTAATCTGTATATTAAGGTCTTTTCTTCTGTTATATCAGCTGTTTATACCCCTGAAGATGCCCACAATCAACCCCTTCTAGCAGACAACCTCCAGGAGTCTATTGTTTCTTAAAAACATCATCAAGTGGGAGAAACTGTACCTCCCACTACATAGGAAAAACTGGTGCATATTTCTAGTTCTCTGCTAAAACTTCAATAGCAAAGTATGGAGAGAGTGCTCATAGCAGGGACTGGTAGTGCACATGTTTTTTTCTATGGTGTTTCTCCTTGACTATATGCCAGCCAATAATGCTCATACGAAGAAAGAAAAAGGCTTCTGTGGTTGGGCAGCCAGAGGCTATTGATTACAGGCAACTTAAGGGACATACAAAAATTGTAATTCTTTTTTTTTAATAATTATTGTTGGCAAGTCATGTACAAAACATTGCTTCATCAGGAAGTGTGAGTACACAACATATTGGGCTCCATTACAAGTGGAGTCCAATAATATTAGCACCATAGTGCATTACATCACTTGAGCAGAATCAAAATAACATTTAATTTTTGTGCTCATATCACAAGTTCAAAGTTATTTTTTATCACTTGAGTGAGAGTCTAGGGTGTGCTGGCATCCAATTTATTTGAAATATTGTTATAGTTTAAAAATATAGATAATCCCTTTATTACCCTTTCCCCAGTTTGTTTTGAACAGCCAACATCGTTATATTAATATACTTCTTACCTATGTGATTACCAAGTATCTAAGTCTCTACCAACTGCGACTGCCCCCCCTTCTCTCAGTTCTTTTGACAGACTTGCATTTTAACCAATCAGTGCTGACTAACAAATAACTCTACATGAGTAAGCACAATGTTATCTACAGTATATGCCACGTATGAACTAGCACTGTCTAAATGTGAAAAACTGTAAAAATGCACTGAGATAAGAGACAGCCTCTCAATGTTTAAAAATCAGTTTAAGACTACTTGGGTTTAGCTTTCAACAAATAATACAAAGAAAACAAAGTAAATATCATAATAAAAGTACATTTTAAAGTCATTTAAAATTGCATACCCTATCTGAATCATGAAAGTTTTATTTTGACTTGACTGTCTCTTTAATTGGATAGCTTGGGTGTGCCAAAGCTTTCACATAATAGACTACTATGGGCACGAGCAGTAAATGTCATCACTCAAGCGCTTAGCTGATGTACACAAGTAGTGGAGTTATTTATGTTGTCCTGCTCTATAATATTAATAATAATAATGTTTTACTTCATGTCTTAAAAATCGTTAGATTTTACAGCTGTAATTTGGATTACGCTTGACACTAACTCCCCACTAATTCACCACATGTAATTCAAATGCAATGATCACTCTAACAGCACTCTCTCTGCTATCCATTAAAGTAATTGCACAAGCAAAAAAATATTTAGCTGCGTTAAGATGCTCTGGTTGTATTTTTTAATAATCTCCTTACAATACCAGATTGTGCATTATCCTTAGCGCATCCAGCACTGTCCATTGAGCTCCACTTTTTTAAAAGACATAGGGCC